>NC_000070.6:97552967-97852967 GCF_000001635.26 Mus musculus
ATTAAAAATAAGGTCTGAAAAAAGTACAGATAACTCTCTAGACAACATAGGATGAATCTAGGATTTTTAAAAAAAATCATTGTTTATGTTGCCATAATCCACCAATGTAAAGCAACAGGTCTCACATTAAGGAGGATCCCGATACGTCAACAGTGTTTTGCAACCAGATTTCAAGTCACTATGCTTGAGAGAGTATGCTTTATAAATCTTAAACCAATGCCATCCAATTCTACATATTCTAAGAGTCTTCAACATAGAAGGCTAATCAGTGAATCTTGTGGCATCATGGGGAGAGCAGGCAGGATGTTGCCTTGAACAGTGGTTCTCCTTGAAAACTAAAATATGCTGCAAAATACTCCACATGTTCTAAAGTGCAAGATTAAGATTGCTCAAGCTACTGTAATAGTCAGACCCAAGCCCAAAACAAAAGTTTCCAACACTAAGGCAGACCGATTATATCAAAATGCCTCGTTGTACAACAGGCCTGAGTGCTATGTAAAAACCCTTGATAGTGAGGGTTGATGGAAGAGGCATGTGACATAATGTCAGAGGACAACTTTCCAAAGTCTTGTCTTCCAGTGTGTTTTATGGAAATATGGGTTTTGTTTTACAAAACACATTTTTCATTACTATGTAATTATGCTTCAAAAGCTTTTATGTTTGAGATGATTATAAAATAGGGATACAAAAAAACAAAAATGTTTTCACAAGTTATAATACAGAATCATTATCAAACCTTTATGTTTAAAAGAAAGGCAATTTTTGATGAAGGAATTTTTAATAATTTCTTCCTGTTTTTATAATTCATTATGAAGAAAAAGTGTGCCTTTTACAAAATGGTGGGATAAAAATCTCAAGGCACTACCAGAACTGTTAAACTGCTTTGTTCCCTACAACTAATACATGCTAATAAAATATTTCTAACCTTAAATGTAGAACAACTAAGTCACAGTTAAAGATTACAATTTTTATTTGTCAATTAAGGGTAAAATTTGGCAGTTACACTGGTTTGCATTTCTAGCAGCAATGTATAATAACTCGCGTCTATCCACATGTTTGCGAGCACTCGCTCTCTTCAGTCCCTTTAGTAATCATATTTACTAGACTGAGATGGATCTTGTGGTAGTTTTAATTGGTATTTCTCTGATGACTGGTGACTTTGAGCATTTTTCGTGTATTTGTTACAATGTGTATGCCTTTTTTGTCTATCATAGATCTACTGTCTTTTTTTCTCCAAACCTATTATCTAATTCTTGCTCTTGAGTTTTGAGAGTTCTCTGTTATTTCTGCATGTCTACCTCTTATCAGATTCACAGTGTGCAAACTATTTTTCTTTCATTTGTGGTTTGTGTCTGTACTCTGTTCTTTGCTTTACAGAAGCATTTTATTTAAGTATAACCCTTTATCTATCTTGTGTCTTGTGTGCTTGGGGGTCTTTTCCAAGAAATCTTGCCTGTCCAGTGCCCTGAAGCCTCCCATATGTTTTCTTCTACCCATTTCATAGTTTCAGGCCTTAAGTCTTTAAATACAGAAATGTTATAGGAAAATGCTTTTGTCTTAATCCCAGGTATGGGATATGGGGCTGCTTCAGATTGTCCAAAACAGCAGACTATGATTTGCCTCATGCTCTAGCAGGGGTGTGGTTTTGACAGCTGCAGATAGTTTTTGTGAGTGTGTGACATTTGGAATTCTGGGGACTCGTGAGAGGGTACATAAATGTTAGGATCCTGAGAGGGGCAGTGGCTGCTGCTGCTGCCTTGCTACTGCCCCTGCTGCTGCTGGTGGCTGGTGGCTGGTGGCTGGCTGAAGATATCTTGATGATGAAGATCAACATTGCTCCCAGGAACATGGTGCTTCTAGTCACCAGGAAGTAGTCGAAATAGATTGTTGCCCCTTACTCCTCTAATCTTCTTCCTCTTCTACCGAGTGTTGTGGGGTTGGAAGGCATAAGGGTAGAGAATGATGGTAGAAAAGGAGAACCTATAGAGTAGCCAAAAGTCTGGCTATAAGTGGCACCAAGGCATAGTGCTCAGCAGAATGGGAAATCTGATCTGTAATGCCATAGAAGATATGGTAGGTAAAAAAAAAAAAGGGATGGATGTTCTGTTTCAGGATGTCAGCATTGTGGCTACTGCTGCTGAGTTATCTCCACTTTTTATCCTTTTCTCTAGGGTGGTATGGGATTGAGTTTTATCTGGGGTGGGGGAGCTTCTTCTTCTTCTTCTTCTTCTTCTTCTTCTTCTTCTTCTTCTTCTTCTTCTTCTTCTTCTTCTTCTTCTCCTTCTGCTCCTCCTCCTCCTTCTCCTCCTCCTCCTCCTCTTCCTCCTCCTCTTTCTTCTTCCTCATTCTCTTTTTCCTCTTCTTCCTCTTGCTATTCTCTCCTTCTCCTCTTCCTCCCACTCCTCCTCCTTCTTCTTCCTCTATTCCATCTCAAAAAGTGGAGGAATATGGCTAAACAACTAGAAAAATTATGAGTGGGAATGGAGGGACCTGAGAAACAACAACAAAAAAGAATGAATGGGAAAACCAAAAGGGTCACTCTACTCACTCATTTCTCAAAGGGCTTCAGAATTGTCTGTGTAACTGGAAAATTGCAGGTAGAGATGAAAGTACTTGGGAAGCAAGTAGCACTGGAAAGGGGATAAATAAAAGGTTCAGATCCAATGTCTGAGCTTGGGAGTTTCCCCAAGGAGAAAAGTTGGAACAAACTGTGCTTGAAGGCAGATCACAACTCTGCTTGGTGCCTTCAGTTTTCCACCCCTGGTCAGGGTGTAAAGCCAGGTGTGAGTCTGGGGAAGAGGAATAGACCAAGGCCATGCAGGATAAAAGGTTAAAGGAAAACTGAAATAGTCCCTTTCAAGAAAAAAAGGGGTTAATTAATCTTGAACAAATTGCACCACCAGAGAGGGGTGAAGTGACTGGCATTACAAAATCCCCATCAGTTTCCCCAGTAATTAATTGTACACCCAGCGCATGTCTGCTAATGGTTCCAGATCAGGGTTATGACAAAATAGGTTGGCATCCTATAGAAATTATAGATCTGAGGCATTTTAAAGAGACTATGGTTTCCTACTGGATATATTCATCTTATGTAAAACAAATTTTAAGTGACTGGACTATCCAAAATGGAATTATTCTCCAAAACTGGAAGGGGCTGGTAATAGCTGTGCTAGAAGCCAGTCAATAATTATAGTGGTCAACATGGTATAAGAAAGAGGCTGTGAATATTGAACAGAGAAATAAAGCAAGGGGAATTGATATTGTCAAAGTTCAGTTGCTGGATGAAGAGCAGTACTCTGATCTATAAGAACAGATTCAATTTGATGACACCATTATATAGCAATGTTGTTTAGTGCCTTTAAGAGTTTGGGTCTTCCGGCTTTATTTTCAAATGGACCGCACCGGCTTCAGGCTATTTGAAGGGTTCTACTCAAACATGGATATCAGACCAAATCACATGATTTATATCTAGAACATGAGTGACAAAATTAAAAAAGAATTGAAGAGATCCCTGTATGCCCTGTTTTTTTCAGTTTGGACACTTGGTAAATTGTGGCTTTAAAACCCATGAAGATGAGGGGGACAGGCTTTTGTTATATTTAAGGAACTGGGTTCCTCCACAAATCTTTGAGACAATTACAAGGATTTCCATTTTATGGTAAACCAATGAGAATTCAGTACGCAAAAACAGAGTCTGATGCAATATTTGTGGTACTTTCAATGACAAGGAAAAGAAAAAGGAAAAGAAGAAAGCTAAAACCATGCAATAGGCTGTAGCAGCTGCAAACAAGAAGCCTGGTCAGGGAATACCAAATTCAGCTAATACCCAAGGAAATGCAGCGTCAAATCCTCAGGTCCCTGATTATCCTCCAAACTATAGCCTATTCCTTAAGGACTTGCCAGAGTGGACGAATGAGATGATGTTATCCATGCTGTTAAAGCAGTTCCCTGGTTTCAAGGAAGTTCACTTGGTACCAGGGAGACATGACATTGCATTTGTAGAATTTGAGAATGATGGACAGGCTGGAGCTGTCAGAGATGCTCTGCAGGGGTTTAAGATCACACTGTCCCAAGCCATGGAGATTACCTATGCCAAGAATTAACATGCGGGATGCCAGTTTGGAAGGACTTGGTATTATTTATAGTGTTTGTTTTGATCACATTTGGTCAAGTCATTTTAAATGGTTGGAACTGAAGGTGAAGTTTTGGGAGAAGAGTCACCTAATTTTTTAAGTTTTGCTGAACTATGAAATACAAAGCCTTAACTTTGTACAATAAACTTTTATTTGTATTCTTGGGGGTGGGAGGGAAGAGCTTTGGATAAAGTTGAGGAGCCCAGGAAAAGTTCTGCCTCATTTACAAAAATTCTATAAGGCTCTGGAGTAGCCTTTTCTGACTTTTTGCAAGGATTAGTTTCAGCTGTTTACAAAGCTTATGAACACTGTTAAGCAAGGCAGGAGCTGATAGAGACCCTTGCCTTTGACAATGCTAATACTCAATGTAAAAGAGTTAATAACTGCTAAACGCATGGACAGTGTCAATCATCGTATGCAAAGGGACATAGCTGATGTTGGTTCTCACAATTATCATATTAATACAGCATAGGACAAGCTATTTCTAAGGGTCTCCAAGATCAAAATGTCCAGTGCTTCAAAAGCGGAAAATTTGATCATTTGCAGAGAAACTGTGACTAAGCCATACTAATGGTTTCAGATTTCAAAATGTCTGGGGGTTAGCTATGAGAAATACGGTATTTTCCTGCTGAGGCAGTGAACAATCCATTTCCAGGGGCAATGGGTTTTCAAAGATCAAACAGAAAGAGTGCCTAGGTTTCCCAGGATGCACAGGCATTGTGGCAAGGGATAACATTGAACCAATGAGTGTAGGTCCAAGACAGATATTCAAGGCAATTTATGGCTGTTAGGAAATGAAATGTAGAACCTGGCAGCTCAAAGCCCTGAAGCAAAATAAAATGAGCAACTTCTCTCTTGTCAGCCAGAAAATAAGAAGCAGGCAAAAACCTGCAACTAAGTATTGACAGTCTCATGCATGCTACTGTAGACAGTGCGGCCCCCAGATAAACCTCTTACCCTATCCCCCAAAATTCAATGTTATAAAGCAATCACTGGAGTTTATGGTCCTTTGCCCTCAGGGACAGTAGGAATGATCTCAGGATGAAGTAGATTGACCTCCCAAGAACTCGTTGTGCATCCTGGCAAGGAGAAATTAAAATTATGTCCTATGGGGGCACGGAGAGACAGACAGACACACACACACACACACACAGACAGAGAGTGAGAAAGAGAGGTAAATTAATGCAAATGATAAGATTGCTAAGCTGTTGTTTCCCTACATCAAAGGCAAAGCTGCTCCAGTAGAAAGAGCAGGGGACTTTGTACGTACTAAAAATATGTGTTCTGGCAAACAGTGGTTAATGATCAGAAGCCAAAATTAAAATTGCAAGTAAATTGTGTTGAAATCGAAGGTTTGGAGGATACAGA
Source organism: Mus musculus (assembly GCF_000001635.26). Classification (NCBI taxonomy): domain Eukaryota; kingdom Metazoa; phylum Chordata; class Mammalia; order Rodentia; family Muridae; genus Mus; species Mus musculus. The sequence continues at coordinate 97,558,469 of NC_000070.6, forward strand.
AGCTGATGTGACTATCATTCCCCCCACCCCCAAAGAAATGTTAGAATTCAGAATGGCCACTTCACAAGGTTCATACACAATTTCTAGGAACTGGAAAATTTATCTCAGAAAAAAAAATATCTAGTGGGTTAAATGTGTGGGAGTGGAAGGTCAAACAGGGAAATTAATACTTTATGTGTCTGAGATACTCATAAACTTATGGGGAAATGATCTTTTACAACAGTGGGAGTACTCAAATTAATATTCCTATAATCCCAGACACAGCCCAAGATGGACTGTAGATGCTTCTGGGAAAGGTATTGATGTATGTCATCGAAAACAATCCCAGGCTGTGTCAATTATCCAAATACAAGAAACCCTAGGAACTGAGTTTCCAAATTTATAAGCAGGGACCACTGATAAAACATCAATGACCTTATCTGTAAATGGACAAGAACTTTAAGTTCTTAAGAAGCTGATTCTGAGCAGGGCCATGGTGGCACACGCCTTTAATCCCAGCACTTGGGAGGCAGGGGTCGAAAAGAAAAGAAGAGAAGAGAAGAGAAGAGAAGAGAAGAGAAGAGAAGAGAAGAGAAGAGAAGAGAAGAGAAGAGAAGAGAAGAGAAAAAAGAGAAAAGAAAAGAAAAGAAAAGAAAAGAAAAGAAAAGAAAAGAAAAGAAAAGAAAAGAAAAGAAAAGAAGAAAGAAGAGAAAAGAAGAAGCTGATTCTGTAATTACACATTTACTGGAAGTAAAGGATATTACAGGGATACCTGTACAAATTAAAACTGACCATGGCCCTGCATATGTCTCCAGTAGAATGAAGCAATTCTTTGCATATTATAACATAAAGAACAGGCCGGGGTGGCGGTGCACGCCTTTAATCCCAGCACTCGAGAGGCAGGGGCAGGCAGAGTTCTAAGTTTGAGGCCAGCCTGGTCTACAAAGTGAGTTCCAGGACAGCCAGGGCTACACAGGGAAACCCTGTCTCGAAAAACAAACACAAACAAAGAAAAACCAAAAAACAAAACATAAAGAACATTATTATATACCAGACAATTCTACAGGATAGACTGCCATAGAAAGATATAATCACACTTTAAAAGAGATGCTAATAAAGCAAACAGGAAGAATTAAAAACCCTCAGAGATAGGCTAAGTACAGCCTTGTTAACTGAATTTTTCGAATGTTAATGAGAAAGAAACAACCTAGCATCTTACAGATGCTGGATTATAGAAGAAACAAAAACGACCATGGGATTAAATCAGCCTATAAGGATGTGTTAACATCAGAATGGAAGCCTGCACAAGTTTTACATTGGATACATGGATTTGTTTGTTTCTATAGAAAACAAAAAGTTATGAATGCCATCAAAATTGATAAAGGTTAGAGTTGAGCAGGTAGTACCTCCTGAACACCTTTATCACTGATTTGAAAAGTGTATGATTGGTTCATTTAAAATGTCTCTGTTTATAATTTCTTACTAAACACAGATGATTAATGTCTTACAACAGAAAGGGGGAAATATAGTGAGAATTTTGGTTTCTTTAAACACAGAAGTGTTATAGGAATATTTTTTTTCTTAATGCCAGGTGTGGGATATGGAGTTCCTTCAGATTGTCCACATCAGCAGACTATGTTTTGCCTCATACTTTTAACCGAGGTGCAGTTTTGACACCTGCAGATGGCTTTTGCAAGTGTACTGTGTTTGGAATTCTGGGGACTCTTGAAATGGAATACAAATGCCAAAACCCTGAGAGGGAGCAGTTGATGCTGCAGTTGCTGGTTGCTGCAGTTGCTGCAGTTGCTGGTTGCTGGCTGGAGATATCCTGATGGTGAAGATCAACATTGTGCCCAAGGAACTAGAACCCCCAGTCAGCGGGAAGTACTCTAAAGACATCAATACCCCCTTTCCCTCTAACCTTCTTTCTCTCCTACCTACTGTTGGTTGTTGGGAGGGATAAGGGTGGAGAAGTATGAAAACGGGAACTCCTAAACGAACCAAAAATCTGGCTACATTTTTGGTCCGTTTTGAGCTGATTTTCTTTGAATGGTCAAGGATTCTTTCAATGATGGCAATATTAGAATTTGTTTCCAAAGTTTGATAAGTCCAGGTATGGATATCAAATTCTCCCAAACCCAGTGATGAAGCTATGTATGGACTGTCATAATGGGATATTCTGCAATGTGTGTGATGCCACTCAGAAGATCACAACTAATTAGCAACCAAAGAACGAGAAAAAAAAAACTAAAAATGAAGTCCCCACAGCCAGAAGATCCCACAAAGGGCATTCAGCCACATCTCTTCCCCTCATGGAATGAGAGTGACCTAGTACATTCCTCAAAACTACACAGAGGAGACCAGCAGAACTTTCAACTGTCTCTCCTTATTCTGAGTATGCCCACAGATTGTTGCCTGACACAGCACAACCATGTCAGCTACCCCAAACATTTCCTAGATGCGGAAGAGAAGGTAACTCTGCAAGTAATAAGGTCTAAACGTTCACATCAAGCTATAAGAAGATACGTGTTATTTATCCTAAATTCATACACTGACAGACTTTAATAGAGACATGTATCTAAAAATATGTGTAAAGTTGGTTTTTATACAAGTGAATTAAACAAGACTTCAAAGATAAAAGAAATGTTTTCTTTGTGTTTTAACTATTTCTTGTATTTTTTGAGATTATAGTATAATTACATCATTTCCCAATTCTCTTTCCTTCATTCAAATGCTCCCCTATTTTTCAAAATCATTACTCTTTTTTTTCTCATTCATTTTAAGATAATAGAATTTCATTATTACTGTAAATACATGTTCTACAACTGGTGGTTGATATTCCTGGTGTACTAAAGACATAATTTATGAAAACACTATAACCTAACTCTGCAAAGTTTCATATTATTTTCTGGTTTTGAGAAAATCTTTTTGAATTTTAGTGCTTTTGATTCAGTTCAGAATTTCATATGTGATGAATGTTGGGAGTGAAGGAAGTCCTAAATGCCTAATGTCCTTAGTGAATATGTGCTATTGATATGTGCATGTCCATGCCAAGAACTATAGCCTCAGACTCATGATAAAATGGCACAAGCCCCCACACATACACACTCGAAAGGTGAAGCTCAGAAGGGTGGCTAAGACTTCCTCTTGTCCATGTTTGGAAGTTGATAGTCAACATGCTGAACTTCTAGAGTCCTGCAGTTTCTCCATCAGATAGCGCCCAGTCCACCGAATCCCAACTTTTCTGTGTTTCTGTGTGTGCTGCCATTTCTTCATTCCCTTGTCAACCCTAGTGATGTAAAGCCCTGGAAACCATACAAGACATTGGCACATCAATATTATATTTACATAATTTCTTTACCTCCTTTACCACCTGACTCTTCCTGTGCCTCCCTCACTCCTTTCTCAAATCCATGATGTCTTCTTCCTTAATTATTGTTGTTGGTGGTGGTGGTGGTGTGTCTGTGTGTACATGTGTTTATATAACTACAGCCTACTGATCCCATTTAATGTTGCTCATATCTGTATTTGTTAAGGGCTTATTGCTATCAAATATGACCTGCCCTTAAAGGAGACTGATTTGTCCTCTCATGGCAGCCATTAGTTGCCTTTGGATCCTCATTTGAGGATAAGGCCCTGTGAGATTCCCCATCTACACTGGCATACCAAATGATGTGTTATTCCTGTCTTGTTTAAGGAACAATATTCTTTACATTTCATAGGGTAACTTCCCTGTTATGTATAAAATACTCTATCTCACAGCAGATAGCCTGTTTCCCAGCTCTTACAATCTTTCTGTCCCTTTCTTCTGCAATGTTCCCCGAGTCTTAGGTATAGGGGTTATAGTGTAGATGCATCCATTGGTTTGGGTACATGGCCAGTGGTTCTCTGCATTTTGGACAGTTGTGGATTTCTATAACTTATTCAATGACTTATTCAATAGCAATACAGAATAACACAGTGGTCCTGAGCCATTGTAACCTTTAAGTTCCTATTAATGATAGAAAACTCATGCTTCAGAGTCAGGAACAATTAAAATAATAAATACAAATTACAAAATTAAAATAATATTTTTAAAGATTTGTGCATATTGTATTGAATATTCAAATGCTGCATCAAAATTATCTTATATAACACAGTAAGTTAGTAGTATTTCCACCAAAAAACCCTACAAACCAATTTGATTACATCGTAAAGACTATCACTTATTTATATTGATCTATACAGTAAAGAAAAAAGATGGGTATCACTGTTCATATATAAATTACTTAAACCTTTGCTCAAACTTGAATTTTTGACTGTGGCAAAATGTTTTCATCTGTCATTTTAACTGCTTTTTATACATGTACATTTTATACATATACATTTGTATATGACATAAATTGATGAATATTTCATATCAAATTAGAAATAAAAAGCAATGAAAGGATTCTTCACCCTACAAAATAATTCTTCATTGGCCAGAAATCTACGTTAGTCAACCCTTTTGTAAAGGAAAGACTTAGTAAGCGAACTAACCTGCTTTTGCTTTTACCTAAGGGCTCCTATTGTCCTAGTGTTCCCCACATTCTGAAGCAGGGACTATCGTTGATCTTGCAATTAGACAACCCATAAATATTTAATACATGTGTATGAATATATTCAGTAAGAGAAGGTTTGCTTTGAGCTCTGGAAGGAGTTTCATGGGAAAAGATGCCAAGTTGCTTGTCTAGTTGCATCCATTGCTGTGACAAAGCCCTGTGACCAAAAGCAAGTTAAGAGAGAAGAGCATTTTGTTGTTGTTACTGCTGCTGTCTGTTGTTGTTGTTGATGATGTTGTTGTTGTTATTGTTGTTGTTGTTATTGTCATTGAGATTTACACTTCCAAGTCACAGACCTCCAATAAGGAAAGACAGAGCAGATTTTAAATTTGAACTTGAAGGCAAAACCATAGAGGAACATCACCTTACTGGCTTTATGGCACGCCTGTGTTTAACTAGTTTTCTTATGCAGCCTGTCTGCCTAGGGCAGTTGGGTCATGACCCATTTAGGGGATGAACAATCCTTTCATAAGGGTCACCTAAGACTATGAGAAAGCTTGGATATTTATATTAGGACTCATAACAGTAGCAAAATTGCAGTTATGAAGTAGCAAAAGAAAATATTTTATAGTTGGGGGGTCACCACAACATGAGGAACTGTATTAAATAAAAAGTCAACACATTAGGAATGTTGAGAAACACTGGCCTAAGGAATGGTGCCCTCCACAGTGGGCTGGGTTCTCCTACATCAATTGATAATTAAGATAACCCCCCACAGACATGCCTCTGCCAGCCCATCTTCTGCCATCCCTCAATTGAAACTTCATTTTCTCAGGTGATTTTAGCCTTCAAGTTGACAGTTAAAGCTAACTAGGACAGTTGTATACAACAGCTCTCAACACTAGAACCTGATAGACACAGACACCCATATGTTCTCCACTATTTTTTAAATATATTTAGGAAATATGGGGTTCTCCAGTACAAGACCTTGAGTAAAATGTAATACTGCATCTGCTCCTAGAAGCCTAGAGCCCCGGGATGGACCATGTTGAATAAGATACGTTGTTAATACAACTGTATAAAGATAGGGAGAAGGTCTCAGGCGGCATATGGGAAAGAAGACTTAGTGTCTCCGCACATGAGGGTGGGGAATGCTTTCATTTCTCATTATTTAAGAGACAGAGGACGATGATATTAGCAAGATGGTGGAATCAGAAGCACCAAATCTCATTGTCCTCATAGAAAGAGTGACTATAATATGACACATGTGAGTGGGAAATGCCTTCATGAGAACCCTAGAAATAAGTTCAAAGCCAAGAATAGTCATGCTGAGAGTGGCAAACCAAGTGCAGGGACCCGTCCTTAATCCCATCTACTTAGGAAGCTGAGGTAAGACGAACACAAATTCAAGACCAGCCTGAATAGTACTGGTCGATCTGGAAAAAAAATAAGGAAACTAGGAGGGAGTGTGGAAGAGAGGGGGAGGGGTAAAAGAGGTGGTAGATATAAAGAGAAGATGTAGTAAAAGATGCCGTTCCATATCAAACGTCTCCTTTTCCAGAGTGCAAAAGTCCAATTATCAGTCTCTTCCTTGGGGGGCGGGGGGGAGGGCAAAGAGAAAAATAGATTTTGCATTCAAAGTCTCTTCTCTCGAGGAACTAATTTCCTTCTCACATACTTCACAGTGTTCATGCCTAGGGGCTGCAGAGAACAAAAGTGAGCTCGGCAGCTCATGTCAGTGCCAGGGAACTTGTAATACCACAAACAGAAACTGGCACAGCCTGCCACCTAGGGAGTGAGAGCCCAGCTTGTGGCTCTGGGAGTGGAAGGGGTGAATGGAGCGGACATGTGTCCAAAAAAGAAAAAATCCCAGCTCTTCAGGGACCTTCAAAGAGACTGGTTTCTGGCTTACCCAACACAGGTTCCTGATGGTCCCCAAGGCCTCAGGGAAAGGCACATAGTTTAGCACGTTGGAACTTGTAATACTACAGATAGACACTAGAGGGAGGAAGAGATTACAAACTGAAGACTAAGCCAGCAAAACTCTGCCGGGCTTATTCATGAAAGCATAGAAAAATGTATCCCTAGACAAATTTGACGAGGTTCTGGAATCTTGACCTCAAATGACTGTGGAAGTCTTTCCTTGTACATAGTTGAAGTAAAATGATATAGAGGCAGGTGTGTTTCAAATGTACAACCAAATACAAAGGTACAAGGCATACATAAAAACCTGAGAAATCATGGCCCAACCATAGGAACAAAAGAATCTCCAAAGCCTAACTTCAGGTAATGGAGTTAAGTGAATGACCAAATTAAGAATTCAAAATATCCATGTTACATTCAATCAACTCACAAGAACATAATGAATAGAATAACAGTATCAAGTCTCTCTCTTTTTTTTTTTTTAAATAACCAAACAGTGATTTCAAAGCTAAAGAACACAGAATAGAACTGAAAATTCACAATGGTAGTAACTTCATTCACAAGATAGAATCAGCAGTCACAAAGACATTGACATTATCCAATCAGAAGCATAGTAAAAATGAACACAAAAAGAGAATAAAACAATCCTACGGAAATGAGAGGCTATCATAAAGTAGAGTGGTTAGGAAAGAAAGCGATGGGAGATTGCCATAGAGTTTATTGGGTTCTTGGATAAATTCCTAGTGCTAAAAACAATAAACAAAGATGAGAGAGAGAACAGAAAAGAGGCAGATAATAAGATGGTGTGAATAAGTGACCCTGTGAGGGAAAATGGACATCTAGATGTCTAAAGGACCCTAGCTGTGATTAAACCAAAGAAGCGCATCTGAGAAATTACAATCACATTGTCAACAATCAAAGATAGGGGATTTTGTAGGCACAGAAATAAAAGTGACTTGTCACATACAAAGACAGCCTGGTAAGAATAAGAAGGGATTTCACATTGCAAGCTTGCGGGGCAAACGGAAACACAATGATATGTTCAAGTGCTAAAGAAAAATAGTGTCAATCAAGAATACTACATATGGCTATAGTCTCCACAGAAATAAAGCAGAAATACCTTCCCAGATAAGTAAGAGCTGAGGGGTTTCATCACCACTACATTAATGAAAATAAGAAATGCTAAAGATAATTTTAATTGAATTTAAAGGATGATAAAGAGTCCCATGAAAGCAATGAAGGTAGAAAGCTCAATGGCGAAGGGAAATGCATAGTCAAGTAAATGCATAGACTAGGGAAATACCATAATAGCAGTGTGAAATTTCACCTCATACAGTATTTCATCTATGGTGCTGGACATAAATGAAGAATACAGCTTTAAAACTATAATTTGTGACATTAATGACAACACGTAGGGCTGAGGATGTGGCTCAAAGTCAGAACATTTACTGATTACACACAAGGTCTGCCCATTCCCAAAATAATTCAGGAATAAAACAAAACATAAAACTTGCATTCACTGTTGAAAATAAGCTGAAGTCATCTTAAAGTCAGTGTTATAAACATAAGTCATGCTACACAAACCCTGCGGTGAACACAAAGACGATACCTTTAGATTATGGACAGAGAAGAACAAGAAGATGCTAAGTATCCATTACAAAAGTAGACAGCAAAACAGAAAGGCAGAGAAAAGACCTCAAAAACTGTAAGACAGACAAAAAGCAATTGCTAAAGAGATAGTCTAAGTTCTTCTCTATAATAAATTTTTTGAATACATCGATCAAAGCTCCTGGTCATAGAAATGGAATATCTGAATGGATTTTGAACAAACAAGATCCAACCGCTTGCTGTCTCCAAGAGATACACTCTAAAGATGTGTAACGGCTAAAAGCAAACTATAAATGATGTTTCTTACAAACAATAATGAAATGAGAACAAACAGAGGTTGCTCCACACATACCAGAAAAATATATTTTAAAATGTAAAATGTCATGAAAAACAAAAAAATGATAGATAGATAGATAGATAGATAGATAGATAGATAGATAGATAGATAAATAGATAGATAGATGGATAGGTGATACATGGGGGGGGATAAAAACAGTGAATTCAGCAGAATTTGTAGTCAGAACACCCAAATGTATGAAGCAAACATTGATAGAACCTGGGAAATATACAGTAACACAATAAAAATAAAAAATCATAATATCCTACTCTTAATAACAGACAGGCCATTCAGACAGAAACCTGTGAGCCAACAGTAAGTTTGAAAAAACTAAGAACAGATGGACAAGATCCACATATAAAGAACGTGGTGCCCTGTTGCCTCAGAACACCTATCCCCAAGTTCAAAAGGAAATTCTATAGTATAAATAGAATGTTAGGGAACAAAACAATCTTAACCAATTAAATAAGATATAAGCCACATCACACATCACTTCCAACCATAAGAAAATGAAAGTAAAAATCAGAGACATTGTTAAGCATGCGGAAATCAAATAACTTACTCTTGTATAGTCAATGGGCTAAAGAATAAATTAAGAGATAAATTGAAAATATTTTGAGACTCTTGAGAATAAAACACAAGGTCTTAAGCTTACACTATTCAACACTACCATGTGTGTATAGCTAACAATACTATGACCTTAAAAATGTAATGCGAGAGACACAGTTCTGGGGGGGTACTGGTTAGTTCATATTGTTGATCCTCCTATAGGGTTGCCGACCCCTTTAGCTCCTTGTTTACTTTCTCTTGCCCCACAGAACTGTGTCTCTAGTTGCATATGTAGCAGAGGTTGGCCTAGTCAGCAGTCAATGGGGGAGAGGCCCTTGACCTTGGGAAGATCATATGCCCCAAAACAGGGGAATGCCAGGACCAGGAAGCAAGAGTGGGTGGGTTGGGGAGCAGGGCAGGGGGAGAGTATAGGAGACTTTGGGAATAACATATGAAATGTAAATGAAGAAAATATCTAATAAAAAATTTTAAAGCTGTAATGCTAACTTTATGTTAACACATTATTTACTGTTATTAAAAACAAACTTTAAACTTGTTAGATGAGGAATAAATAGCACCTATACCCACAAATATTAATTATCTACACATGGACAGTCAAGAACAAGGCTTCCTAAACTCTACACTCATAACCACTTCATACCTGAAAAGTTTTTACATGACTATTGATATGTATGTCTAGAAAATAGGTATATGTTCACTGATTACACATTACAGAAAATTAAGGCAATTATCTACTATACATACAATTTTACAATTTATTAAAAACTAAACTAATAACATACACATGCTTGTTAGTGTTCACATAAGGACCTAAATCTTAACTGCTTATTTGATATTGCAAGACACAGAACATCTTGGAGGTTTGTCCAAGTGTTCAATGTTTATTTTTATACATCAACTCTAAGAGCACCCACCATTCTTCATAAATGCATGGTGTAAAATGCAGGAACATGTTTAGATCCATTTCAGAAAGTATGAAAACGTTTGCCCTATTCACAAAAGAAAATTTATTGAATTTTTTCTATGTATTTTTACATATTTTAATTAAAATATAATTATAGCACTTTCTCCCAAGTTGCCACAACTCTCAAACTGCTCAAACTCTTCTTGTCCCACTATTATTGCTACATATATTTATGCACAAATACAACCTACCGAGTCCATTCTATTTTTTGTTTATGTACAGTTTCATTGATACTGTTTGTATTGGATAACTAAATAGAGAGCTCCTCCCAGGTAGAGGGTAGCTCTCCCATTCCCAGCAGTCATCAGTTGCCTTATCCACAGATGTGCCCCTGTGAGGTTGTTTTTCCTTTCCACATCAACAAGTCTACTGATACTGCCATTGTTCAAATTTTGCTTATGCAGGCATTTCTAGGAAAGACTGTTTCACAGCCAACTTCTGGTGTTTCATTCTTACAGTCTTCCTAGCCCCTCTCTGTGATGTTTGCAGAGCCATAAATGCAGGAGTTGTGACGTAGTTGTGGGGTAGGGCTACCCAGGATCTGTTGATGTCTGCATTGTGTCCAGCTGTGGATTTCTGTGATGGTCTCCATTTTCTGTAAAGAAAAGCGTTCTGATAAAGGTTTGATAGATCTGGACTGATAAAGTGATGGTAGTAGAGGCTCTTCTAAGAGATGAGACATTGAAAGTGGGGTAGGTTTCGAGGAACATGCGTGGTATCCCTCCTGTTAAACAGGCTTAAGTGCAATTAGACAGTCATTGGTTGTCGCCAATGTGTGAGTGCCACTTACCATACCTTTATGGATATCTTACCATGCTGGTCATTGCCATGGTTGAAAGGTATCACAACTGGGTAGGACTATTAATTGCCTCTCTATCTTGGCATCTTGCATAGTTATTTTCTGGTAACCTGGAAGTTAGAAAAGATACTCTTAGATCTGATTCAGATCAAATAATTTTGAGCATTGTGTACTAACTGTGCTGTATAGGGGTACAGCAATAGGGGCTTAGTATCAATCATTGTGAGACAACCAAAGGCAACAATAATAGATTATATTATTTTGAGAGTCTCCTGGATTACCCTGATCAGTCATTCAAATGGGGAAGCCCCATGCCTAGTCTTGAGGTTTTGTTAGTCTATGTTTCTTGTGGGGAGCACTGTCAACCCCAGTGGAGTAACTTCCTCTAAGGTGCATACATATACCCGTGTGTGTGTGTTTTAGATAAATATAAAATAATAAAATCCTTAAGGCTTTATCAAATAACGTTGGTGTTATTTCTCCCTCCTTCTTTTCTTCCTCCTCCGTCTCCTTCTGTATTGACATCTCCATGCCCCCCATACAACTCTCCCCATTTTTCTATTTCCTGTTTCATATTACCTACATCTTGCTGTTCCCCTCTCATGCCCCCCTACCCTGCTACATCCTCTTTATAATTTCCTGGCTTCTGTGGCTACTCAATGTTATACACACAAATCTGAAGATTAGGTACTAGGAACTGCACATAACAAAGAGTGCACAGCACTTGTCTCTCTGAGTCTGGGTTACATCGTTCAGCATAATCTTTTCTAGGTCCATCTATTTACCTAGCAAAGGTAGCTAATGAACCCATTGAATGATTTAAAAAAAAGATTTCAACTCAGCAACTCAAACAGCAATTTTTAAAATTAAATAATCTAAAGCAGTGGAATACAAAGATACACTAACTTGATCTTAAATACTGAGGACTAGATTTCTTTCTCTTCCCCCCCCCCCCCACAATTAAAACACTGTCTCTAGAAAAGCAGAAAATTTTGTATAGACAACACAAACATTGTAATTTATAATCTCCACTAGTCTCAAATTGGATCCGGGTGTTTCAGACTGCATTCCTAGGCTTAGCACAGCATGACAGCAAGCAACAGAGTAAAGATTGCCTGTGCTCTCAGAACCAAGGCTGTGGTGAAGTCGCATGATGATGCGGCACTGCTAAAACACCTTGAATTTGCTACACACCTAACTTTGAACTTGTTTTTGGTTGTTCCATATTCAGAAACCTTCCACTGAGGCTGGAGAGAAGGCTTAGCAGTTAAGGCTAGACTCACACCCAAACACTTAACAACCTGTTCACTTTTGCCAGCTATTGTGACACCCACCCCCAAACACACACTAAGTTATATAATTCCACATTGGCTCATGACTCCTAGAATCAGAAGCTTTGTCCTGGTCATCTAACCCAGTGGCTCTGAAACAGTGACCATCCTTCATTTATCAGATTCCTATAAAACAAACATGGAAATCAAAGAACCGCTTATGTTGAGTTGACAAGTTTAGGAGGTTTCCAGTTGACAGACAATACACATTAAGCCCCAGATCCCCAGGACCGTTTGATCTAATCAAAGGTCACTTCACTGATAAGCCTGAGTCCTCATGCTGGGGTACCCAAGAGAGTTGCAGCACGACCCTGGCTCTTCACATTCTCTTTCTGCCTTTTGTGCCTAATGCAGAAGATGCCCAGTTAACCATCAAGGCAATGAGACAAGGGGACCAGGTGCTGACGGGTTATGGAAGAATGCTTAAGACTAATCACCAGTCAGCACACATTTCCAGCTTCAGTCATTCCTAATGTCTATTTGTTTCTGTTGTAGAAACAACAGCCTTTCATTAAAAGAACTTTTGAAATTACATAAGAGCAGAAGAGAAAAAAATTATAATTCCATCAGTTATGTACACAACCATTAACATGTGAATGTTTTCTGTCTTTTAATGAATAGATTGCTGGGTTTTTGCTGAACTGTGTTCATTCTGTGTTCAATTTTGCATCCTGCTTTTTTTCGCACTGTTTCAGCATACGCGTTTTCCATTTGTAAACAACATTTTCTTTCATGGCTTCACAATATGCTTTGATGTGGTTGTACTGCGTGGAATGTTTTTTTCTAATTTTTCACCACTTTGAATAATGTTCAAGAGGACGAGTATATGCAGCAGAACCACCTTTTTAAATGATGTGCCCAAGGAGAAAATATGGAGTCAAAGATTTCTAAGCATTTTCACACATCCTGTCAAATCATTTTCATACTTTATTTAAATATAATTACATGATTCTTTAAAATTCTAGAAATAAAGATAAAAGTATTTATCATTATTCCCTTGAGGTCTAGGGTCTGTCAACTAGTAAGCATCCTTTCCTTGTCATTTGAAAATGCACACACACACACACACACACACACACACACACACACATGTATATGTATATGTATATATACTAAATTAAGACCATTGTAGTCTATAACAGATTCGCTCTTGATATAATCATTTGTGAACATAGTCCTATGTCAAAAATTCAGTAGCTGGGAAGATGACTTGACTCAGTGAGTAAATTAATTTTCACACAAGCATGGAGACCTGAGTTCAGATCCCCAGACCCACATCAAAACCCACACCAGTAGCTTCTGCCTGTAATCCTAGCACTATCGAAAGTGGCAGAAATTAGGCAAATTCCAGGGGCTCACTAGCCAGGCAGAAACAGTAAGTTTCAGATATTTTTATATTAACTCTGAAAAGCACCTGCTTTAGACAACTAAAAAGCCAAGAAATGCCCAACACTACTCTCGTTGCCCTGACTATCTTTTTTTTTTTTTGCCCTCTGTGGGGTGTGTGTGTGTGTGTGTGTGTGTGTGAGAGAGAGAGAGAGAGAGAGAGAGAGAGAGAGAGAGAGAGAGAGAGAGAGATCTTCTGGGTTGATGATGTTAAAAGTAGGATGATGCCTCCTTTTGATACTTGGGAAATGAGCAAAGTGGGGTCCTCTGTTGCAGGAATAAGCTGGAAGACATCTCCAGCACTGGGAAGTCCTGTGGCATTCTATCCAGACACTACCCCATATGACAGCTCCCTCCCAGGCCCTCCCTCTCTGATTCTTTGCTTGTTGTCTAGCCTGAAAGTTTTTCCTTCTAGAGCAGCGGTTCTCAGCCTTCCCAATGCTATGCCCTTTAATACAGTTCCTCATGTTGTGGTGACACCACAACCATAAAATTATTTTTGTAGCTACTTTATAACTGTAATTTTTCTACCATTATGAATCATAATGTAAACGATTGTGGAGATAGAGGATTACCAAAAGGGCTATGACCCACAGGTTGAGAAGCCCTGCCCTAGAAAAACAAGCTCTTGACAAATACAATATCCCAACCCCTTTGCTTCAATTTGGGATAATTCTGTAAGGACATCCCAGCTTCTGGATTCTTTGCAAGATTGGTTGGTCTTTGTTATAACTAACTAATTTCTTTTTTTTCCATTTTTAAATTTTTTTTATTTTTATTAGGTATTTTCTTAATTTACATTTCCAATGCTATCCCAAAAGTTCCCCATACCCCCCCCAACCTCCCCTACCCACCCACTCCCACTTCTTGGCCCTGGCGTTCCCCTGTACTGGAGCATATAAAGTTTGCAAGACCAATGGGCCTCTCTTTCCACTGATGGCTGACTAGGCCATCTTCTGATACATATGCAGCTAGAGACAGGAGCTCCGGTGGCAGTACTGGTTAGTTCATATTGTTGTTCCACCTATAGGGTTGCAGATCCCTTTAGCTACTTGGGTACTTTCTCTAGCTCCTCCATTTTTTTTTATTTATGCATTTTTTATTACGTATTTTCCTCAATTACATTTCCAATGCTATCCCAAAAGTCTCCCACATACACCCCCATTCCCCTACCCACCTATTCCCATTTTTTGGCCCTGGCGTTCCCCTGTACTGGGGCATATAAAGTTTGCCTGTCCAGTGGGCCTCTCTTTCCAGTGATGGCCGACTGGCGGTTCCTCAGAAAATTGGACATACTACTACCAGAGGATCCAGCAATACCTCTCCTGGGCATATATCCAAAAGATGTCCCAACCGGTAAGAAGGACATATGCTCTACTATGTTCATAACAGCCTTATTTATAATAGCCAGAAGCTGGAAAGAACCCAGATGACCCTCAACGGAGGAATGGATACAAAAAATGTGGTACATTTACACAATGGAGTACTACTCAGCTATTAAAAAGAATGAATTTATGAAATTCCTAGGCAAATGGTTGGACCTGGAGGGCATCATCCTGAGTGAGGTAACACAATCACAAAAGAACTCAAATAATATGTACTCACTGATAAGTGGATATTAGCCCAGAAACTTAGTATAGTGAGATATAAGGTACAATTTGCAAAACACATGAAACTGAAGAAGAACAAAGACCAAAGTGTGGACACTTTGCCCCTTCTTAGAATTGGAAACAATCACCCATGGAAGGAGCTACAGAGACAAATTTTGGAGCTGAGACAAAAGGATGGACCATCAAGAGACTGCCATATCCAGGGATCCATCCCATAATTAGCCTCCAAACGATGACACCATTGCATACACTAGCAAGCATTTGGTGCAAGGACCGTGATATAGCTGTCCCTTGTGAGACGAGGCTGGGGCCTAGCAAACACAGAAGTGGATGCTCACAGTCAGCTATTGGATGGATCACAGGGCCCCTAATGGAGGAGCTAGAGAAAGTAACCAAGGAGCTAAAGAGATCTGCAACCCTGTAGGTGCAACATTATGAACTAACCAGTACCCCGGAGCTCTTGACTCTAGCTGCATATGTATCAAAAAACTAACTAATTTCTAACCCCCGCTTGCCCAATCCCCCTTCCTTTACCTCCCTGCCAGTATTGATCCTACAACTACCACAGTAAACATACACAAGTGCTTTCAAAAGTCTCACTCTGCTTGTTTTCTAGGCTGGAGCTCCAGCCCTGCCAATAACTTGGTCCATGAGTCAAATGGACATCATTTTCCTAACATGCAAAGTAAGAGGTTTTGTCTTGTCTATCCACAGCTTCTTACTTTAAGTGGATTTATGTGATTTCTGAATTTTTTTAAAAAGAAAAATCGTTTTTATAAATTCATTGACCAGGAACCAAAACCTTCTTTAGGCTCCTGATTATTTGTGAATGCATATGACTCTACAGGTGTGGTTCTGTGGTGTAACCCAGAGCCTGCCCCAAGGAAGAGCCTACCCCCAGTGAAGAGCCTCCAGACTAGACAGTAAGCACAAACAACTCTTCTCTTCCATAGAAGGAAGGTTCAGCTGCAAGATATTGGCTACTGTCTTCCTGGAGAGGTATCTGAATGGAGTACATACCACAGGACCATTCTCCTCGCCACCAAAGAAATCACATGACAGCCTCTTATTTACAAAGGAGATACGCAAGGAGCTCTAGGATCCCAAGAATAAATAAAGGAAACAGAAACCAGGCTGAGTGCCTACTAAGTGTGTACCCAGTATTCTTGTTCTTTTGAATAGTAGGTTCAGTTAATCTTCACAGCACTCCCTGTAAGTTGGCCAACACCATCCCTATTTTACTAATGAAGCCACTACAAAGGACATGTGACAACACAGAGTCAAATGTACATTCGCTGGTCCTACCAAATGCAAAGTACATGCCTGCTCCTGTCCCTGCTTCCTCAGCGAGAGCTAGTGTGCACCTGGAGGGCAAGCCACTGTCTTTCCCCTTGGAATCCTGAGCACCTGGCAGGGTGTCAATCACCTACGATTAAACACACATTTATGACATTAATTACTTAAGATCTCAACTTCCAAGAGTGGCATTTCCATTGCGTTATCATACAATCAGCCGTCTTACATCCCCTCCAAACTTCTCTTAAAATGCTCAGTCTTCAGAGGAAACCAAATTCAACAAAAATGGCTCACCTCTTCCTATGTAACACAGTGAGTTCAATCGCTTCCTGTTTGCAAGATCACTCACCTGTCCTGATAAGCTGATTGATTGCCCTAAACTCCGTATGCTTTGGAAAAACGGTTTAAACACCTTCTCCTTAACATAGCCATAAAAAGCATTCTAAGGATATTGGATCATTCAGTGGGACTCAGTGAGACCAATATCTGCATTGCTGCCTCCCAGGTACCTCTGCTTTAATAAAGCATGCTTTATAAACCTCATGAAGACTATAATTAAATTTATAAGCAGCATTTCTCACAACTTTTAACAAAAGATGTCTAACTGGTGGTGTGTGTGTATTCTCTCTCTCTCTCTCTCTCTCTCTCTCTCTCTCTCTCTCTTTCTCTCTCTCTGTGTGTGTGTGTGTGTGTGTGTGTGTGTGTGTGTGTGTTTTAAAATCCTGTTCCATAAAGATTATGGCTCCCCCGCTGTTTGGAAAAGATCATCTCACTTGTAACACTAATAACTTGAGCAGGGGAGAAGCTGGCCTGGTGAATGGAATGCACTTCACTGCACATCTTGGCTCAGCTAGAAATCGGAAACAGATGGTCCTTGCGGCTGCTTTCCCACTCGAGCCTGCTCACTGCCAGCCTGTGGTCTTCAGTGGGCTGCTGCTGGCAGTCTGTGACTTGAACATAGTAGGACGTGGCAAAAGAAATCAAATCTTTTCCAATGAGCAGCAAGTTATAATGAAATTTGACAGATATGACATTCTATACCTAACATCTAGTTAGAATATATTAACCTTTTAGTTTTCTTAAGCGCCTTGCAGAGAAGTTGTGAATATACGTATTAGAAGCTTGTGTTGCGTGTGTTCTCTTTTCCTTTTTTCTTTCTTTCCTTTTTTTTTTTTTTTTCCTTTTTAACAAGGGGCAGAGGGTTTAGCCCAATCTTGGGTGGCAGCTGGCTAACAGAAAATGCAGAGAGAGAATAAAAGTCAAGGAACTTCTAAATAGAAACGAGGTGCAAGAGCTGCCACTAAGGAGGAAATTAATTCTTTGCAGGACATGGTGGGTGAGTTCCTACAGAAACAACAACAAAAAAAGCATCAATATTTTTCTGAAGGACAAAATCTACATGTTTACATGCAAAACACACAGGCACAAATATGATTAGCCTCAGAGTACATCATTCAAATGGAATGGGACTGTCTGGACTCCCTTATTTTCCTTGATGCTGATGTTTCCAGTTTGTGAATTTTCTTCTGCCACACTGCAAGGTGTCCTGGGACATCAAGTTTTAAGCTCAGGACACTTATACCTAGAAATAACATGTGCCTGTGAAGACAGCTTTACCACTCTTGCTGGAAGGAAGGAAGGAAGGAAGGAAGGAAGGAAGGAAGGAAGGAAGGAAGGAAGGAAGGAAGGAGGAAGGAAGGAAGGAAGGAAGAGAAAACACACACACACACACACACACACACACCACTCCAACCCCAGAAGAGGGGTCTGGGTGTTCTTTCTGGCTGTGGGGAAACTGAACTCCTAACCTTTCCATGGTGGCTCTTCTGCCTCCCCAGTATCACGACCCGTGAATAAAACCACACTCACTGGAATTCGGCAAGGTAGTGCAGTGTGCTGAGCTCTACTTGGGAATTTTTCCACCTGACTAAAGTTAGAGGAAAGACCTGGGTATTAATAGTACATGATCTCTCTTCAGTATAGAACTCTCTTTTATTTTCTTTTTTTTTAATCTTAGATGTCCATTTGCCATGTACTGAGCTCTGCAGCCTCAGAAACAGGGCACCCTTATAATATCAGGGTTTCTAAGATTGTAGTGATTTAAGCCAGTGTGTGAGTGTGTGTGTGTGTGTGTGTGTGTGTGTGTGTGTGTGTGTGTAAGCCCAATGTCTAAATCTACGAAAAGAAATACAATATATCTGCTTTCTTGGAATAGGAAACGCACTGGCGGGATAGTTCTTACTCAAGCAGATGTAGGCTGAATCTTTCTTATTTTTTTAATTTTTAAAACAAAATCCTGATTGTAGTTTAGATTAGCCTTCTATACGCAAGTCTCTTGCCTACACCTCCTAGGGTCACAGGTGGGCACCAACATACCAGGATGGCTTTGTTATTGATTAACTCGAATATTTTGCTAAGACTCTTACCTCTTGGACTCAGACCTGATAACTGAGAATTATATCAACCTTCTAGGACTGTTACACACATTTCACGTGCATCACCTAAAAGCATTTTAGGAGGTGCCTG
Organism: Mus musculus; assembly: GCF_000001635.26. Classification (NCBI taxonomy): domain Eukaryota; kingdom Metazoa; phylum Chordata; class Mammalia; order Rodentia; family Muridae; genus Mus; species Mus musculus. The sequence goes on from NC_000070.6 coordinate 97,577,318, forward strand.
GCATACAGCAGGCGCTAAACCTTGTAAGTGACCTCAGAGGTAATACCAGGGGTTAAAAAGCCAAACTTAACTCCTGTGCTTTTCCCTCATTCTATTTCCAATTCAGAAACCCTAAATAGGACACTTTGCTGCCTAGCATCTGTTTCTGATCATAAAGTGAGGTTAATAACAAGTCTACCTCATAAGCACCTACCTGGAAAAAAAAAATACTTAAGGCTCTTGGAACATCGCCTGACTGAGAGGAAACACTGGATAAACGTTAGCTGTTATTACATGCTGCGTTCAAATCACGTGCTCTTGTTGAGTTTCACATTTCCAAGGGTCCTGGAAACAAAGCTTAAAAGGAGAGGGAAATGCATTTAATTGCTGGCACTACAGAAATGCTATTTAATGGATGGATGAATGGATAAAAGACATATGTTCATCAAAGACAGGTGGTAATACAGCCAGCCTATCTGAGGTAGACACAGAAGGACAATCTAGATAAAACAGGCAACGGGGAGTCAAAGAGCTGCAGATCCCTGCAGAGTGGGACTCTGACCCATGCCATGTACTAAAAGGGGAAACAGCATGAACAAAATGGACAGAGGAATCTGTAGGACCATGAGGCTGCAACAGGCTCTCCAGGTGGACAAACCTCTGTGTCTTCTTAACAAGTTGTCCTAACCACCCGACGGACCTCCTACATTCCCAAAGCCCCGTAAGAAAGAAAGATACAGTCCCGCCTTGGGAATCTCAACGTGTAGATGGGAAGACAGTCTAATTTTACATGATTTTAGGAGTAGGTACTAGTATCTGACCTGTGTTGGAACGAGGCTCAGCCTAACAGCATGGGATCAAGGGATGGGAAACCAGGGTATTTCTCAAGAGAGGAGCAGCATGAAATAAACAGAGCAGTGGTGACAGCACAGCACTTGTCACATAGTAGGAAGTATTCAGTGGAGGTATATTTTTTGCACACAACCACACATATACATGTACGCACACAAACATAGACATGCCTAACAAAAGTTATGTTTTTTGTCTTCCTGATTGCCATAGGCCACAGAAAATTAGAGAGGTTTATTAACCTGGGAGAGGGCACACAGTCCATAATCCTCAGAGCAGAGTGTGAGACTTCAGAAACAATACTCTCAACTATTCTTCCGCCAAAGCCTCTGGAAAGCAATAATCCTCCGCTGCACATTGTGCTTCCGTAGCAAAGAATCAGAACTTCCCATCGACGCTGTCCACCTGTTGAAGGCCTGTACCCCAGTTCACTGGAGGACCCAGCTATGAATCCTGTGTCCTGGGACTCTTGGTTTGTTTGCTTGCTTTCCATAACGCAAAGGGTTTCAGTTAGGCACTTTGTGATGGCAAGAGCAAGGTTAGGGGGCCACTGGCACTTGGCCTGAGGCTTCTTCTGATGGTCCATTTCCTTCCAAGTGCTTCTCGGCTCATCACCTGGGCCTTATTCTGTCTCCTGACTGAACAACAAGGGGATCCCACTTCTTATAATACAGAGTCAAGGAAAGAAAAATAAATAAATAAAAGCCCAGACTCTCCGGCTTGTTTCCCAGTGGGAAACGCTGCCTTCACCTCAGATCCACTCACTCGCGTGCATGGAGAAGTGTTCAAATGACAAGAGTTAAATTCAAACCATGTAGCCGCTTTCCGCTATTTTTTTTTTCCTGACTGAAGGCAAACCATTTAGATGTTTGTTTCCAAAAAGGCATCTGTCAGCAATCAAAGAGGGGAAAATGTATAAGGCAGTGCGATTGTTTGGAGTAGCATTTCCTGGATCCTGTGAAATGCTTGAATTGTTCCCCATTATGCTCACCAAATAATTTTATTTCCCACAATAATTGCAATATTTAACATGTTTTATTTAATCTCGTTTTAAGGCTATTAACAACGGGGCCACACCGTGAAAGGCCTGCTAGCGGAAGAAGGGCAGTTTCCAGCAGGCTTTTAGTCGACCAGGATGATGTTAAATGTTCCTAATTGTTCTAGATTTAAAACTGTTTTCCAAAAATATCTAGCATTTCTTTGTTCAAGACTACTGTGTTATCTCCCACAAAGTCCTCTCAGGTTTTCCATCATTCACAAAATGAAATCTGGATGCCAGCTTAGGTGGTGCCCCATTCATTCATAAATAATGGGCAAGCATAGGACATTCGGGATCCTGGAAATGCTGGGCTTCAGAGGACAGCCACCTCCAACTTCAGAGCTCTCTGACAGACAGACAGACAGACAGACTTAGACACAGAGACGCTGCAGCCTCACAAGTATGTGTGTCCGTGTACCCTCATGCAGGAGAGGAAGCTGGGTACGATACAGTGGGACAGGGGGCCTAAGCAGGGGAATGGGTAGAACGAGAGGTGGATTCAAAGACAGAGCAATGCTTCCTTTTCCTATTCCTTCAAGGGGGTGGGGGTGGGGTCACGTTGCTATTTTACATTATACGTAGAATTTACAAATTTTCTCCTTGTCTTCCTCCAGATGGTCATTTTCATAACGCTGCGGTTGCACAAGGCTGAGAAGGACTTGGCCGGGAAAGTTGGGGTGCGTTTCTGAAAGGAACAAGTGTCCCTCAGGGGACTCACTTGCTGTGCTATCACAGGTTCCTTAGACTTGAGACAAAGGGCATACAAACACAAATAAGCCCCCAAAGATGGAGAGAAATCCTCCAAGTCCATGTTATTAGAAGATTACAACAGGACGGGGGGGGGGGGGGTGGTCACAAAGAAGAGGAAAAATTGCCTAATTTATTGTATGGTCATCCCTAAGTGCAGCTTAGAAGCCATGCTTGAAATGAGAAAACACCTCAGGCTCTAAAAGACTAGACATTACTTTACTGAAATTGTTTTGGTCAAAAGGAGCTAACTGCTGTATTACCATAATGCTAAATAATTAAATGATGATGATACCAATGACTATAATAACAACAATCCCTATTATAATTAAGGAGTGGTCCATAAATACAAAGAAAGAAAAAAAAACCAAGGTAACCTCTTTGCAACTTAAAGACCTGAACCAAAACTACCAAAGCATAATTAGGTTGAAACTATGCCTAGGAAAAATTCATTAGCTAGATGAAATGTTAAAACCACAACTCGTCAATGATCGCAGTTGCTCCCTTCGAGAAATAGTAATCAATTCTCCCACGCCCTGAGGTACCCACATAGAGGCCTCTGGGTACAGAACTGTAGACAGTCACCAGTGGGAACTTGGGGACCCAAAGGTTGCTCAGCTACAAAACAAAACTCACTAAGAGTTTTCAGTGTCACTCTCACACAGGTGTTCTCTGCAGTCCCAGCCCAGCCCAGCTCTCAGGAATGGCAGCTACCAAACACAAGTGACCAAAGAGAATATTCTGGTCACTTCCTGTTCCCTGTTAGTCTTCAGTAAGTGGCTTGAATTCAGTAGCTGTCTAGACTTCTTCCCATTTAAAAAAAAAAACAAAACAAAACATTTTTCTAGTATTTCTTATAGATAGATCCATATTATTACATTTTTTTCAGGCCAAAAAAATTTTTGGCATAACTTAAAGTAAATTCCTATAAATAAGATGACTGGGTTACAGTATGGAAATCAGAGTTAAATTTTCCTGATTGAATAGACTCTTATATCAAACTTAACTGCAACTGTGTAAAATGAATTGATAAAAGACTGCTTACTTTATTAATAAAGATTGAAGATGTCCAGAATTCATTTCTACGGCATCGAATAAAAAAATGTAGTTATATAGGCTAGTGTTGGCTAGAACGCACACCGCGCCAGCAATGTACTACTTTACTCCCATGAAAACACAACGAAACACAGTGCCAACTGAACCAGAAAGCAAGGGACTCTGAGGCTGGCGTCCTGTATTTAGGTTCTTTCATAACCAAATTAACTAATGAATTAATTAAAAATTTTAAAAATACACAACAACAATAACAACCAAAACCACAAACAAGGTATAAAAAGAGAAATAATTTTCCCCTGGAATCTTTTTTTTTTTTTCTCCTTGGAAAACCTGTTCGGTTATTCCCAGATTTAGTTTTAGACTCTTTGCTTTGCTTCCAAGGGAGATGTGTAGCACAGCAAAACCTAAGCAACAAACACTTTCTAAAATGCGCAGTTCACAATCTTGAGGAGGGTGGCTGTGAAAGACAGATACTGAATCAGACTTAGAGTCTGAGTTGGGGGGAGGGAAAAAAAAGCCCCAAACGTTGCATGATAGTCTCTAAGCAGTTCCATCTGTCAGGCAGAAATTTTAGGCTAATAGCCTGTGGCGATCTCCCTCCGCAGTCCACTACCTGCCTTTGTCCTATTAAATCTCTTTATTCTCCTTAAAAAAAAAAAAAGCAAGGGGGGGGGGGGTTGTTGGAAGGAAAGGAAAAACCTTGCAGACCAAAATCATCTGAGTGATGAAGCCCTAATTTTAACCACCTCCCTTTGATGTGTAGCAGTGGGCTCTTGTTTTAAAGAGAGAGAAGGGAAGACAGTTCTAGCAGCAGACTCCTCATCTCCACTTCACCTTGCCACTGGGTCTGGGAGAGATTGGTTCATTGTCAAGGAGATTTTTTTTTTACCCATGATTCCATATGGTATGGACCGGACTACATGTTGCCCCACATGCCACTGCAAATGTTTTCTCAATTAGGTGTCTTATCTCCCGTGAGTTAGCATCAGATGAAGCTTGCTGACAGCGTAATGGCAGGGAAAGCTTCCGACGGCTCCATCAAATGGCAGCTTTGCTACGACATCTCGGCCAGAACTTGGTGGATGGTGAGTTGGCAGCCGGGACTGCCTTTTTTTTTTCCTCCCCCCCCCCTTTTCTACTTTCCCTCCCTCTTTGACAAAATGTCCCAGACCTCACATTCATCAAACTCACATTTGATTTTTTACACTCTTCAGTGAGGCTGCCTCGCACTGCTTGCTCTTACCACCCTCCCTCTCTCTGCCACTGTGCAACTGGAGTTCCCAGTAATGCTTGCCCTTGTTTTCCATGGGACGGTATTTGGTGTGGGTTTTTTTTTTTTAATATTAAAAACATTTTTAAGACTGTCAAAGTTTTAAGGTGGAATTCTGTATTTTAGCTATGGATGTCTGCAGATTAAAAGAAAAAGAGCTGTTTGCCCTGCCCCTTGGGTTTCGCGTCTTCTGTCTAGCTTCACACCCTCCTCACTTTTGATTTTTGAGAACTATGGGGTCCATGGTTCTCCTTGGCTGTGAGATTTTACTAGGGATGCATATCAAACCTTGGACTGGTGCATGCAAGCCCTGCCTGTGAGAACCCTTTCATGTCCCAGTAATTGGAATGCTTTAAGTCACCTGTGAGAGTACTCTAAGGCTCCATTCGTCATTTTCCTCAGGGGACCAGAGCTCTGACATCTAACTTTTCCATATCTGTTTATATCGGAGCAGACCTTCCATCTCTAAGAACCACCAACTTCGAGTGGAACGGACCCACACACCCTTTCTTTCCATTTCTCTGGGCACAAGAAAGTTTCAGGAACTCCTAACTTGTAGCTGCAGAACGAGTTAACTCACATGTCATGGTCAACCAGGCCAGACAACCTTTGACTTCTGGGATCTCTAAGGGTTGGGGTGAAGTGGGAGGATGGACAATAGCTCATTGTCACAGGAGACGCTTGTCCTGTGAGGAAGAGAGTCCCAGAATCATTGCTGTCCTCGTTAGGGTGGTGTCCGTTAAGGATTAATTCGTTAGCACCGCATTCCTAGTTTTCCGTAATTATTATTCTTACAGCAAGCGTGAATTCATCCAGGGAGTGAGAAAAAAAAAAAGTTTGCTTCCAGGACAATGAATGTATTATCCGTTCCTAACTGGACCGTGAACTTCAGCTCGTTTCACATAGATATCAGTTTAAGAAAAGGAGAGTGTGTGTGATGTTGTAGGGGGAGTCTGAGGACTGGGATTTCAAAACAGGGCATGGTTCACTGTACGATCTACAGAAAAAAGCACTCTCCCTTCCTGGACAAATGGTGCTATCCTTTTGGCAAGGCGTAGGAATTCGGAAGACTGAGACTTTTAAAAGTGAGCTACTGCAGGATTCTATTCGGCTGCTGCCTGGGACTCAGTATGTCCATTCCAAGGACTTGAGTAAAAGTAGTTGTGGGTATGTGTGTACTTGTCTATTTTCTCTCGTAATTTCTTACCTAGACGTCTGAAACTTTACCAGTGGCTACAGAACAGTATCACAGAGCGCTTTTGGCTAATGAGATTCGCAGTCCTCTATCTCTTACGACCCTGAGCGTATTCAAGGCATTTATTTTCCCATTAGACTTTCTGCCAGCAAGAACAAGGTTTGCTTGTATGAGATGGTCATATTGCTTCGATTCACACAGCTTGTTAAGCACTACAAATGAATTTACTGATTAGATTGGCAATTATTTTCTACGCTAAGTTGTAAGCTTGAAAAAAAGGGGGGGGGGACCTGCTCTCGGGAAAAACATTCTTTTCCCTTACTGTACTTAGGCGGTCCTAGATTTTATAGACTGTTAATGGTAAATCCTGTCATCTTTTTTATTTCTTGCAAATATCACCAAAGGCTTCTCTAGAGCAAGCGCGTTCTTTCTCTCTCTCTCTTTCCTAGTTTGGAAAACTGTAATTTCTTTTCTGTAAAGTTTACTTGGAAGTTGCTCTTCATCTAAAATTATTTTGCAGATGTTTTACCACAGGGAATATAGTGTATAAAAGTGGTGGGAACACTTAGCAATGCATTTGACTCAAGATAAACAATACAGAAAGCTCACACGCTGCTGTTTAGGCTGCATACTGAAAAGAAGTTTCTCGGGACTTCAGTGCCTCTTGATTTTTGCTTTGAATAAGGGGTGAGAAATCTACAAGCTCTTTAGAGAAGATGTAGGAAATACCACAGGAAATAAATCAAAATTTTAGTTCCCTTAAGGGCAATTGCACACCATAGAATTTTAGACCTACCAGTTACAAATAATTCTGATGTAAATTTTCCAGTTTTGGTGGCAAACTAAGGAAAAGCTTTTCTGAAGGATGAAACAACTAATGAAAAGAATACAAATTTTACATTTTATTTCTTTAGTTCTCTCTCCTTGAATAGCCCTCACTCCTTCACCCACAAGATCGCCACCTTACTAGCCCAAACAATTTTTCCAAAGTGAAAAAAAAGGAAAAGAAAACTCCTGGTTTACATCGTTCCTCTAGCAAAAGACAGTTCAAGATCTGAATTTCACATTAAAGGCAAATAAAGCTTTAAAAATTACCTCCTGTGTCATCTGGCTGCTCAGACTCCAGGCTCATAGTGGGAACCTCCGGCTTGGTCCTCCCGGCATACAAAGGCAACTCAGTGAATGCCCCCTCCGCCCATGGAGACTCGGCCTCAGCTGCCAGCTCCGGGATATGCAATTTTGCTTTTTAATGAATCGTAAACAATTTGTATGGCAAATGAGTTTGTTTGTTTTAGTTTGGGGGCATGTGCTGAGCCAGGTTGTACGAGGTCATCACCTATTCCAGGATTTAGGTGCAAATGGGTGGAGCTCTGGGTCACTTTTTAATTTTTTTTTTCTAAATAATAAGGACACACTAGGATAAAAGAAACCAGTCAATAAAAGATTAAGAATAACAAGCCCTCTCCCCCTTCCTTTTCCTCCCCTCCCCCCATAACTGCCCTGGCTTACAGTGGAGTTTTGTGCCCTTTCTAATAACTAGCTGGAAAGCATTTGCATGACGTAACCAACATTTCTTATGGGTATAAGTTTTAGCATTGTCTTTAAAAGACTACTTCCACTTTAAAAAAAAAAAACAGCTATTTTATGATGAAAAATACTGACATGGGACATCTCCAGCATCACTTCTTAAAATTAAAAGTTAACACTTTCCCGAAGGCTATTGGAGATAAGAAATTAGAAAGATAGTTTTTATATGAAAGTGGTGAAAAAAAAAAAAAAAAGAAGAAGGTGCATGGGCTACCCCAGCGTGTAATGAAAACTTTTATTCAAAGCCACCAAGTTGTAAACAACTGAGAGGTTGACAGGCAACTGGGTTCAAGCATGCACATTCTAACAGTAATTACCTTTGGCACGGCCACTTATGAGAAATCTTTTGATATCTGAGCCACTTCTCTAATGCTTTAATCATGTAAATCAAGAAATAGATATTGCGTATCAACTTCATCTCACTGTGTTGTGACATCTCTAGTTGAAACTTTCCGACAGAAAACTAAAGAGAGTACTTGCAAAATTTTTCTTCGCTCCAAATGAATCTGAAATGCCTCAAACGCATACGTATGCTCCAGAAGGGACTCTCCTCTCTTAGAACACCTCCATTCTCCCCATACAGCTTCAAAACGAAGGCAGAATAATTCTTCTCCTGGTCACACTAAGTTAGCGACAAGGGGACAGGGTTGATTATGGGAAAATTTGTCTGTGAATTTCAAAAATACACGTGTCTTTCTTCTATCATTCAAATTTAAGATTTATGATGTCTAAAGCAAAAAAAAAAAAAAAAAGTCCTGGGTGATGCTGCAACCAGCTGTTACTCAGGTCAAATTCCCAACCACTTATTTTGTGACAAATTTTTCTTTTTAGAAATTAATACATTATTTTTCAGTCAATAATTGTTGTTTAACCCAATTGTTTACAACTCAAACTTGTTTTAACAGTAACATGCTTGGGCAAGAAGGATCTGGTATGCCTTGCAGTATAAATATCTATTTTCTAAATATGCATGTAAAAACATGTTTCTGTGAAACCTGCTTTATTCTGCTTACCAATTAGAAGCCATCAATGTGCAGTCTACTTCCACAATGGCTCGAAGCTCCAGGTTCATGGAAACCTCTTGCCTGTGCTTGCTTGAATTCATGTTGTGAGCCACATTTCCCATTTCAACTTTTAAATGATTGTCAACTGAGCAACTTTTCCAAATGACTGTTTTCTGCGTGCCTTTGAAGGTACTGCCTAGTGAAGATTTTTCTAGGAATTGGCACTAGCCTTTCAACATAATGACTGAAATATTGGAAATTGCTTAAATGGTAATAAATGAAAAGATTCAAAAACGAAGAGAACCAGGAAATAATAAAGTGTAAGGTAGTCTCAGTAACTGGGCTAATTTTAGAAAGTCCATGGAATACCTATGTATAGACCTTGAATTTAATGCATTTTTATGCTCTTCTAAAATATCTTTATACAGCAAACTGGCCTGATCTGAGCTAATTATTAAATGAACAACTTTAACTACAACCCACCATTGTATGTAACCATATCATTTCTAAGAATATCCACCAACCTCAGATGTTTCTATGCCCTCAAAACATTCTTTTTCTCTCAGTAATAGATTCTAAGAAAAATCCAAATGAGGTGGTAGGGTTGACTTTTTTATTTTCTTCCACATACATTAAGAATGTATCCTTATCGTTTTCTTTGAGGTCAGTCCTGCTTTTCAAATACAATTCGCTGTTCTTAGAGAGCAGCAAATACATTAGAGTGGTTCCTTTTTTTTTTTTTCTCCTTAAATCTAATTATGATCCAAATGTGCTTCATTCAGAAATGTGATTGGCTGCTTCAGCTAGCCTCTGCTCTTCTGCTATCGTTCTAAAAAATCTTGATTTCCTGTTGTTACGGTCATATTTCTCCTGTGAACTTTAGACAGTGAAATAAATGCTTTGTCCTTCCTTATTTTCTAGTTGAGTTTCCTTCACCTGTCCTGAATATTGTCAGGAGTGTTTCTAATTTAAAACCAAGAGAATCAGGGGCTGATTAGAAGACAGGAAATTGGAGGATTAAGCTGTCTGGTTATACTTCCTTTACTTATCAGCACTCAGTAACTCACTCTAGATTGCAAACGCAACGGGACAGTTTTTACAATTCATTGTTCTTTCTGGGTGCTTACATACATACAGCGAGGGTGTGTGGCAGCCTGTGAACTCCCACGAGCGTGCAAATGTATCGGTGAGTATTTCCTGTGTGCACATGTGAGTATAGTGAGAAGAGAATCTGCAGCTGGGAGTTATAAGTGGACACATTTAAGTGGGGTAGTCCCAAACCAAAGGGGGGCTTATAACGGAGGCATGAAAGTTCACATTAAGACCATCATCCCAGGATAGTCCTGTGAAGTGGAGTAAAGAATGGGAAGCTACAAAGGAAAAGGCAAGAGGCGCTAATTTGGAAGTTAGAACTAGACACTGGTAGCCCTTATGCTGTTCCTCTCTCTGAGTTTGGCTCAGATATGCCAGCACTCGTATCAAATAGAGAAGTAACTCAAAACAAGTGAATGAGTTAATCTAACAGGATTCCCAAGGCCACTTTGGGATTCCCTAGCCTCCAGACAAGAATGGGTTCTTTCTTCTTGTGACAGCAAGTCTGCGTGCTCCAGATGGGCTTATATTATGAGATAGATGCAAGTCAGGGAATTAGACGGTAGATCAGGACAAGAGAATAAAGGTTGGTCTTATGTCACCCAATCACCCAAAATTAATGACATAACACAAGTAAACCGATCTTACAGAGTCTTACTGCACTGTGTATATTTACAGGGTGGTGATCTAGAAGCCAGGCAGAAAAGTACCTCGTTTGACCTCATTCTGCCCACTGCCTTGCCCTGAATAAGAATTGGCTGGTTATTTTAGAGAGTTCTTGGTGTCTGTGTAAGTCCCCCCGCCTCCCCCCGCCCCCCGTACTACAGAACAGTAGAAGATGAAGTGCATAGGAAAGTATGGTGTGACAAGAGCAGGTGGTTGGTTAACTGGTAAAGGGGAAGTTAACACGTAAGGGCTTGTTCAGAGAGTCCTCCATCCCTTCACGTGTGTACCTCTGACCAGGCCCAGAGATCAGCTGTTGTTTCTGTTCATAAGTAGAAAGGGGCCCGTCAGTACCTAGCTGAATATTCCACCCTCACAGGTAACAGACTAATGTCTGTCTGGTAGATATATGCTTGATGGTTGGATACTTTTTTATTAAATCTCATCACCAATCTAGTTTATATTTAAAAGGAATAAGGTTAGTAAAGGCTACCCATCACCCGAGGCAATGTACAAGCTAAAGACAAGCCACCTAATCTATAGAGTCCACTTGTTTGCTTTAGACCTACTCGTCTTAGGTGAATTAATAACTAGAATTTCATACTACTCAGAACTTTAGATGATTGAGACCACTCATTTAGAAAGGCACAAGTCTGTTTTCTGTAGAGGTGTAAAGTTTATAATGTGTCAGAAGGAAGGACAGGACAGCAGTCTTGTGACGTGATGTCCACTCTTGATAAGAAAGTGAGCCATCTTCCTGTTGTGTAACAGGATGCTTCAGTGCTATTAAACAGGCTAAGGAACTGTGAAAGGCCTGCCAGGCCTGACGCATAAATCTCATCATTTAAAAAATATCCATTTGTGTGTTTAAGTTCTTGAAGAATGGCAGGAACGTTTTTATTCTGTTATTTAATATCTATTTAATGGATATTTTGCTTACAGTTTTAAGTGGATTGTGCCATTTTTCAAAAAGCCATCTTTTTCACAGAAAAGTGCTTGTTCTTTCTTCTCATTCCTCTCTTCCTCCCCCTATTTCTCATCAGCACAAATGATAACAGAATATTGGTGCTGAAAGTTAGGGTTAGATAGATTTCATTGCCACAAGACTTTCTAACTAAAGGTTTGCTCCAATCCAGAGTTTTCAATGAAAGGATACAGTATAGGCTCTATATGTCTAGTGTCAAACAAACAAACAAGCACCTATTTTCCAGACAGCCAGAGCTTTTTGCCTTTTCTTTCTTTCTTTCTTTCTTTCTTTCTTTCTTTCTTTCTTTCTTTCTTCCTTCCTTCCTTCCTTCCTTCCTTCCTTCCTTCCTTTCTTTCTTTCTTCCTTTCTTTCTTTCCTTCCTTCCTTCCTTCTTTCTTTCTTTCCTTCTTTCTTTCCTTTTTTCTTTCCTTTCTTTCTTTCCTTTCTTTCTTTCTTTCCTTTCTTTCTTTCTTTCTTTCTTTCCTTCCTTCCTTCCTTCCTTCCTTCCTTCCTTCTTTCTTTCTTTCTGTCCTTTCTTTCTTTCTTTCTTTCTTTCTTTCCTTTTTTCTTTCTTTCTTTTTTGGAACCAACATGATATAATTTTTTACTCCTTGCAATCCAGGATATTATTTTTGTATGTGTGGCCCTTGGTCTGCACGTGCTGTTGCTAAGCTGGCATTTTAAATGGGTAGAATAAGGTATGAGGATCAGGTCAAAGGCAGAGGTTAATGATCCCAGGCACAGCAGCCTACACAGAGTCATGGCGCATGGGGAGAGCCAGAACATCGAACCCACACCGGGCACCTGATACAAGTAGCCGAACCACGTTAAACCACATATCCCTACACAAGTGCTATAGACACAAGCCTATACCATCTAAGGGATGGTTTCACCTAAATTCCCAGGACAGCCCTCTCTGCTGCTCACCCTCATATCCTCAACCACCTCCTCCACAGATGTGACTCTTTTACTCATGCTAATGAAATGGCTTAGCAGCTGGATTTAATAAACCCCCTTCAGATGCTGAAAAGATAAACATTGTCAACTAAATAATTGATTTCATCCATTTATTTAAGAAGCAATTAAAATCGTCATACATTGTTCTGGCTTTCTTATTTCAAGAAAATAGTGATCTCACTTCTCATTTTGTAAGTGTGTGGGAAGCAACCTGGTAACAGGTGTTACAGGTAGTACCCCCTCCTCTTAAACACTAAGGAATCATTGAAAGACAAATTGCCCAACACTCAGGTCAAAGTCTACACAGTTTTATTGGTATGGCTTCTAAGAAAGGAAATACAAAAATAATTTAAATAATTATAGAAGGGGCTGCTATAACATCTCAGTGAGAAGTCAAGAGATAAGCCTAACCACACAAAGTAACAAGTGTAACTATTTCCTAGTCAAGCTTCTGGGCTAAGGTATCCTGTGAGGGATCAGTGTGTCTGTGAGAGCTAGAAAGCAGTTATCTATTTGCCACTAAACACGGTGCATGCAGCCCTATAGTAACTACACAGAGTATGGCTGCTACCTGGGATTTGTCGCTCTGGGTACACACCATAGATCAGAAGACAGAATGAGATTCTAGCATCAAAGTGTTTCACTGGACAAAACAGGAAACAACTTAAAGGCAAATACTCTGGGGGAAAGGTCCTAGCCCTGCAAACAACACTGCAGACTTAACCAATGGCATCTGACCCTCTTCTCCAGCAGGTTTTGTAGGTAGAATGCAGTCAGGGGACTGGAGAGTATCTCAAATAAGAAAGGGAGCCCTCAGGCAGGAAGGGCACCTTGCAGATCATGCAGGTGCCAGATATTGGAAGAAGTGTATGGGAGGCAGAAAGGAAGTCTGGGTGTCGAGGATTACCAAGCCCACTCCAGTCACTCTACTATGGCTTTGTGGTTCCAGAAGAGCCTTGAGATCCCCACTGGGATGTGATGTATGCAGATGGGGGATTCCTTAAGCACCCGGGCTAAACAAAATGCCCATTCTCTCCACCCAGCAAGTCCCACCCTTCTTTTGATGCCAGTGGAAAGGAGGTTCCTTTATGGAGTTTTCTCTGGTCTCAGGGGCTAAATGAATCTTTCCCTGTATACGCCCCAGGTACTCTTGCTCAGAGAATACCATCAGTGGTGAAACCTTGCTGAAGCATTTTGATTTGTTCTCTACAGCTGCGTTGTTTCTTTAATATCAGAGTCTAGGCCTGTAGCTTCATATCCCCAGTGTCTAGTTTATGGCATGGACCTAAAAGATCCATAGTTCGATAAGAAATATTGAAAATGTGTGGGCAGCAGGAGCCAATGAACCTCTGTGTTTTCCCAGAGAGAGATCGTCACCAGACTTCTGTTTTACCGCCTGCTCACCAGACTTCTCTCTACCTTTTGTCAGCTTCCTATGTCTACATGGCTCATAAGAACTTTGCACAAGGTGAATACAGCTCACAACATCTCTATAAACATCTCTATAAGAGTACCATTTGCATTTCCACTATGCCTGTGAGAAAACTGAGTTCTTGTTAAGATGAAGAGGCCAATAAGAAGTTTGAGAAAGTCCAAAGCTCTATCTGCGAGCCCTTCATTGCAACAGTGCCAATATGCCTAGTACTGTCACACTCTCATGCAAGATCAAAAGACAGTGGTCTGTAATCATATATTTCATCCCATTTTACAGAGACTACAGGAGCCCTAGAGACCAAAGTTCCTCTAAACTCAAACTCATCCCAAAGCCTAGGTTATAGTGACCATTCTATGAAATAACCATTAGGTCAGAGAACAGGTCATTGTTTCTAGAAAATCAAGCAGGCTTTTCCCCTTCTCTGAGTGACAGGTTAGCAAGAGATTTTCTCTTTTGTTTTCTATTTTCTTTCTCCTTTTGTTTATTCTTTCATCGTCTTGGAAGTAAGCATGTATTATTTACTTATAAAGGTGTTATTTGGGGGTGGAGAGATGGCTTAGAGTCTAAATTTATTTTCCTCTCAAACATGAGGACCTGACTTTGCATTTCCAGGAGTGACATAAAATCCTAGATGTAGAAGCATGCGCCTGTAATCTTGCCACTAAGAAATGAAAGCAGGAGAATTCCTTTGGCTGGCTGCTCATCCAGCCTAGCCAAATCACTGAACTCCAAGGTTTGGTGAGAGACTACGACTCAGAAATTAAGATGGACAGCAACTGAGAAAAACCCACAACATCAGACTCCAGCCTCTATGTGCACATATGGGTTCACATACATACATACAAACATACACACATACACACACATATGCACACACACACACCTTCCCTCCCCCCACAAATACACACAAACACTCATGTGCATGTGTGAACATACATACAAATTGAGATTTAACAATATAATAATACTAAAAATATGTACCTTATGGACTTCATAAGAATGGCAACAGGAGCAGCTGACAGTTTGCATGGGCATCGGAGGTCTTGGAGTTGGAATATGACTAAGTATGTTGAAATCACAATGCCCAATTCCTTCATTATGTCCTTCACCAACGTGTTTGTGTAAGGCTTAGACTGAGGCATGGAGTTCTTCCCATTCCCCAGTGAAGCAGCTGTCAAAAGCACAGACTTCAGATTCAAGCTGGCCCTGGGAAAAATGCATGACATGGGATGAACAGTGCCTAGAAACGTTCTGAATGCATCTGCATCTTCAAAGTGGAAACACAACAGTCACTGTTGTGGGGTTTAATGGAACAGTGCATATTGCACAAGCCAGAAACCTGAGAGTTATCCTGACCTTTCCTTTTGTATATTCTGTCTATCTAACTTAAGTTAGAGCCCATTGCATTTATTTCCTATGTAATTCCTAAATTTTCCACCCACTACTGTCTCCCAGTCCGAGCTGCCATCTTGACTGGCCAACATCACCACAATAGCTTCCTCACTGGTCTTGCCACATCTATCTTTGCCTCCTGCAATTATTCTTCACATCGAAGGCTAAAGGATCTTTTCAGAAACAGGTCATCAGTCATCTCAATGGATTGCCCTTGCTTTGAGAGAAAGAGCAAAACCCCTCAAGAGGCCTGCATGCTTTGCCTCTCCAAGCCTGTCTCGGGCCATTCTTCTCCCTGAAAGGCTTCATCCCTGAAACTGAACTGCTGTCAGTTCTTCAAACTCTCAGCACCTCGGACGCTGGGCACATTCTTCTCCTTTCCCTAGAAATGATTCTCGCTATAGTTAGCATTCTA
Source organism: Mus musculus (assembly GCF_000001635.26). NCBI lineage: Eukaryota > Metazoa > Chordata > Mammalia > Rodentia > Muridae > Mus > Mus musculus. The sequence goes on from NC_000070.6 coordinate 97,592,965, forward strand.
ACTACCATTCTCAGCACACACACATTTTCTTAGGATGCCCCAACCCCCAACACACACACACACATACACACAGAGAGAGACAGAGAGAGAGATAGAGATAGAGAGACAGAGACAGAGACAGAGACAGAGACAGAGACAGAGACAGAGACAGAGACAGACCAAAAAACTGTCAGAGAGCCCTATGGGATCTCAGGGCACTCCAGACCTCGATACATACACAAATTGAGCACTGTTTACATTTGGAAATGTGTGATTGTTTAATGCCTCATTCCCCCATCAGACCATAAACTCCATGAGAGACAATATGTTGCTCATACATGTTTTCTTGCCTCCAGGAAAGTGTCTGGCATGATAGTAGGTAGGGGAGAGATGTTTATTGATCCAGTGAGCAAGTGGGTGGTACAATGTACATGGATGTTAACTACTGTTATTATAAATAATATTTTCCACACAGAGAAATGTACTTATTTACAAGTGGGCAAAGTCTTCCTTACATGTACTTAAAATTGGTTCCTAATAAAATATCAATTAGAAACTCAAGGTAAGATCCTGCATTTGAGCCCTGGCTGTGCTAGAAGCACACCTTGGCTGCCAGATTGCCCACACATGGCTGATGAGAGCTCAGCAATCTCATGATTTAATGTCATTTTTGAGGCATTTGGCAGATGATAAACATTTAGCAAGTGTTCGATTATTGCTACTAAAATATTAATAGTCCCAAATCTTCCTCCCATAATTTGTGTGGAGTTTTAAATCCCCCTCAAACTCTCTTGTTGTCAGTTACATCACCTTTGCAATGGTGGTATCAGTCTCTCTCAATAAAGTCCAGGCACTGTGTGAACAATCAGGCTAATTATCTAGCAGAAAAGCCTTCTTGAAAAATCATGAAATTTCACAAACCTAGGAAGCCACTATAGCAAACTGTAAAAACACAGGCTCCAAATAGATATACTAGAACAAAATCTACACAGTCATTCTGGGTTTGTTCTGACCCTTTCCAGCTTTCCCTGATAGCCCAATGTGAGGAATGAGAAGTCAGTCTGTTCTCTGAGCCAACTATAGCATCGAGGGGTTGATAACGGAAAGAATCCACACAAGTGTGCACAGGGGGGAGTAACAGACGAATGGGGAGGAGATAAGAACCTGTGGTGGAGTCCCTTTTGCCATCACTCTGGAAGCACCAACTCAGGTTGATTGCTCATACATAAAGTTAGGTCAGTTGTAGTACCTGCCTCATGGATAACAAGCTACGTGTGTAAGTCGTTAACAGCATGGCTAGCATGTGTTTCTCATTTATGAAGGGCCAGCGGTCATTAAATTTGTAATTATTTTCAGCAATGGTGTCAAGCACCGTTATTGTCCTAACTACAACAGTTTAGTGTGTCCCTATTTTAGGGCCTGCGAAAGTAGCAAAGTGGTTCAGGAACATCTCACAAATGGATTCTTTCAAAATGGTGGACATGTATATGAAGACAAAGTCATTACTATCCCAGTGTATTTGGTTAATTTGCCCAGTCAGTTTAGGTAACACTAGTTAGTACCTGTGACTGAGACACCTCTCAGAAACCCAGGATTTATTAAAGAACATCAGCTTAACAAGAACCTCATCTCAAGACAGGGAAATCATTGCTTGTGGTGAACGTTCATCCAAGCAAGGGTACTTTCTGCTCAATGTACAAAATCTGTTTCTCAAGCTAACGCTCGGGAAAAGGCATGGGAGATGCCATTGTAACTTACATGCACGGTGATGTGCGGGTACTCTCCTGTTCCCGGAACTGTCAAATGTCTAGCTCAACTCAACACCCTTAGCCATCCTCAGAGGACATCAGAAGCCTCTTGTTCCCTGGGAAGATGGAGCCATGACTGCATACGGAGTCCTCTCAAGTTATTGATTGCCAACATGCTTAATAAACCTAGTAACAGAAACAGCTTCTCTTCTTAAAAAAAAATATATGCATATATATATATATACATATACATATATATATATATATATAATGAAACAATGAGATTATTTTAAATAACATTAAAATAATAATTGCAGATCACATCTACTCAAGCACATCTGTGGTCCGTGCTTTATGGGCTGCCTCTCTTGTCTGCTGTGCTTCCATTCTGTATTAGCCCATTTATCAGATAAGAAGCTGAAGGACTATTTAGGCTGTTGAGATTGGCACAGAAGTAGAGGTGTTTGCTGGTGCTGTGATTCCCTCCCAAACCCACATGGCTAAAGGAAGGAAGTGACACTGCCAAGTTGTACTCTGACCTCGTCACACCACACATACATATAGGAATGCACACATGTACAAGATAAATAAGAAAGTGTCATTAGAACTACCATAAGCAGACAAAGCTACTTTAAAAATAGGTGACTGATCTTTGATTTGAACACTGGCTACACATTCTAATTTAAGGTGTACTTCATAATGGCAATGTCTGCTATTTAAGATTTGAACTAGTTATTAATCATGCTGTTAATATTTTTCCAAGGGAAAATAGACCCCAAGAGCACAGTAAGACTCGGTATTTGAGGCCACAGAGCTACAGCCCTTCTTCACAGGGTAATGGTCAGTTCCTCAGAGACTGAGTCAATGAAAAGAACTACACATCTCTGGCTTCACAGTCCCTCAAGGAGAATCCATAAAGAAATCACTTTCAGCCTTCTCTTTCTTAAGGCATAGAGAATGGGGTTTCTTTAAAAAAAATAGTCACGTGGATTGACTCAGTGATCACTCTGGCAGGAAATTCCACTAAGTCCATGTCAATAACACAGGATAAAAACGTGTAATAAATGACCCATGACTAGGATGCTCCAAAAACAAAATCAAATAGCCACCTGTCATGGCAGTGAGCCCTGTACCCACCAGGGACCAACAGGACTCACTAGGACCCACCAGGACCCACCAGGACCCACCAGGACCCAAAAGGACCCAACAGGGCCCAACAGGACCCAACAGGACCCAACAGGACCCAACAGGACCCAACAGGACCCAACAGGGCCCAACGAGGCCCAACAGGATCCAGAGTAACTGGATTGCCAAATACCAGCAACACACCATTTTACAGGAGTGGCAAATCATGGCTCCAAATAAATATCTGCACACTTGAAAATGAGTGGGTGGGAGTAGAAGATAAGAAAAACACTAAATGCTGTTGAATGGGAATGAAGGGAAACTCAGAGGAGGAAAACGTTTGAAAAATCACAAAGTAACGAAAACCATTAAAATAATATTTACTCTTTTCTATGTTCTAAAAAAAAAAGAATAACAAGATTAGAGGGAAAAGACAGATAAATAGCTGGAAGGAAGCATTTTCAATGAGATTACCAAGTGAAGTGGTGACTCAAACAACCAATACTGCATAACAGTCTGACCCTGCTGCTGTGGACAGACACAGCGTGGGAGCCTGGATGTGGTAATTCAGAAGCCGCATTTTCGATAGCCTTCCCAAACAAATGGATTACACAAAGTAAAAACCACCATGTGACATAGGATGACACTGTCCCCAAAAGGAAGACTCAACTCAAAAACCGCAAAGGTGTTTCTACAACCGGAACGATTGGAGAGGAAGCAATAATCAAAGACATTAGAAGAGGTTGAAAGAGAGAGCGAGCACATGGAAGACATTAATATCCTGAGCCATGCTTCCTGTGTTTTGGGGGAGAGCTAAACAGAGGTCCCACCTACACTCCGCCTTCACAGAGGAGAAGGCAGGGCAGCCACAGTGTTCAGTGAGAGAAAGAACAAAATTTTACCAAGCGTCTTATCTCATGTAAAATTCTAAAATTCTATTTAATTACCAACCTTGATCTTAAAATAAATAAAAATCAATGGCTACAGTTTGGAGACTTCAAATGAAGTTGGAAGGAGGATGGTCTTACTTCCCAGTCACTAAGGAAGTTAAAATGCACACACTGTTCTGTGTGCATAAATCCAGACTACACAGCCATAAAAGAGAATCAAAAGAAAAATAAATTAAGTAAAACAGACTAACAGAAGTCAACAAAGGAATCTGTACAACAATAAACGCAGGTGGTCTAAATAAGATTCTCAGATGAATTTAAAATATTGAGGCCTGATGTTTGTCACCTCTGACATACTTAAACAAAAGTGTTTATGTTAAAAGTGTGGAGAAAGCTGAGTTATTAAATAGAATGAAATGAAAAGAGAAATCATCTCAGTTTCTGGTGTTAGCAAGCTTCAAGTCAGAAGCAAGTAAATAAGGAAACTACCCAAATGTATAATGTTATCTGTCATTTATTCACAATAGCCAATTAGAGGACAGCAAGAAAAAAGTATAGTAATCAATTCCCTCATATATCAACTAACCTAATATTAAATGATAAAACAGAAAAATTAGCCAAAAAAAAACGAAGGAATTGACAGAAACCCAATTTACACCTGTGTAATTTTGTACAGATTCACCCAAATTTAATAGTGCAATTAAATAACGATATGGCATGAGCCATTTGAATAAATATAATTAGAAATATTAAAATAACCAGAGAGTGTTGACCTCTATAAACAGACTATACCATCTTCTAGAATATTCACAAAAGTTTTATGAAAATGTACTACGTTGCACAGTATACATACATGGAAGGATATACACACAGTAAATTCTTAAAGTAAAGGCTTTATGTGCTATCATGACTGGCCATGTGCAATAAAACAGGAAATAATAACAGGAAGTGGTCAATATCACAACAGAGTTAGTTCCAAAATTACCAATGATGGGCAGATGCCCAAATTGCCATTTTTATTGATAGCTGTCCTAGAGGTCCTGAGCAACTCTGAGGCTATGAAACAGAGCACTCCATATAATTATTGAAGGAAGTCTACAGTATTGTTATCTTCAGGAGAGGAAATTAAATTCTTGAAAAACCCCAAAGAAAGAAATAGAAATCCTTGTAACAATGGTTTGCTAAGGCGACAGCAAACTCATCAGGAAACAATGGCAGATAGAAGTCATATAGGAAGCTGGCTCTCTTCCCAACAGTATCTAGAGCAAAATCACAAATACCTAGGTCTTCCCACAGCAAGTAGGCACAACCCAAATAAATGACAAAAGCCATTAGTGAGTGTGGATGCTGAACACACTATACATACTGTAAACACAAGTTGTCCCACCAATTCAAGCTGTAGGTTCAATACTGTTCATAACAAGCCCTCAATTACTGAGCTGTACAGTGCTTTGTTAGAGCTGTGAAATTTACACAATAGAGAAGAACATTTGTTTACTTCAAATTTTCCATTAAATGTAAAGAATGAAAAATGCTATTTTCTTCGTTAAAAGAAGTGTCATTGGACTGAGTTTCCAGGACCATACTATCACCAAGTACAACGTGCTAGGTTCCTAGCAGGGAAAATCTTCTGTTCACAGAGCTGAAGGCCCCACAGGAACTCAGCACACGCTGGCCTTAGAGGAAGCCCAGGTTCCTCACAGTTCCTCACACAGCACTTTCAGCTACCTGCCAGGAGCAACTTCATGCTTTGGGGTTCCAATCATAAAATGGTCATTGAAAATTAAAAATCTGTCACCAGTTTTCTGCATATCTCTGTCCTGTCACAGCTACCCACCCACCGGCGTGGAAGTTTTGCTCTCACACCACAGCCTCACAGCTGATAGGACCTGGGCTGGCTGATGTAGAATCCGAGCTGGGTTTAGAGGGAAGGTTTTGGCTAGGGTTCAGAGCTGAGATTAGGATTACATTGAAGATAGTGTGTTCGAATTGTGGTTGTAGTGGAATACGTTTTCAAAGGGTGTTCTGGAATGAAACTTAAAAACCCAAATTCAACAAAAAGTAGGACCATCTCACAGGCACAATCTAAATTTCCCCTAAGATTCAGAGTCAATAAAATTACCAATATCACAATATTATCCCAAGGTACCCCCAAGCCCCACGATCTTTCCTTTGGGCCTACTCAGGAGACAACCCCCCTAAAACTGCTATAAAACATGGACCTAGCATAGGAGAGAATCAGTCAGAGACTCCTAGTAGCAAGGCCCTTACACCACACTCTGATGAGCTCTTCAGGTCAGGCAAGGATGGAAACAAGCAGAGCTGCTTTGAGGTGGCCTTCCCTGATGCCTGATAGACCAAGGCATCTTTTGAGAAAAACTGATTTAAATTCTCAGTCTTATGGGTTTTTTCTGGCTACTTTATTAAAGTAGCTATAAACCAAGAAAATTGTTCATTTTTACTTAGTATAGTGTAGAATAATCAAAATGCTTTGTCTACTTGCTTTTGAATATGTACTCTTGGGTTAAATAATGCTTGCAATGAGCAAAAATTGAGGATAAAAGTCACAAGTGTGAGTTTTGGCTCACGGCAATAACTAGAGAAGCCTTTACAGTATTTGTAGTCTCTTGTCGACTAAGATTGTTGCTCAGTCCTTCTCTGTCCCCATTGTATTTATTGCATATGTCATATAAGTGACTGGTCCCCACCTTCTTTAAACTGAGTGATGAGCACTCTGGCATCCTCACTACCCGACCCTCTCATTGCCATAACTGAGGGAAACCACAAGGCCTTTCCTACAGATCAGGATGCAGAGGAGTTGAAGTTGTACCACATGTTCCTCTGGAATTGAGGACAAGCTCTGACCTTCACCTTGCCTACCTCTTTCTGTTGAATCTGTGGTAATAAAAACAAAATAAAATAAAATAAAATAAAATAAAATAAAATAAAATAAAATAAAAATAAATTCAAGGTTTTACCTTATTCACATCATTTCCTCAGTAAGAGGAATAGGCCTAATGAGCCTCCTAATGGACACGCAGACTAGATTTTTCTATAACTGCTGTCATGTGAATGGGGTCCTGCCTATTGATTGGCTTAGTGTATCTCCTCTTTGATGGGCAAACCAGTTTAATAGGCATTGAAATGATGGTTGGGTCGTAGTTGACTTTCAGGGTAGCCTGGGCTGTGAGTGTTTAGAATGGGCCCCCTAACCACCTAGTGAACACACTCTCCAAGGAAAAACAGTGAAGACTAAAGAGAAAAGAAATCAGGAACTAGAGGTCTAAGCCTCCAAAGACAAAGTCCAGCCAGTTCACTTTTCAATGGTACACAAATGAGGCATTCTCTTGGTTCTCAGACAGCTTTTACATTACAGGACATTTGTTTATCCCGGCCTCTGCCAAGTGACACAAGGAGCCGCCAGCATTTCTCAAAGGGAAATTTCTCCTAGTCTTCCCTTTAGATACCTCTTCTGTAACTTCCACAATAGCATTATAAAGCGCCCTTGTATATACATCAAGAAGGATTGCTTTCTCCCTTTGAAGATCAAAACCGCCAAGGTGCTCACCATCCCAAGCCCAGCTGGAATATTCTCTATCTCTGGCAACCATTACCATGTTGTGGAGAAATGTCACAGTAATTTTTTCCTAATGTCCCTAAGTCACTAGAAGAGTTCTAGCTCCATGGAGTGATGCATGTCTACAATCACAGGACTTGTGAGGTTTGAGGTAGGAGAGTCTGAATTCAAAATCAGCCTAGGTATCCTAGCCAGATCCTGTTTCAAAAAAAAAAAAGTCATTACAATTATTTTTGAAGCATCTTTGGTTATAAAAGCATCATTAGAGACCTCTGGACTTTGTAATAATAGCTAAGCACCGTGTTCAGGAAGCACACTTTGAAAAGCACTGATCCCCAATGATCTAGAGAAAGTGTCTCTACACGCTGGACCAACCAGGTTGATATTCTGAGTTTTGCTCTATCTTTGACAAGTTATTTGCAAAAGAAGGTTATCCAAGTAAAACCTCATAGTAAACAATACTAGCTTGCCGTGCTGTGGCACTTTGAAGCAGCAGAAGATCCCCACTCTGAGTCACACCGTCCCTGAGTAAAGAGGTTAAGCTGGACTACGCTGGCGTCCCCATGGTGTTCCATCCTAGTAGTCTATGGTAGCTTTATGCCAAAGAAGAACTTTCTCCAGAGATTCTGGTTAGCACATCCTCACTCTGGGAAGGGAAAACCCCAAATCCTCCAAGGTCCAAAACTCTTAGAGAGCCAACATAATTCTATACCATAAAAAAAAATCACTTTATGCATGAAAGTATTAAAACTATTGCATAAGCCACATGTTTAATGAACATAAACAAATTGTCTGTTTAGTCTAGTGCCTCATCCCAAGAAACAGAACTTGTAATGTGCACATAGTACAAAATACAAAATTTTCCAGTCTGCAGCACTTTTATTTCCAAGCATTTAGATAAGAAATATTCCACCTGTGTATCCCGTCACCTTTTTCTGTTATCCACTTAAATCCCTTACCAGACATGTTAGTCCGGTGTGATAAAGACTGCCTACTGGGGACGCTTCAAGGGGGAAAATGTTTATAACCATTTCTAACGGGATAAGGGGGGGTAGGTTGCTCATGACTGTTATTAATTATGATAACAATGAAAACTGTAGCTCCTTTTTGTTCCTTTCCATCCTTACCACGTTTAGCATTGATCTTTATCTGAAATGACAAACATTTTCTATGACAGTTTGCTTCCACCCAGAACATCTGGTATCTGGCCAGCAACTGTAAATTGATGCTCCTGCTCTAGTGTCTGACTCACTGGGAAGGGGCAGGGAGGGGGTGGCCGCAGAGACAGACGCTGCTAAGACATTTAAAATGCACACTCCCCTAATAGGAAACAGAGCAGACTGTGATAGAGGAGGGAATGAGAGGCTGTTTGAATGAGGGTGGAGGCAGGGAGGGTGGAGGGAGCGCCCTGTTACTAAAGGCTCAAGCAAGCTGAGAAGGAGAGAGCAGGAGTGGGGTTGCCTGATAAGATAGTAACAGAAAGCCATGTGATGAAAGTCTGCCTGAACAGAGTCTAGGAGCAGAGAATCACCTGACAAAGGCAACAAAGGGTGGCGGAGGGACGGACGACGCTGCAGTGGCAAAGGGCTCCTGCAGGAAGGCTTCAAAGATGATAGGAAGGCGAATGAGTTAGGAGACTATAGAGAGGGAGAGTGGGGTAGGACACCCTTCCCCTGACAGTTTCCCAGTTTTCTGATGAAGACTAACAACTTCCCCTCCTAGGATCCCCAAGGCATTGAGCCCACCAAGCTAGGAGCTTGTTGACTTCAATGTATTTAATCTCACAGGTGTATAGGCCCCAGACAGAATTTCACAGGGAAGATTGCTGTATATATTAAGGTTCTGTTATGGAAATCAGAAAGAATTCCAGCCCCATCTTTTTCCCACAGACTATAAAGCAATTAATAGAAAGGTTTCGGTACATTCATGGAGTCTTCTGGCAAGATCTTCTGGACACCTATCAGGTCCTGAGCTATGGAATGGCAGGGACCAAGGCCACATAGGAAATAAGACACAAGCCCTAACTTTAGGAATGATAGGCTGTTTCATCACAATGAAAATTCACTTCTGGCCTTTAGCTATTCATCTCTGCAAAGTTTTCTAGGTCCTGAAACAATATCTACAAGTGTCACTTACATAAAAAGAACTTCCCATCTTCATCAAAACAGTAGGCATCTGACCTAGACGGCCTTTATTAGTACTCCTATTATTGCTGGAAATAATGTATCTGGAAGGAACAACCTTTAAGTTACCCTGTGACAGAAGACATTTCTTTGTTCAGGATTGGATTCATGTAAAAACCCAAAAGCAATAATGAAAGAGAACCAGCATTATGGGAGAGATTTTAGGAAGACCATGCCCAGATTCACACAAATTCAAAAAGTATTCAAGGCAGAGATTGGGAACCCTGAGCCCTGGGTGCCAGATGGTTGACTCACTGACAAGCTCAGGAACACCATGCCCTGGGGGCTGGGCAGCTGCCATGCAGTTCCCCATCCCTGGGAGAGTGCCAGCAGGCCGTCAGCACCCTCACCGAACACACTTTTACTACGAAGGTGGGCACTGAGAATCTGTTGGTGTCTCAAGAGATTAAACTAGTCCCAAGCCTCCAGTCATTTTCACACTTCTAACCTGCTGCCCATTGGCTCCTCGGGTAGAAAGGGTTTGACTTTGTTTGTTTTGCTTTGTTTTGTTTTGTTTTGTTTTGTTTTGTTTTGTTTTGTTTTGTTTTAGAGATGGAAAGTTCTGGTTTGTGTAAGTGTGTGTGTTAAGATAGATATTCATAGATAGATGATAGATAGATAGATAGATAGATAGATAGATAGATAGATAGAAGATCATAGACAGATAAATAGAAAAATTAAAGTTACTATTTTACCCTTTGATGAGTATATAGTGCAGTGATATTAAATGCATTAATATTATTGTACAACCATCACCATCAAAATTTTTCACCTAAAAGTCTACACCTATTAAAATGCAATCCCCGCACCATGTCCCAGTACTCAATATTCCACACTCAACTTTCTGTGTGTATGTCCGATGTGCTCTGTGCCTTGTGTAAGTGCAATCATAAATATTTGTCTGCTCCTTGCTTTTTGACTCACTTAGCATCATGTTGTAGCACTTGTCAAAACTTCCATTCTCTTTGGGATACCACTGCATCTATAGGTACAGGTCACATGTCAACCATCTATTTATCCATTGGTAGCTAGGTGGATTGTTCAACTCTTTAGCTGATGTAAATACCGATATGAACATGGTGTGCAAGTTGCCCCTTCTAATGCATTTGGTTACAGGTTAATTATAGGTAGAATCACTGGAGCCTGTGGTAATCAGCTATACCATTTAACATCCTCACCAGTAATATAAAAGGTTTCCAAATTCTCCATAGTTGGCCCAATGCATCTTCCTCTCAACTGCTTGTTTACAACTAACTAGTGGGTATGGTATGGTATTTTAGCATTGTGTGATTCTCATTTTTCTAAAGGTCAATAATGTTGAGTATCCTTCTTGTGCTTAAGGCAGGATTTGGCTCTTCTGCACAATTCCCCATCACTAGTTGACGACTCTTCATGAAGCCCCTCTTAAATTCCCCTTTAGCTGTTAAGATTACACCTTCCCTGTGTCACCTGTCACCAAGCCCCACTGCCCATGAATCAAATCACACTTTATACAGTCTATTACATTGATAAGTTTGAATGCCATGAGAACATGCAGACTAGAAAGAGAGGGAGACTGACTCCATGCCTGGGAAAATGGACCACAGTTTTAAATGTATCCCTCTCATTTGTTGAAGAGTAAATGTGTTTTCAAAGAAGACTCTTTTTATTCATTAATTCATTAAGTGAGCTTTTACTGGGTGTTTACATTTGGTAAGCACCTGTTAGCCTTTAGTGGGGATTGGATAATGATAGTGCTATCCCTTAGATTAAAGGCAGTGGTTCTCAACTTTCCCAATGCTGTGACCCTTTAATATGGTTGCTCATGTTGTGGTGACCTCCAACTATAAAATTATTTTGCTGCTACTTCATAGCTGTAATTTTGCTATTGTTATGAATTATAATGTAAATGTTTGGCACGTGGCTCCAAGGGGATCCCAGGACAGACCCACTGCTTTGTGGGCTTCTTCCATATGCAGTAGGGTCTCATCCATCCAAAAGACAAGACCTCTTGTCGCTCTTGGCTAGCTAGCTCATTGTTTTCTTATTTTAGTGAGAGTATCATAGTCCACAGAAACAACACTGTCTCTGGGCATTTTAAGCAATGACTAGAGCATGCTGTATTTGCTAGACATAGACCTGTAACCTCAGCATGACAGGACTGAAGGCAGAAGTATATATAGTCTATGGCTAATTTGGACTATGTAGTGAGAACTCTATATCAAAATTTAAAAAGTGGTATAATTACGGTTTTAAAAAGAGAATTATTTCTTTAAACAGACAGCCCTAGTGTCCTAAAATATTACCTGTGTGACTCTAAGGAAGTTTCCTAAACTCCTGACCTCAGTTTTCTTGTACATTTCAAGGGTGTGATCATATAAAGTGCTATGTTATATGCAGGCACTTCATAAATACAATGCTAGCTGTCATCATCATTATTATTACATCGATGAAACTTTGTCCTTGTATTTATTAGAATTTTTCCCATTATAAGTTTGTATAAGAGGTTTGGGTAATGGAAGGAAAGTGGTATTCACTTGTTTTGTGTTTTATTTTTCCTTGTATAACTCTATGAAGTTCTCCCACTAGAAAGAAGAAGAAAAAAGAAGCAGGGACCTCTAAGTCCTTTTCACACCACACTGATCTCTTCAAGAATAAAAGAAGCAACTGATTTATAAGCACAAAGTGTTTATAAATACAATTTCAGAAAAACAAACAAACAAACAAAAAGAAAACAACCAAGGGTTTCTCTCTTGTGCATGGACCTAAAGATCAATAGGACTTTTACAGTTACAAAAAAAAATGTTTCTCCCAAGAATCCCTTGTAGCAGATCAATACACAACCACTATAGTGAGTAGAAGGTCTGACATCCAAGAACAGAAATCCCATCCTAACATTAGAAGTATGTTTTCCCAGGGAAACATATGGGCTTAGGCCACAGTTCCCGAGCATTCATGCTTTATTCAAACTTACTCTCTTTCAAGCTTTGCCTTGGGCATCACTACAGGAAACACACTCCCTGTGGGCAAGTCTGCTGCCACAACCACAGACCAAGAGTTTGGAGCCGAGAGGAAGATGCTCAATAGTTTCAACTTTCAGCTGCCCAAACCTTACTCTTTCTTAGAAAACCATGTAGTCCAGAAATGCATTTCCTTGGGTTGTGACTCTTCCTTGCTAGGATCCCAAGCTCTATCAAAAAAAAAAAAAAAAAAGAAAGAAAGAAAAAAAAAAGAAAAGAAAAAAAAACTCACATCAAAGAAAGCTTGGGGTCATTCCTCTTGCACTCAACAGGTGGGCTTGTTTCTTTGTTTTGTTTTCTGGCAAATTCAGATATCAATGTCAAGTTCTATGAAAAGGAATATGCTATGGTTGTCTATGGTCATCTTGACTTTCTGTTCTCTATTTGCATTGTCACTGAGATTTTAAAAAGGGTCCTCCCTACCTTCTTAGTGACTTGAGGAGACACTGCACTTTGCTGTGCTCCAGCGTTCTCAGGCTGGTGGCAGGGCTCAAGATCCTAGAGTGAAAGGTATGAGGGTCAGTGTGATCCCACCCTCCACGGGGCAGTGTACGGGGAGGGAGAGGAAGTGGATGGATACGTATGCTTCCTTTTAAGCTGTGTTCAGGGCCGACTTTTATCTTATTTTGCCTTTAAGCTAAACGGCATGGGTCACATTTAGAGCATATGTTGCTATCACTCGCTTCTTTTTAGCTCAAGAAACGTGAAGGAGTATGGGTATTCTTTATATCCACCACGGTTAGAGTGGTCGCATGTTTAGAAATATCACAAAGCAGTAGTTTCTCTTTCTGTTATATAACATGCCAAGTAAGAGACTGTAGCTAGTGTCTCCCTTTCATCCATGTTATTAGTGATTCAGGTTGGGAAAGATATTTTTTAACTGACAGAGTGTTATTTTACAAGGGAAAAGTTCTTTTCACTTTCCTTGATGTAAAAGAACAGACAATGAAAACATTGCCCCCTTGGATACCCACAAACCCCTCTCTCTCTCACCAAAAGCCTCCTAATGGATGTGCTGTGTACATTCCACTTCCTGGTTCTCCCCTGTAAGAAGCTTTCACTTTGCTGATCTTCCCTTATAAACTCTGGCCAAGAACTCCAAAATCCAAGAGCGCCAGGGAAGAAGTTTCATTAAAAAAGAAGCCCTCTTTCTTATTTTGACTTTAGATAGGCACCAGGTGGTACACATCAGAAAGGTTAGTGGAGTTCCCTGGGTGTAAGACATGAAATGGGTTTAAATAACACTGTATTAGTCATGAGGCAGCGATGGAGTGACGTTGACACGACTTGAAAGTAGTTCTGTTGAGGGAATGAATGTGTGAAAAGAGCTCGCTGCGCTAAGTGGGCTCTGCGATTGTGTGCACACTTCTACGATCCTGTTTATTGATGCCTGAAACAATTTGCAAAATAGAAACAAATCCACAAAGAAATATGTCTGGAATTATTTGTTTATATGACAATTTAAAACACACACACACACACACACACAGGAATCCAACTGCCATATTTCATGTACTAAGTATACCATATGTGGTAGACTCCCCTCAGAAAACCAAACAGCAACCTTTACCATCACACACAGAACAATGAGGAACAGTCCTTTGCCTTGCCTCTTCCACTATCTAGCCAAACAGAATTCCAAGGCAGTCATACTATTGCCCCCTGCTATGCTGATAAGCTGCTGAAGAAAGAACTGATTTCTCCTAATGTAGCTTCAGTAAGATTGAGACACAGTTGCCCAATTTTTTAAAAACAAATATGTGCTTTTAATGAAAACAATGTGTCAGTTTAGGAGAGGCTAACTGTTGCACTTAACTGCTTTACAACTCCTAACCTGCTGGGACTTCTGTACACTCCCTCAAGTCTTAGGACTATTCTCCGTCAGCAGGTGAGGAGTGTGAGGCACTGGGAACCTCATTAGCTTGCACAATCACACCACCTGTAAGAAGGCATCCCCTCCCCCAGCACAGAGTACACATATAAAGGTCTTCTGGTCCCCTTAGAAGCTCTTGGGTTCCTGATATAAGTTGTCATCTAAACACCAGCATTTTATTTCAAGACTCAGAATTTAACTCAGCCTGCTTCCATTTCTGCCAGCTGTTCCACGCTCAGGGGATGCTCTCTCTCTCTCTCTCTCTCCCTCTCCTTCTCCCTCTCCCCCTCACCCCCTCTCTCCCACTTCTCTGGATCCGAGCCTCTGAGGAGGAACACTTGTTGCTATGTGTCTCAGTTCAGAAGGACAAGGGGCCTGGGCTCTGCCAGCTGCAGTCTGGCTAAGTCACTTCTCCAGATTCAAGGTTAATCAACTGCAAATTCCATTAGTTTCATACAGAGTGAAAATAAAGAACAGACAGCCCCGAGTGGGAACCTCAAGTCAGGTGTGGTCCTCCAGGCTGCCTGGCAGGTATCTGTTCTTTCCCTACTTCCAAAAACTGTTCCTTTGACAGGGACACAGATATAATAATAATGACGATGATGACGATGATGATGACGATGATTCCTAAAAATGCCTCTGCTCTTGGAAAAGCCAGCAACATCTCCTTCCTCATGCACCACAAACATTTTACTTTTCTAGAAAGAAGTAAAGATACTTAATCCTAAACTCAGGCTCTTTCTGTCACAGCCGCTGTGGGAGCGTT
Organism: Mus musculus; assembly: GCF_000001635.26. Taxonomy (NCBI): domain Eukaryota; kingdom Metazoa; phylum Chordata; class Mammalia; order Rodentia; family Muridae; genus Mus; species Mus musculus. The sequence continues at coordinate 97,608,105 of NC_000070.6, forward strand.
TCCTAGGTGCCCCATGGTATGCAGCTGGGTTAGGTATGAAATACAGACATCCTGTCCCTTGTCCACTGGCTCAGAAAGGCTACTGTGACTCCAAGGTGGTCCTCGCTTGAGTCTTTGGGCTTCTTTTCACAGTCCCTGATATAGAATGGCTTTAACACACAAAATAAAATCTGTTTTCCAAAGACCGCTTGTGTTGTTGGAAGAACAAAAGTGAACTCGCAAGGACATATTCAAACACATGCTCTTAGTTTCTCATTAATCCAAGTTGAGCAAACAAAAGCCTTGCTGGTGGGATGAAAGAAGTATTATATAGCAGTGCTGAGTGTGCTGGGAATGCCCTTCAAACTGTGCTGCTGCTCCTCTATGGGAGGCTGCCCCATCAGGTGAGGGTTCACTTTCCATTTGACTTTCTAAATGCCATATGGTCATTATCTAAACTCCTTTCTCTTTCCCTGTTGGCTTCTGGGTCGCTGTTTTGCTTACCTAATTTTCCCTTGTTAAATTACTTACCTATTCCTGCCTCCAGATTAGGGAGGTAGGGGGATGTAACTGATTAGGGGACAGGGGGGTGTTATTGTTTTAAAAAGGGAAGAAAAATATGATGACTGGGAGCTTATAAGTTAACGAACCCCACCAAAAAATGGTCCCTTTCTAGTTATAGTTTGCGGAGGAATGAAAGATGCAATTGTCTGGAAGGGAGATCCATGGGATCCATGCTGGCTCAGGGGTCAAGGGTCGTGGCATGCAAAGGTCCCCTTCCCTTTGGCATGGATCCCTCCGTATAACATAGTTTGGCAGCTATCTCCTTGCACGCCGGCTACCTGCCAGTGCAGCTGGTACTGTGTCTGGTGCCGACAACAAAGCATCACTCGGCTACCAGCAGCTCTACATGGGGCCACTTTTCTCAGATGACAAAGAAAGATGGGCTATACATTCTACCATCAGAGCCCATTAAAAGGACTCTTAAATTGCATTGCTACAGTTATTGTTAATTATGTAGTAGTCACTGGAGCTGGGGGAGCTTCCTAAGGAGCAGAGGGTGACTATATGCTTGGAGGGGGGAGGAGGTAGTTGTCATGGAAGGGGTTACATGGAACGAGGACTAATGATAGGAAGCCGGAAGTTTAAAACAAAACAAAACAAAACACCTTGCCTGCCATGTAGAGCCAGGTGGCATAAATAGGGTGAGCCCTTGGTTCTGAAGATGGGTTCTGAAGGCTGGTAGTGTGACTGATGAAGAAGGAATCAACGTGCTGAAAGAATCTTTAATATATGCAGCTTGGAAACTGTCCTGCCCACCCTCCATTCAAAAGGCGGCTTCAGAGATTTCCAGCATTTTCATTTTTTAAGAATAATTTTAAGCAATTTATCACTTGGCTGTAATGCATTCGCTGTGGGCTGAAATCAGTAAGTCCTGCAGTGTGGAGATAAGGCCTGTTGGAAGGTTGGGGAAAGAAGACCAGAGGTTGCCCATTGTCAAATAGCCAGAAAATTAAAATTAAAGAGTCGTGTTTACCCCATTTGGCCAGCTGGGTAGAACTATGTCACTGGATGGGTGTTAGCCCTGTATTTCAAGGGTAGATTCTTTGAGATGTTTTTATTACAGAAGTCCAGTTCCTTCCACTGTTGAGAAATGAAATTGTTGTGTCCCTGTGCCTGGAAACAAGCAGAAGCCCCTGGCCTGTTTCTGATGAATTCCATTGTGCGTTTTGAAATCTGTATTTGTCTTAGTGTTTTTGTTGTTCCTTCTCCAACCCCTCTGCGTGTCTCTCTGAGTGAAGTTTTCAGCTTTAGTAACTCAGTCACTTGTCCCTCAACAAGGAATTGAAAAGCACAAGGATTCCAGAGAGGGGTCCTCAGGAGATTTACCAATCTTCTTGGGCTTATTTTGAGATTTTGGCCCTTGAAGGGAGATGACGCTGTTCTCAAAACGTCTGGCAACTTTTTTCCTGCTACACACTGAACTCCAGCAGAGAGAGGATCCCAGTAAGATGTCATTTCACTGCAAAACACGGCAGCGGCTCTACTGTTGGCTCCTCCCATTCCCACCCCTATGTTCCTCCAGGCTGCCACCCTGGTTCTCTACATACCCCAACCTCTCCTGCCAATTCTCCTCAGATGAAAAGAAAATCCAAAGGGGCTGGGGCACAATGGGGGCAAACGAAGGAAAAAAAAAACAAAAAAACTACAGTCTTTAGTTCCTATCTTTCCTTCTTGGGGCTAATTTTCCACTTCTTGGTTGTTCTGATCTCAGCTATTTGCAATAGTTATATATAATTTAGCATTATACAAAAGTATTGTCATATCAAACATAGTGAAATGGATTCCAAAAACACCATCTGGTATTTGGGAATGCACTGTGAGTTGGGAACGTGAGAAGAGATATTCTTTGCCACTTTGCTTGGGATCCAGCCATTAGCAGTGTAATTGCCAAGAAAAGGTGACAGGCTCCCGGCTTAAAACAAGTGGGTTCCTCCCCCCTTCTCCTATTAACTCTTGTGAGCCCTAAACCGTGTTAAAAGGGACTCTGGGGATCAGGCAATTTAAAGAAGGAAGAAAGAGAGAGAAAGACAGAGGGAGTGAGAGAGCGAGGGAGGGTGGGCAGGAGGGAGGAAAGGAAAAAGGAGGAGGTTAGAGGAGGAGGGAGATTCAGAGATGAATTAAGAGACAGAGGGAAAGAAGATCTGTGGACTGGGGTAATTGTGCTTTCAAATTATCTGGGTTTTCAGTAGATTTGCATGTTGAGCGTTTTAGTCTAAAGCCTGTTTCAAAATCCTCATTAGTCTCCTCTAATCCATCTAAAATTATGGAGGCCTATATCATGAAGGTCATCTGTGATATTGAAACCTATCACAGGGTTAGTATCTATGCCTCTATAGGAAAAAGAGAGTTCCTAACATCAAATCTCCTGAAACTGATGTTTGGAGGATGGCCACACAAAGGAAACAAAGGAAAGAGGGCTCTCCACATTTACAAACTTGTCCCTTGCTTGTCCCCTTTCAGCTAAGAAGAGTAAAAAGGAGGTAAGAAATAAAAATAAATTTAAAAGAAGAAAAAACAGAGACAAGACAAAAGTGTCATCCTTTGGGGCAGAAATCAGAGAGGACTTCTTAGCAGGAGATAAAAATAAAGAAACACCAAGGGGGAGGGAGTAGAAGCACAGGCTGTCATAGCTCTGTTCAGCCTGGCATTCACAACCAGGGTCCAGGTCTGTTTCAGGCGACAAAAAGAGTTCACAGTCATTTTTTTCCCACTCTGGTGTCAGAAGTTAGGATGTGCGACCCAGACCTGCCATTCCATTACATGGAGTCAAATGATATCTAGTGGGTGGATGAACGCCTGCCAAGGCAGAACAGTGAAAGCTAACTCTCTCCGTCGAGCTCCTGTTTTTAAATATTTATATCTCTGGCAGACTTTTTTGGGGTAGAGGAAACTGAAGGCTCTTTTGCTATCTGTCATTTCACCCAGGCAGGGGAGAGAGTCGCACAACTTGATTTTTCCTCGAGTTTGGCACCAGGAACAGGCGATGGCGTTTCTTTGGGGTGGTGAATTTTGCTTTGTGGAAAAATGGCCCAGACCAAGGATTTTTACAGGAGCCAGCAGCCGCTTTCCATGCTGGCTTGGGGCAGGGCCAAGTTCCCATTAGCACTGCTGTTACAGTTCTGGCCTGCCTTGCAGTGGGCTGATACTGGCAGTGGCCATGGCCTGTTAGAGAATCTACCGAGGAAGAATTGACAGCCTGAGGTGCAGGGAAGTATATAGAGCTAGGAACTGGACATCAGGCATCCCCCCCACTCTTGCCACCAGCATGAATTCTCTTTGCATTTGCAATTTGCTTCTGCCTGCCCCTAGTCCTGATGGCCTTGCTTCCTTCGCTGCTCCTCCTTCTTCTATGCCCCATCTCTATCCCAGGGCCTAGAATACAGCATTAGCCTTCTATCAGTGAAGCAACATCGGAGCATATGCATGGAAGTGGTTCCACAGGTAGACATGAACATTGATAGACCTGCCTCTTAACAGTGGCTCTGCCTCCTCTTAGCTGTGGGACTGCTGGTAACTTTGTTGCCCCTTCCATAGCACAGGGGAGGGGCTCACTTCTCAAAAGGATGTGGTATGGCCTGAGACAGATTGTAAGGGAGCTGAGACGATCCTCCGTTACCTCCTGAGCACAAATTATTGATGGTTGTTTGTTTGTTTGTTTGTTGTTGTTTGTCGGGCATAACAAAATGCACCCAAAAACAACACAAGGGAAGAACGATTGATTTGGTTTCTGCTCATCCTGAGTCTGGGGCAGGACAGAAACATCACAGCATGCACCAACGAAAACGCTGCTCATCTGACCAAGGCAGGAAGCAGAAAGACAGGAAGGGACCAGAGACACGTTACCCTTCAAAGGCATGTCCTAGGCAAGCAATGTCTTCCAGCTAAGCCCTGCCCCCTAGTAACCTCTTGAGCTAGAAACTTGCCCATGGGTTAATCCACTGCAGAGCTTTATACATCCACGATCCTGCCACCTCTCAGTTCAGTCACTGGCAGCTGGAGGCACAAACCTTCCACACATGAGCCTTTCGGGGTCCACTCCTTCATAGCCAAGCCAAAACTATACTCTATGGGTTTTGTCATCATCAACATTAGGTGTATGGTTCTGTCTTCAAACCTGTTGGACCCTTTTCTATACCAAGTATTGTAGTGAATGCCAGAGACATGGAGAATGATAAGACACAGAACCTTCTGGGAGTTCTCCATTAGGCAAACCAGGTTAAACAACCACAAGACAGCTACATACAACTTTTGCTCTCAACTCAAATTCCTTTTTAAATTTTTTTATTAGGTATTTTCCTCATTTACATTTCCAATGCTATCCCAAAAGTCCCCCATACCCACCCCCCCACTCCCCTACCCACCCACTCCCCCTTTTTGGCCCTGGCGTTCCCCTGTACTGGGGCATATAAAGTTTGCAAGTCCAATGGGCCTCTCTTTCCAGTGATGGCTGACTAGGCCATCTTTTGATACATATGCAGCTAGAGACAAGAGCTCCTACTCAGCTATTAAAAAGAATGAATTTACGAAATTCCTTGGCATTTCACATCATCCTGAGTGAGGTAACCCAATCACAAAGGAACTCACACAATATGTACTCACTGATAAGTCGATATTAGCCCAGAAACTTAGGATACCCAAGATATAAGATACAATTTGCTAAACGCATGGAACTCAAGAAGAACAAAGACCAAAGTGTGGACACTTTGCCCCTTCTTAGAATTGGGAACAAAACACCCATGGAAGGAGTTACAGAGACAAAATTTGGAGCTGTGATGAAAGGATGGACCATCTAGTGATTGCCATATCCAGGGATCCATCCCATAATCAGCTTCCAAACGCTGACACCATTGCATACACTAGCAAGATTTTGCTGAAAGGACCCAGATATAGCTGTCTCTTGTGAGACTATGCCAGGGCCTAGCAAACACAGAAGTGGATGCTCACAGTCAGCTATTGAATGGATCACAGGGCCCCCAATGGAGGAGCTAGAGAAAGCACCCAAGGAACTAAAGGGAACTGCAACCCTATAGGTGGAACAACAATATGAACTAACCAGTACCCCGGAGCTCAAATTCCTTTTAAGTTTTTACTTTTTACAGATGTTTTTCTCTATCATTTGTCAGTAAACCCACAATTGTAATGATAATGGCTATTAAATAAATTGAGCTTTGGATGAGCCAGACCTGAAATAAGCCCTTTCTACAACTTGCCTAATGTAGGTGTTAAGAATGACAGTTTTGTCATAGAACAAAAGTTAAAGAATAAGTATGGAGTACCTTGTATAAGAACCTAAGATCCCTAATATGTTTGATCCCATGAAAGGCAGGAATTCACTGCTTTAGTTTCTTTTGGTTGAGCTAGTATGATGGGAGACTCCAGGAGTCTGTTCTTATCCTAAAAAGACAAGCATATGAATTGATTAAGTCAGAGGTAGGGGTCACTGGGGACATGGACATTGCTCTTTGGCTTAATAGTTTCCCATCACTTACTATATACTTTGAAACTCAAATAGGCAAACATAATTCAACACAAATTCTTCCTTCAAGAAAAAAAGTAAAGTAAGCTTGGGATATAGCTCACTGGTAAAACATTTGCCTAGCATATGCAAGGGCCTTGGTTCAATCTCCAGTACTACAAGGCGAAAAAGAGGAATCACGCATGTTTATAACTAACCATGATGTTCAGGCAAAAGTAAAGGCCATTAAGGAGTTTGCATTTCTGAACTCCATTCCCTCCAGCAGGGATGTAATGGGAAGAGACAGACCCTCAGGAAAATGACACCCAGGTGACGGTGACGATGCTGAGTATGCAGGAGGAAGCCTTACAAGGAGGAAGGGTTGGGGGTTATGCTATTATGAGTTAGAAGCGCTTAAAACTGACCCGGGAAAAGCCAGCCTGTTCACGAACTAGAATAGTGGAAGAGATGAATGAAGGGAGTAGATGTCAAAGACAGTGGTGCCTTGCCAAATTTTATGAACAAAATTAATGCCTAAAAATATTCCTCTCTAATCATATCATATGATTAATAAATATTACTGATGGAAAAGTCATGTGCTGAGCTGGAAGGGGAAAAATCAACTACTTCAATTTTTCTTTTTTCTTTTTCTTTGTTTTTTTTGTTTGTTTGTTTGGTTGGTTGGTTGGTTTTTTTTTCTAGACAGGGTTTCTCTGTGTCACCCTGGCTGTCCTAGAACTCACTTTGTAGACCAGGCTGGCCTCGAACTCAGAAATCCTCCTGCCTCTGCCTCCCAAGTGCTGGGATTAAAGGCGTGCACCACCACCGCCCAGCCACTTCAATTTTTCTATTGGCTTCCAGCAAAACACTTATTAAGCAAATGTTCTGCACCAGTTTAAGCACTAAAAATACAAAAATGAGCAAAACATCATATGATTTGTCAATTTAAACTACAAAGAAACAGATAAACTCTCTAAAGAATCATAGTATTTTATTAGGAAAAGGCAGAGCTACATTGTAACGGAGGTGACAGAGTCTTGTGCTTTGAGATTGCAACCATTGGAAGCCGTGGGTATATCAACACTGGGAACAAAGGGAAGTTTTTAAAGGGCAAATGCAAACTCTAGCAAGTATTGTGAAATAGTAATTGATGACTGATTAACCAAAGTGGCATCAGTCCGGGTTGAACAGAAAGCTACTAGACAGATGTTTCTGTCAAAGTGGCCTTTATACAAGATTGTGGACACTCTGCAAGGTTGTGGTACTGTAAGGCATACATACAAAATAGCAGGTGCTTCACCCACTAAATTTACTTCTTTGTTTAAGGTTGATACAGCTTTCACATCCTTTCTGTTCTTTGGAGACGAACATGGATCAGGAGCAGAGGCATACCTGTGAAGTAGTAGTTCAAAATAGTGAAGCAAGCAAGGCACTACTACCAGTCTCTAGGGTTCAGACAGAAAGTATGTAACGGAGCACAGAGAGAAAGCAGAAAACTTACATGTCAAGTTGAAGAAGAGAACAATCCTCCTTGAATGCCGCTTTGTAATCTGCAAAGCTCTGAACAGTGCCACTTGTCATTTTCCTACTATTTGTCAAAGCTACCACTCCGGGGTGATGTCAGCCCAAAGGGAAACATGGTGCTTATGTGATGGAGTGGAAAGAAGACTTTAAGTAGTATCTGGTCTGCTTTCTCTCAACTATTATGGAATGAATGTATGTATTGCAGTTCTACTGATAAAATAAATGTTAGTTGATCTCTTCAAACTAACAATCCTTTTTCAAGCTCAAAGATTAACAGAAATTAATTCATTCCAAGTAACTGCACTGTGGTGAGTGGACTTACAGGTGACATTCTTTAGCATTGTTTTTATTTCAATATATTTTATTGCGTGGCCTCACACAAATTCTAGTTGCATTGGTAAGGAATAGAAGGCAGTAGTATCTGTGGACATTTGGTTTGTTTGATCTTTGTTCATAGCTTCACTTGCAGTCTCAAGATAATCTTCATTTCCCCCAGGTCAGAACTCTGAAAGCATTGGTCCATCTCATACATGAGCCAACGACAACTAGTATGCTGGCTCTCTGTGCTTCTTGGTGATAGGCAAACAGACAAATAGATAGACAGGCATATAATTATGATCTGATACCCAAGTAGCCCAAAACTTAGACAATGCTGTCTACAGTAAGGATTTATGGCTATCGTCTTGTTTCACAAGTGCCTGAGATGAACATTTGCATCATGGCAGGTTAGCAAAACAACCAATGGGATTCGTGCTTGAATATTAATGAGGGGCTATGGCTCACTTCTAGAAAGACCATATTGTAGAGCTTCAATCTTCCTAGACAATGACCTGCTAAAAGGAAAGTAAAACATGGGTACAAATATAAGTTGTTCCTTTTTATCTCTGAAAAATGGATGGACTGCGGGGGTATCTGCTCTCTGCGACTTATTTGTCTTTCCATATATTAAAAATTTGAGGAGAACTGTTTTTAAATAAAATTTTAGTCCTACCCAAGCTCTGATGCCCTTGCCATATGTGGCAAACCAAAAATTACTTTGAGTCTTAACAGTCTAAATATAAAGCCAGGACACATTTCTTCAAGTCCAACTTCTTCAGACTTCTCTGAGTTTATATAGACAATTTTCAGTTGCTAAATTTGAAAAAAAAAAAAACGGGTCAAATAGGCTTTCTAAAACTATAGAATGCTGTATTGGAGCTCTTATCAGCTTTGCTTGGGAAGCAAGACATCTTCTCCCTTCTACCATGCTTACTCTAAGATCTTAGACTAGAGGACTAAGTCCTTCCAGCACCAGTGAGATAAATATGTCAAAATGAACTAAGTCAGTACGAATCTTGAATTATTGACAACAGAGTACAAGGGATATTCAAAGAATAGACTCTGGTGAAAAATGTTGTTGATAGGAGTAAAAGGATAAGAAAACACAACCCTCCCAAATGGCTTCCAGAAGTTTCTGGTCCAAAATGTCATGGAGCAAGAAGTGTGGCTTGTATGTAACGAACTACACCATACTGAGATTGTCCACAGTGATTCCTCACAGTGGAACCTTGAGGACAACCGGAAAAGAATAGCCGAGGTGACTACCAGAGTCACCAGTCCTAATACCAAGCTTCACAAAAGAAAGTAAGCGTGTTTCCTTTTTGTTTAAATAAAATAATGAAAACTGTCCCTAAGATCTATATAGCCTCTTATCATTGAAAAGTTCATCTATAGAATTTTCATCAAGGATGATCCAGAACTCATTGTGGGTGGCTTACATTCTTTGTTCTGTTTTCCTTGGACTCCTCCTGTGTGACTTCACTATTTCTATCTAAGAATCATCTCAGTGTTCCCTGCAAAGCTTCCAAGATTCATTCCATTTTAATTTGTACTGACCCTAGGGCCTATTCTTAAACCAAAACTGTGGCCAGAAGATGGAAGAAACTGTTTGGTATAATTCATCCATTTGTCCCACAACTAGAGAGGAACCTGGAAGTGATGGGGCTTTAAGTTAGCTCTGTGTCATTGGGATTGGTGACAGGTGAGAATAAAGGTCCAAAAGCCAGCTGCAAGCATCCACTGACTTGTAGACCATTGATGTCACTATAAAAGAAAACCCAGATACATTCTGGGAAAGATGCTCCGTCATACAAGGATATGATGTTGTATTATGATGTTGTATACACAAGGATAAAGTAGGGTTGTCCCAGCTCTTGTGGTGTACAGGGTCATGTCTGTAAGCATACCTGTGACTCTTTCTTCCTTAAATCATGAATGGATTTCTCCCCCAGCTTCAGTTCTGAGCTGTTGCCTCATCAAAAGGACTGTATCCTCCCTCCTTTTTAAACGGGGAAGTATAAAATAAATCAATGAAGTGCTATCTGAAGGTTAAAATGAAATAGAAAAGAAACCACAGTTTTGCCTTTATAATTTGATGTTTTGGGTAGAAGGAGAAACTGGATAAGAGAGACAAAGGGAAGGTTTTTTTAAAGCAAGATTCTGGCTCCTCTCATAAATAGCTTATTAACTCCCTACTGCTGCCTAAGAAGAAATTTGCCAGTTCAGTCAGATGGTTTGCTATATCTCAGTGTGTCAAAGGGACCCAATTCCTAGTCAGACAAATTTCATCAATGCCAGCCATTTAGCAAGAATCAGGAAAAGTGCTACCTAGATCTCTGGGGACTCCTGAAACTACAACCTGTTGGTAAGATTGTCTGACTTTTCTAATGGAAAAACTGCGATTCCTTCAACTGGAACACAAAGGGCAGAAGCATGCTTTAGAATGAGTTAGTATCCTTCCCCACATCAAATCACAAGGCATAAATTTTACTCCGTTTCACGGCTAAATCAGCAGGTGTCTCAGGAAACTAGACTGATCGTGGCATGACCCAGAGGGATCCTTCTTTTTAAGAGTTCAGCCCTGTGCAAAGGAGATCCAAGTCCTGGAAATGCCCCCTGGCTTCCTATGGAAGCTCAGCCTGAACATTCAGTCTCAGAAAGCTGGTTCCAGCCTCCTCATCCTGTCTGTGAGGTCCAGATCCTGGGCAGATGTCTCTCACCATATGCTGGAGGTGATTTAACAAGGCCAAGTGGGCAGCCTGGCCAGAGGCACTCTGGAGCTCTGGGTTACGCCTAGCAAAAGCGCACTGCTGCCGCCTGCCCGGCTGTCCCAGCCTGGCCGCTCCTTCCTGGAGAAGAGACAGCAGCCGCGATTACAGATGCCAAGCAGCGGAAGATATTTTTAAAGCTGCAGCATCTGGCTCCTTGGCAGCCTTTATCCGCTGGTGGGCTGGGTGTTTTGGAGTCGCCTCTGGGCACTTCGCATGGTTTGGCATCTGATTATTGTCTGGGCCGCCTTTTAGAGCTGAGCTGTGGTTGTGGGGTGGGGGATCCCTGACACCCACTGTTGGTGGTGACCTGGGTCTCCCCTCTCAGTGACATCAGTATGTTTCTGCATCTTTTGCGGTTTTTTTAAACTTCCTTTTTAAAAAGTGATAAAAGAAAGATCATTTCCCCTCTGCCAGAGTGGTTTTGAATGGATAGAGCCAGCAGCTCGCAGCTGCCCAACGGTGCCCACACTGGCCTCTTTCCTACTGACTCAAAACAGGCTTTCTTGGCATTCAAACTTCCCTCAGGCTTCACTGTTCCTCTAATGTCTCCCTGGAGAGGGAGGGGTCTACTTTTTCTTTCTTCCTTCCTTTTTCCTTTTAATCCTGTTTTTGCAAGAGATTCTGAGACTTCCTGCACATGTCTAAATACTCTCTCTCTCTCCCTCCCCCCCTCTCTCTCCCTCCCCCTCCTCTCTCTCCCTCCCCCCCTCTCTCTCTCTCTCACACACACACACATACACACCACCCACAAAGAAGGAAAGAGAAAGAAGGCAGACAGGAAGGAAGAGAGGGAGGGAGGGAAGGAAGGACAGAAGGAGGGAGAGAGAGAAAGGAAGGAAGGAAGGCAGAGAGGGAGGGAAGGAAGGAGGGAAGGAGGGAAGGAGGGAAGGAAGGAAGGAAGGAAGGAAGGGAGGAAGGAAGGAAGGAAGGAAGGAAGGAAGGAAGGAAGGAAGGAAGGAAGGAAGGGCGAGCAAGCGAGCAACACTGAATCATCTGGCAAGTTGTATTAACACATGAAACTCAAGAAGAATGAAGACTGAAGTGTGGACACTTTGCCCCTCCTTAGATTTGGGAACAAAACACCCATGGAAGGAGTTACAGAGACAAAGTTTGGAGCTGAGATAAAAGGATGGACCATGTAGAGACTGCCATATCCAGGGATCCACCCCATAATCAGCATCCAAACGCTGACACCATTGCATACACTAGCAAGATTTTATTGAAAGGACCCAGATGTAGCTGTCTCTTGTGAGACTATGCCGGGGCCTAGCAAACACAGAAGTGGATGCTCACAGTCAGCTAATGGATGGATCATAGGGCTCCCAATGGAGGAGCTAGAGAAAGTAGCCAAGGAGCTAAAGGGATCTGCAACCCTATAGGTGGAACAACATTATGAACTAACCAGTACCCCGGAGCTCTTGACTCTAGCTGCATATATATCAAAAGATGGCCTAGTCGGCCATCACTGGAAAGAGAGGCTCATTGGACTTGCAAACTTTATATGCCCCAGTACAGGGGAACACCAGGGCCAAAAAGGGGGAGTGGGTGGGCAGGGGAGTGGGGGTGGGTGGATATGGGGGACTTTTGGTATAGCATTGGAAATGTAAATGAGTTAAATACCTAATAAAAAATGGAAAAAAAAAGATTTTCTTTTCCTTACAAAGATACATTTTAGAGATAGCCAGCTCCCTAGCCTAGAAACTCAGGCTTGAGGATTTGGCCCTGTTTCAGCACAGCAGTTTGAAGATGACTTCCAGTGACTGTTTCAGACCTGGTGACAAGAAAATTATCTCTGTCAAGCCATGGGCTCCCTTGTTATTGGCCTGGGAAGGCAGCAGTCTGCCTCTCACCCATGGCTTGGCATGAGCACAGAGTGTGGTCTTTTCTCCAGCCAACAGGCTGGGCAGTAGCTACCCGAGAATGCCAATGGCCAGGGTGATGCCTGAGGCCCAGCTGGGTTGGCCAGAGCACAGTGTTTTTAGGAAACTGGCATCACTAGACATGGTTGTCTCCTTGCCTCACTGAACTACACATACAAATGGAGCTCATCATTATCCAGTCCATCTCTGGATCTAGACTAGTCCTGGACAGTCAAGGTTAGAGAGAGCTGTATCTCTTTCACCAAGCTCAATGCAGAGACAGCATCTCATCAAATGAGTTAACAGGAAACCATTAACACTTGGGACTGGTTCAAGGTATATGTCTTAGCCTGTCTGGGTCTGATTACAGTACTGGGAGGCAGAGGTGGCTACTTTTTCTTTCCTACTGAGGACACTGAGAGGCATAGTGACTTAGCAGTCACCTGTGAATATGTTAGAAGATTGTAGACTCCAGTGTTCTTCCTCTACAAGTCAACTGAACCATAAAATCAGTGAAAACAAGGTTGAAGACCAAACAGTTGTGTGTTTGTATCAGTCATATTTGGAATTACAGAGATAGAAAGAGGAGTTAAGGTGGGTTGTAAACTCATTCAGAACACACATAACAACGCGTTCAGTATGTCTAGGAGAGCCCCATCTTTCACCTAACCTCAAACTGACTAGTCGGAAAGAGCAGCTCTATTTGAGTAGAAAGTCTGCTCAGGCCCAGCCATTTCAGAATGTTCAGTAGCTGCAGAAAATTCCATTAAAACAGAGGCTTCTTAAATATTTGACTTAATTCACTGTATCTATTGAGATCCTTCTCCGTGCTGGGCACTCTTCTCATTGCCAAGGAGCAATGGGGTTGAAGATGAAAAAAACTCAGGAAAGAGGAGGTTTTCATTTTTAAGTGTGGTAATCGGGAGAGTTGACTATGAAATGTCTTGTCAGGGTGTGTACCCCTGAGCACTCAAAACTAGGTACTATTCAGGAAGTTCCTAAAACAGAGTGAATGGGGGAAGGTAGTAAGAGATCAGGGAGATCCTCCAGCCTAGAACAAGTTGAAAGTGGCCTCAGGAAACAGCAGGGTCTCTTATATCCCTATCTTATATCTCATCATCTCTAGGAAGGTTCCAGGGTCTCTCACATTCTGCATTCCTCAGGAAAACCCCAGTCCTTTAGATGCACAAGGTTATCATCTATGTGTAAGCAAGCAACAGCCCAACAATGACCAAAATGGCCACAACCAGCCACGTGACTTACCTCGATCCCGTCTTTCTTATCCTCACAGCAACAGTTGTAACTCTTACCCATATATTTTGTAATGGATGACCTTAAAGCCCGTGGAGATTTTGGCACAGAACAAAGCTGACTAGAAGAAAGAGAGCCTTTGTCCTCTTCTCAGAAATAAAAGCAGAGTCTGAGTCATGCATTTAAGCCAGCACTTTGTGAGCATCCTCTCTCTGAGCTGCTGCAGTGACATTCACATCCTTCAAATTTTAGGTCCTTATTGAAAAGATTATTTAGGACAGAGATCCAAGGGACTCCATGAAGGGAGTAAGAATTCCTTGGTCTGCTTCCCATCACTGGGACAAGGATGAATTCTAAGGCCACTTTTGGGCCAGTTCTCACCTGATACTTTCTTTCTTCCCAGATTTCCTTTCATTACTTTACTCGGATGGTTCTGGGAAGTGACCCCAATACAGGCTAGGAAATTCTAAAGCTTATTAAAGGAATGTAATGTATGACTTATCTCTTGTATAACATGTCAGGTATACAAAATATCCTCTAGTGTTTTTGTTTATTGTTTCCTGATCTTGACCATCAACATTTATTTACAACTGTTTTGGTAGACTAAATCTCATAGTATTGTCTCTAGTAAGCTGTACTCTTGTCCTTCCAAAGGGAAAAATACATTCATTTGTTTAACTTATTTATGTAACTTATATAACATTTAATATAAAAAGCAGCAATTTTCAAAGTACATTGAAAGGAACAAGAGTTGCATTAGAATTGGTCCCCAGTAAGCATTTCATGTCTAAATAAAGTTCAACAATGACACAGGTAAATCAATAGAGTTTTAGTTTGCAGCATATCGTAAAATCATGAAAGTAGAGAATTAACAAGGGAGAAAGACCCCAAAAGAATTTGGGGTGCTTTCTTTCCCTGATGCCTATAAACATGCTTGGCGAGGGTTAGCCTCATTCTCTTGCATCTGCACAAAAATCTAGGCGATCCTGTAAGTCTCCTGGCAAATCCTGGTCAATGACTAAACTTAGAGACTAGTACTAATCAATACTGCTGCTTTCTGTGGCGGCTGCTGGAGGCAGGTGGTCTGACTTTATACATTCGCTGTGCCTGGCTCTGTGCATATGTCTCTCTCTTCATCCATCTCCTCCATGCATTCTGTTTCCTCACCCTAGTTTATGACCACCCATAGCTAGGAGTCAAATGGGGAAGGTGGGCTGAGAAGGTGTCTAGGGAAGTCCTTACTCTATAGGTAATTCCACTAGACAGCTGCGGGCAGCAGGGTCTTTTTCCTCTCATCCTCCTATTGACCAAATCCTATATGAGGAAAGACACCACTGTCCAGGAAAGCATGTGGAGCAGCCTTCTCGAAAAGAATAGAGTAAGACAAGGTGGAAAGTAGTTGTAGACGGTGGATGGGATCCTTATGACCCTGGCAGATGATCTATTTAGATTTATTTTTAAAATTATTTATTTTTATATGTATGTGTGTTTTGCCTGCATGTCCATCTGTGCACATGTGCAATACCCGAAGGAGCCAGAGGAGGCTGTCAAATACACTGGTTTCTAGCAGTGGTTCTCAACCTTCTAATGGTTTGTAAGCATTTAATACAGTTCCTCGTGTTGTGCTGATCCCCAACCACACATTTATTTTGTTGCTGCTTCATAAGCATAATTGAGCTACTGTTATGAACTGTAATGTAAATAGCTGATATGCGAGATATTTGATACACAACTTCCAAAGGGACCACAGCCCACAGGTTGAAAACTGCTAGGTTCCATTCATTGTGTGCGTGCTGGCAGTAGAAATTCCTGTCATCTGGAAGAACATCCAGTGCTGTTACACTGAGACTTTCACCAACACACATATACACACACATACATACATACACACACACACACACAGAGAGAGAGAGAGAGAGAGAGAGAGAGAAACAGACAGACAGACACAAACACACACACAGACACACACAAACACAGACATACACACACACACACACGCACACACATCAGATATTCTTCAGAAGTACCCACAACTTTGTGAGGTGGCCGCCACCTGCCCCTTTAGCTGCTTTGTCAGGATTTTTCACACTCGGAGTGTTCAGGCATCTCACTGATGCTCTAAGGAGACCCTTCACTACCTCCAAACTAGAATGTTCCTTCACCACTTCTCACCTAGAGCAGATATGAAATATTTTTATATCTTATAACTCATTCTTTGCACTGTTACTTGGGGAACCGTCTCTTTTAAACAACTATGCATCTTTTGCATAGTTAGAAACACGGAGTACTTTCTATTGTTACAGTTTCTGTTTTCTCCTCTGGATATAAATTCCTTGAGGGCACGGGCTTTTCCTACTTCACCTGCTCAGGCTTCCTGGATCTGGTACGTAGCAGGAGCATGGGAAGAACCCAGGAGCCACCAACTACCCCTGTTTGGGCCTCAGTTTCCTCCACTAGAAAACAAGAGACTCAATGCTGGTGATGTGAAAGGCCCCTTTGAGCTCTCAAATCCCTGAAATGTAAATGCTAATCCCTCAGGTGAGAGACCCTCTTGACTTCTCTGTCAAGAACCTTATTCCAAGTTTATACATTAACCAGAGAATACAGTAGGGCGAGACGGTTACAAAATCTCGAATTACTTAGAAGAGGGGGAAAATGGCATTACAGGGAACGTATAGAGTTTCTCAAGGAAATGAGCAATCTCTTCTTTGATGGAATATGTGAAAGCTAACCTGGAAGGAATAATTCGATTAAATGGTGGTGTAAACTGGAAAGGAAGCATTACTTCCTGAACTGTACTGAGTGTCTCACAGGTGTCACAGGGCCCACTGCCTCAGTCATTAAAGTGTTTAACTGTCTCCACTTAACTATGTGCAAGCGATTAAAAATGGGAGCTTACTGGGACTCCTGGCACCAGAACTTTCTGGTGAATTGAGCTTTGTTCTCTGTTACTTACGATAAAATGAAAAAAATAAAACCCATAGCAAGGGTATATAGCAATGGCTACTCTTTTGCCACAAAGGACCCAGAATTCTGCAGAGCCTTGGTGACCCCAAAGGACATATAGAGACAAGTGGTATGACAAAGAATGAAGCTAGAATATAAATCTCTGCTTTGAGGTGTAAAAAAAAAAGTTTGTAATACCTTGCTCTACTAATTAGGTTGCATTTTCAGAAAAGCAAAACATGAAGCATTTTGCAAAGAACACAGCAGTTTTCATATCAGAGAAGGTGTCTGATACGTCACAAACTCATCATAAAAATAAGAAGAATAATTCACAACAGTAATAGAATTTCAGATTTGGACCTAGCAAACCTGCATCCTAACCCAGCCATGGCCACTTATAGTACAAGCCTTAACTGAGTGCTTCTTCCGCCTCTGAGTCCTTGTTTCCTATGAGAACGCTTCAGTATAATGACATGTGTATCCCAGGCCACCTTGAGCAGTGAGTCAGTGGGTTTTTTATAAGGGAACACTAACAAAAGTATAACAGATAAACAGGTTGGTCTTACCACATCCATCCCTGTGCCTTGTCCAGATATACAGAAAATACCCCATCATCAATAGTTCCGATCTAACAGCCGTGCAACCTAGCCAAAGAAAGGAAGCGCCAGACTTCCAATAGATAGATCCATGAGAGAAAGGCTTAACCCTGGGAAGATAATTAGAAATGCGCATTGTGCTGATGGCAGATGACAAAGAATGGCATCTTACAGAGGTGAGCAAAGATGGCATTACCCAGGTGAAGTATGGTTCAGAGATTACCTACAAGGTGGGAAGAGCATGCATGAGGACGAGGCATAGGAAGGGATTTGGTATTTTTAAAAAACACCAGGATGGCTAAAGTCTTACTAAAATGGGAAAGAGAACTATAAGAGGAGGCAGAGGAGTGGAATCAGAAGCTAACTCCTGTAGATGTATCCCTATACACTGAGGGAGATCTCTGTGTACAGTCCTATCATTGAGCAGGGTCCTTGCCAGTGATCCCATATTGTTGACTTGCAAAGTATCCTGTGACAGCAGTTGCACTGAGCATCTCACGTTTGCCATGTTGTCCATATCAGAAAGGTAGCCTCACACTGCATGCCTCAGTTCCCCCCTACCAGAATAAGAATGACTTGGACAAAATTATCCCAGAGATGTCATCCAACATAAAATCTTTAGATTCTAAGTGTTGGTTTCTCGCCAACTTCCTTGGGTGACATTAACATTGAGACTGTCACTAACAAAGAGAAGGGCTGAGCATCTGCTCTGCTCATTCCTGCCCCACTGCTGTCCCTGGGAACTCTCAGGGGGAGAACTTCGGAAGGAAGAACGGCCAAGGCCCCACAAAGGGTTGCTGTCAACAAGGGAAGCAGCTGGCGAGGATGGGCTGACAGTGCTCCTGGACCCTGCCAGCCTCAGGCAGGGGAGAGACGAGATGCTTTCTGCTCCCCAGAACTGGAGGAGGCAATGTGATCCCCAAGGGGTGGGGCCTCTCCGAGGACACCTGGAACAAAGGGGCCTTTAGAATTTTTTCTCTTGAGCCTGTTCTGTAATCAGTTGAGCTTTTGGTCAACCCGTTCTTAGATTAGTCAAACCTCTTGCGATTTAGGCTGGGTCGGCACAGGAGAAGTCAGGTGGAAAGTTAAGGTAATTACTCAGATGAATCGAGGCTTACAAAAGCAGAAAAACTACCGAATGTGGAGCCTGTCTACAGGGCATGGGTTTTTATAAACACCAGTCCGACCGGATCTCCTCTGAGCTTGGCTCTGCATGTCACCAGGCTGTGTGGGCCCCGTTATCCCGTGGCATTCACAACTTCAGGCAGCATCTGAAGCAGATGAATATCAGTGAGCCAGCCAGCAAGGTTTTATTGGTTCACTATGAGCTAGGCAGCCGTTTGCAGCTCTGAGAGGTTGTAACTTTTAACCTGGTTAGTCAAGAAGACCAAGTACTAGACGTTCAGTGAACTGTAAAAGTCACCCATTCCCTGGATGTAATTAATCCTGACTAATTTTTGCTGGAGTGCTGACAGCATGGAGTAGGTAGGGAAGCTAGCGTGCAGGACCAGAGGCTTAAAAGGAAAAGGAAGAAGCTAGTTCCAACTGTGAATTAGAGAGACAAAAGCAAATAGGTAATAAAATGAAAACACAGGCAAGTTAGAGGAAAGCTGAGAATCCATGTTCAGAAAAGTGCTAGAAGTTAGAGCCGGGGAGATGACACAGTGTATAGAGCATCTCCCTCAACTTGTGATATGATTATCCTGAGTTCAAATCCCCAGAGCCCATATAAAAGCTGGTGCCATAACTTGCCTGTTTCTATATTCACAGTGCTTCCACAGAGAGAGGGGAAAACAGAAAAATCCCCACGTTCATGGGCCAGCTAGCCTGTGATATAAAGCTGAAAGCAGCGGGGCCTCATCTCAGAGGGGAAAGTAGGATGGCTGCTTAAGGCTGTCTGCATATGTGCTCTGGATCTGCACACATGTACATATATGTATGTCATCCAGGAAGGGAGGGAGGGAGGAAGGAAGGAAGGAAGGAAGGAAGGAAGGAAGGAAGGAAGAAGGAAAGAAAGTGCTGAAAATTAAAAAAGAAAAAAACAAATTGTGTCCACTGTGGGGTCTCAGTAACTCGGGGGCTTTGGCTACAGTGCTTGGGTTCCCCATGTCCCTGGGGAAACTATATTGAAATCACAACCCTGCAAGGGGGATTCATTTAGAAATAGTTGTCATAGGTGTCATCAAGTTATTGGAGGGAGCTCTGATCCAATATGACTGGCATCTCTACTGGGCAATGCCTAGAACAGAGACAGGCAAAGAGAAAACACATTAAGGGGACAGTTTGACAAATTAGAGCAATAGGTCCAGAGGCTAACATCACAGAAGACTTCCAGGAGGTGACACAGAAATATGTCAAGGAAGGAGTATCCCTTATGGGGCATAGAAGGAACCTGGCTTTGCTGAGACCTTGACTGTGGATTTGTAGTCTCCAAAAATGTGAGACTGTGAGTTTTTCTTGGTTTCAGGCCCCCCACCCTAATTTGTGGCACTCATGACAGCAACCCCAGGAAACCAGTTCATGCATGAATTCTCTCCAGATTAGTGATGGCAGCATTGGTTTCTACAAAACACCAAGGGGAAGATGGTCCCAAACTCCCAGAAGGAGCTTTGCAGGAGACTGAATTTGTATGTTTACACATTGGGACAACTCAAAGACACAACGGAAGAAGCCTTGACAGAAAGAACCAGGCAGACAGCAAGGCTCATGGGTAGAAGCACTAGCTAGCTCTAGCGTTAAACAGGCCAAAGTTTGTGGGGTCTCATTCTGATCCTTGATGGCTGTGCAAACTGGGACCAATTATCTCCCTCTCTGGGCTTACACCTCTCCCATAATGAAATGGGGTAATAGTTTATCTTATAGCAATAGGAGAAATCATGAACTTCCAAATCTGTCTTAAAGGGCAAGCTACATTCCCTGCTAGACAACTGAAACACAGAACTCTGGTTTGTATTGAGCCTCTGCCTCCTGGCTCAAACTTTAGTGCAGGTGTCTACAAAACTCAGGCATTTCTCATAGTGACCCCCTCTGCTGATGGCAGTGCCGGTGTGAATTACAATTTCAGTCTTCCACCTCTTTCTTCCTACCACTCCTGCCCTCTTGGCCTTACTCTCCCATTCTAATGTCTTCTCACACAGACCCTTCACCACCATAACACCCCTAAAAAGAACATGCCCTTCTCAATGTGTTCTGTCTTCTAGGGAGGCAATCGCTCTCACTGAGAGCCAAGGAGGGAAGGAAAGGTGATGTCCGTGGCAAGGAATCTCTCTGAGCCACCCACCTCCTTCAAAAGCACTTTGCCACTGCATTTGCTCTCCTTTCATCCTACCCTACTATGGATGGCAGCAGCTGACACACAGTAGGTGATCAATACAAGCTATTTATAATGTACTTGTGCCTGCAGCTCCTTGCCTGGGCCAGAAAGGGAGAGGAGCCAGAGAAAGAAAAGGCTTTTTGGGTCTCCAGAAGATGATCCTGCATTTCAGTTAACAAAGAGAAAATGTTGCTCTCCTTGGGAAATGGGCTGCAGAGCCCAGCATTTCCCTCTGAAGCTTCTCTCACCCACTTTTGATTCCTCTCCACTCCCAGTACTACCTACCCCTGCGAAGTTCCCCATCTTGTTACACACAGCCTCACCACAGGACATCCCATTAGGCCGTTGGGCCTTATTAGTGCAGGCTACAGCATGCCGAAGTGTAACTGGATCCTGAGCCCTATGCTAAACGCTCCATCTGGACCTGCTCTCCCATGCTGATGAGGCTGCGCCCTCCTCTGCTCAAAGGTCTTCCAGAGAAAGGCTCGGGTTTCTCAAGCCTGGTCAGAGGGAAGATAGAAGCCTGACAGAGGCCACCCACTCTTTCAGACACAACCAAGTCGATAACGGCAGGGACTTGTTTGTTCTGCCCAGTTCCTGTTATGGCCTCCGGGGAGTGCATTTATTAACTCTCTGTCTTATGATAAATTCACTCAATGCATTTTTATTGAACTTCATATATAAGCCAGTCATTGTTCCCGTCAGGGTACAGCAAAGCCAGTCTTCTGCAGAGTGGAACCTGGAGAGGCTGGGCATGGGGCTGTGGGGGGATGGACGGTAGTCAGAGAAGAAATGTAATCTTGCAGAAGCAAATTACAGAATGTGTATTCATTTGCTAGGGCTATAGGAACAAAGTACTATAGACAACGGAAGTGATTGTCTCAGCTACGCGTGGTGGTGCACACCTGGAATCCCAGCACTTGGCACTGACACTGGGGCATTACAAGCTCGAGGCCAAGCTGGTCTATGTCGAGAGATTCTGTTTCAGAGAGAGATGGGGAGTGGGAATTACAGCTATGTACCACCACACCCAACACAAACTTTTATCTCTTATCTTTACCTCTGCAAAGACAATTTCCAAATAAACTCATGTTCTAAGCTCTAAAGGTTAGGGTTTCAAACTGGGAATTGGAAGGGCCATGATCCAGCCTATAACAAGTTAGGAGTCAGTAGGTACTGTGTACAAAATAAAACTGGAGAGCAGCTAGAAATGACAGGGCATGAGGCATGCCTGCTCAGTGGGGTGTCAGGAAAGGGTGCCCTAGACTGGAGGGCAAGCCTCAGAAAAAGCCCTAAAGCTGGGATTAATCTGGCTAGAGTTGAGGATGCAATGGAAGCAGGCGGCAAGACTGGCAAATGAGATCAGACAGTTGATGGGTGAGGAGGCGGAGCCTGTGCTTAGATCAGACAGTTAACAGACAGGTGAGGAGGCGGAGCCTGTGCTTAGATCAGACAGTTAACAGACAGGTGAGGAGGCGGAGCCTGTGCTTAGATCAGACAGTTAACAGACAGGTGAGGAGGCGGAGCCTGTGCTTAGATCAGACAGTTAACAGACAGGTGAGAAGGTGGAGCCTATGTTTAGATCAGACAGTTAACAGACAGGTGAGGAGGCGGAGCCTGTGCTTAGGGCACTTGGACCAGAAGCAGCTGGACTGCTGTGAGAAGGGCACCATCTGCTTTCACAGCACGGAAAAGAAGTTTTCTCCATTAAATCTCAGGTTTGGATAAGGAAATTGGTCTTACATGACTTACATTGGATCTCTTGGACAGCACTGAACCACTTGCTTGAGAATTTAAAGAACAGGTCCAGGGCAGCCAGATAGTATTTTACTAGGACGCATCTTCTTGTTCCACAGATGTGTATGGGAGGTGGGAGACTGGGGGGAAGGGGGGCTCTTGGTATTTCTGACCTTTCTGAACACTCAGAGGTTGTCTACAATGGACCAGAGTGCTTTAACATTTCCCATCATGGGCTCTGGCTGGCGCTCAATTCCCTGTCCTACTGCAAGTACAAAGAGAGGGCAGAACTCCTTGAGTATGCACAAGCTCTTGAGCATCCCTAAATCTGCCTCCTAAGGAAGCCAAGGCCGATAAAAGCTTCTAGCTGAACAGGAATGGAGTGTAACGTTCATGGACATGACCAGGAAATGCCATTAGGCCCGTGGGGTCAGTCTCTGAGAGCCATCAACTCCCGTATGGGAGTCTGAGCAGTCCCTCCTTTTTCTCCCCAGTGCTTAGGGGCCCAGACCCCAACATATAAGTTTCTTTTAAGATCTGCTAACATAAACCAGGGTGACCATTGTCAGACATGTTATAAACATTGTTTTTAATCCTCAGGAAACGTCACTGTTCCCACTTTACAGGTAGGAAAAACAAGCCACACAGAGGTAGTTTGGCCAAGAGATCATACAACTAAGCCAGAGAGGGGGACTGGAGTTTAAGCCCAAGTTCAGATAACATCAAAGTTTGTTTTCTCCTTGAGTCATTTTTTTCTGCAATTTCTAACTCAATTTGAATAATAAAGCTTTCTATTTGATATTGTCTTTTAATATCAATGTTAAAATTCCTTTTATATCCTTCCCCCATTAAAAGTCTTACCCTGTTTTAAAGACCCAGTTTTAAACAGTAAAACTGGGCCCTCCTCTTCAGTATAGGAGGCTGTGCTGCTCTGATGCCTTGCTGATGGTGCCTTAGTCCCAACAGAACCTGGTGGCATTGCCTCTGGATTACAGAACTCCAGTAAATATGAGCTTTGGAGTGCAGTGAGCCCAGCTTTAAAACAGTGGACACCTTATATGCTTCCCTTGGCTCTCACTTTCCCCTGAATGCAATAAATATGAAAACCCTACTTCATATGGTTTCCATAAAGATTAAAGGAAACAATGTATGGTCAACCATCCGTGCTTAGTAATTAGTGACTTCTTCTGTCTTCTGATGGGCCTCAAGACATTCCGCCTTCTAGAGTAATTGTTCCCATTGTCTCTGGATAAGCAACCAGTGATGACTTACAGGTAAAACTGTGAATGCTAATGGGATAGGGTTAACTCACAAGATTCTAAAAGGGGGAACGAGGAAGGAGCTGAAGAGATGAGGGAGGGAGAGGATATTAGACACAAGGACACAGGAAAGGGAAAGAAGAGTGAAGTGTTCATGAAGACAGTATGGAGAAGGAGGTAACATCAACATGGATTCCCACATGGCTTCACTGAAGGGTTCAGGGGGACACATCCCCCTTCCTCACGGATGCTGGGAGCTGCCACTGCAAGGAGTTTCTTCCCCTTGCTTTCCACATGCATCAAGCTTACATTTTATCAGCTTGTGCCTAAAGACAGGGAAGGAATCGGGACATCACATTCTTCCGTGTTTTAAAGTCAAGAGTGATTCAGTCACTACCAGGAAATTTCTCATTGTGAGATCTCCTGCTTGCCAAGGGGTAGCCATGACAGGCTGGGAGATCCCTCTTACTCCCAGGAAAGGAAAACCAGATCTCCGGAAGAGCTGGCCAGCTTAGCTCTCCCCTTGGTCAGCTGACAAATGTGAAGGAGCGGCACGATCTCACAGATTGTAAGTCAATTAGGACATGCTGACTTCTCTAACAGGATTATCTGTGTCCTACCCCAGAGCCTGTTCTATTAATGAACCAATCAATGACCTTTCATTTAGAGTTGACTCCCTCATTCACACATTGGATTTTCCTATAACAGAAATCAGTTAGTAACCTAAATAACCAAATGAGGAGTTAATAATCCTTTTAAAGTCATCATTAGGGCCATTTTTGCTTCTTTTGCAAAAGTTGTGATACTAATATTAATAGCCTTTTGGATATGGGCATGGTTCCAGTGTCTTATTTCTGCTCCCAGGCACTAAAGGGCATTTCAGACAACTCACAAGAAGAGAAGGAACTGGGACTCTTCCACTCAGAGTAGACAAAGTACTCCCTAACCTTACTACTTCAGGAACTTTGAAGCCAAGTACAACATAAAAGAGGTTCTCAAGTTCAAAGTCAGCTTGAGCTACATAGCCAGTTTGAGGTCAGTCATACAACTTAGTAGCACTGTCTGAAAGTAAAATAAAAGGGCTTAAGATGTAGCTCAATAGGAGGGCACTTGCCTAGTGAGCACCAGGACCTGGGTTCAATGTCAAGTGCTGAAAGAAAAATAGTAAACCTACAGACAGGGAAGATTTCACCAGAGCCAAGGGAAGCATATAAGGTGTCCACTGTTTTAAAATCAAAAATGTTCACATATCTGTGAAAGTAAGGATGCCATGAATCGCTTAAAGCTCTCCATACTCAGAATCGTCTTTCTAAAGCATAAATAGGATAATTTCACAGCAGCTTACAGTTTCTACATAGCCTTCCATTGCTGTCAGGGCAAAGTTTTAACACTGGGGACAAAACATTATAGATTTGGTCCTTACCCACTTCTTCAGCTCATTACAGCTATTTCTACTATTGTGCTCTGTACTGTGCTCTGAACATTGCACACATACGCACACCCCTATACAGAAATACATATGAGCACACATATGTACATAAGCTTATATGTATACATGTGCATGCACACACACACACATTTTCCCTCATACCTACTGACAATTATTCAGGCCCCAGACTAGATGTCACAACCCTTACAGAAAGTCAAGCGTTGAACTAATGATGTTGGGATGCTTTGTGGGGTTTCTTTCTTATGTTTTAACCCTTCCTAATGGTTTGGTGACTGCTGGTTTGATCTCCCCTATAGTATAAACAATAAGGACTGCGTATGAATCTATGGTCCACTATTGTGACCCTATGCTCTAGAATACGGCCTAGTACAATATATATGTTCCAATTTAAATTTTGTTGGAGAGAATGCTTTTAATATAATCTGGAAAAATCTTAGGTAAGCCTAGCATAGAGTAGGTGTCCAGTAAGCTGTTTGTCAACTTAAGTTAAATTATGACAAATAATCACAGGGAGGCAAAAGCGTAATCATCTGTCAATAGCAGCAAACAGCATGGCTGTCCATGTGTATGCTGTTTGCCAGAGGGGAGTGGTCTTGCTGGAATATTAGGAAGAATGCCTTAAGGGGAGGAACTGGACCCACTTTCAGGAAATCGAGCAGACTAGCCAATGGCTGAAGCTGCTGCAGCAGAAAGGTGTCGGGGACACGTATGACCACTAAGTCTCAGAATCCCGTTCTCAGATCCACTTTTCAACCAGCATCTATCTATCCCCTTGCCTGGCACATTTTCCTACAGACAGACCATGTGCTGACCCAAGCACTTCTGTCCCTTCCACGGCTCTTTCTCATTGAAAAATGAATAAATTGGCCCAGCTCACACACCAGGCTAGAGGGAATCTGTCCTCAAACCCTGCTTGATTCTGACTTTAAGAACAAATATCATGTTTCTAAATTTATAGAACTGACAACCAGGCCGTTGGACTCAGCAAACTGCACTGCCTTGTACGGCCCAGCCTGAGCGATCACTGCTTTCCCAAAGACATTGCTGTCTGGTACCTTAGAAACACAACAGGAAGAAATCTAAGACCCACTTAATTCAGTAATGGCACTGCTGGGCCCCAGAAGCTGCCCATGCTGAGAACATCAGACAAAGTGGCCCTGACTCAGGCAAGGTTAAGCCAGTAGGAAACAGAGGATGGTGGACCCAGACTAGAAAGGGTCTTCATGGTAGGAATTCAGCAGCTGGCATGAGAGGTAGAGAGGCTCAAGCCATGGAGAAAGGGACAAAGGAGGAGAGATTATATTAAAACCATTCTCTCCAATAATTTATAAGCAAATGGGGTAAAAACCTGGGGGGCTAGTATGATTTTTATCCTGTTTCTAGTTACTCAGCACTGAGTGTCATCCATCAATATCTTGGTATCATCAACACTATGATCCATGTATCCAGCACCCTTATTTATAGAAGGACACCTCTGTGTATATAATACTAGGTAGTTTCTATAGTTAGAATCTCACATATCCCCCACAATCCTGGAAGAAACTTTAAATGTGGAACTTAGAGGAGCACAGTACATGAAGATGTACTTTCCAGGGTTTATGGGATCCTAGCTCCTACTCTTCCTTTCTGTCTTATTCTCAGCCACCAGAACGTGAACAACTTGTCCCACACTGCACCACACCACACTCCTACCATGATGTTCTTCCCCACTGTAAAATAGCAGGGCTGTCTGAAACCACATAAAACGTGTCTAAGACTGGAAACCCAAATAAACCTTTCTTCTTTTTAAATTGATTGTCTCGGGTATTTTGCTAGAAACATTAAGCTGCCATAGTTGTCAATGTGTTAGCGTGAATTATATGCAACTACCAGCATTTGGCTATTGTTTGCTTGAGAGAGAGAGAGAGAGAGAGAGGAGGGAGGGAAAGAGAGAGAGAGAAAGAAGAGAGAAAGAAGTAGGGGTTAACTTCATGTGTTTCAGACCCAGTTTCTATAAGGGTTGGTCCATTAACATGGTGATGGACATGACCAAAGAAGGAAGGAAGGAAGAAGAAAAGACTTGAGGGGATGGTGGCCATAGCAAGGACAAAGCCCACCAGCATTTATTGTCAGGGCCCCTGCAAATAACTATAGATTTGTGGCCCAGGGGCCTGGACTCCAGACAAGCCAGGTGTTGTTTACCAGCAAGTCACAGAAGTCTCAGGCTAAGCTGCCCCCTCCCCAACACCCAGAGGCCCAAACAGCCCTGGCCGGCCTCTCTCTGTGAACAGAAATCAGATCACATGTTGCCTGAAGTCAGATATGTGACCAGACTCGGTGCACTGTGCAAGATTTCAGCGATGATGAAAATAGCTTTCTCCTGCTGCATTTAACATCTGGTGTCACAGATTTTTGCTGAGAGCCATAAAATCACTAACTTGCAGAGAAAACCTCATTGTGGAAACATACATTTCTGGGGGAGGGGGTGGCAGCCAGAGCCCGGCTGTGTTCTCAGCCTGCCTCAATGACAACTTAGCAGCAGCCCTTTGTCTCCAGGGAGGAAGATGAATTTCACAAAGCCTTGAGAGGAATCTGGGGCAATAGAGAAACAGCGCTAGGCTAGCAACTCCGTGTCACTGACTAGCTGAGAGACCTCAGACTGGTTTCTTAACCTCTCGGAACTTTCATTTCCTTATCTAATAAATAAATAAATAAATAAATATATATATATAAATATATAAATAAATAAAAGCAAAGATAAAAATAGCCACCTGCTGGGGTTACTGTGTGGATTCAATGACTAACATATGTGGCAGGGCCTGGCACAACAGTAAATGCTAGCTGCTTCTTCCTTTCTTCTTTTCTTTTTTTGTTCCCTGACATTTCCTTTCAGACCCAAGTCTGCCTGAACACTGTGGCATTTGTCAAAGCTCCTGCATACAGAGTTCCTGCAGTGCCTGGCCCAAGTAGTGGGCACTTGGTCCCTGGGGCCATGCTGGGAGGAGC
Source organism: Mus musculus (assembly GCF_000001635.26). Classification (NCBI taxonomy): domain Eukaryota; kingdom Metazoa; phylum Chordata; class Mammalia; order Rodentia; family Muridae; genus Mus; species Mus musculus. The sequence continues at coordinate 97,636,112 of NC_000070.6, forward strand.
TCTTCCAGGATTGACAACACCTATTGAAGGCCTCTTATGAGCAGTGCCCCAAGCACCTGCTGAGTGTGGAGGGAACTGTAGGGCCTCTGGGAAGCAAGCAAGGAAGCAAGGAAGGAAGCAAGAAATCAAGGAAGGAAACAAGCAAGGAATCAAGGAAAGAAGGAAGGAGGGAGGGAAGGAAGGAAGGAGGGAGGGAAGGAAGGAACGGAGGAAGAAAGCAAGGAAGGAAGGAAGCAAAGAATGAAGGAATCAAGGAAGGAAGCAAGGAATCAAGGAAGAAAGCAAGGAATCAAGGAAGGAAGCAAGGAAGGAAGGAAGCAAGAAAGGAAGGAAGGAGGTTAGGCAACCACAAGCCCACCCACCTGTGCTTCTTTAGTAACCCCATTCTATCCAGGAAGATGCATGGCCTATGGATTCAAAGAATCCATGACAAGGTGAGGTGAGGCCCAGGTTCACCTGTGAGTAGATGGGATTGGAGAGACACTGTACAACTTAAACTAAGAGTGAAGAGAGGCTGCCTACCAGCCACAGCCACATCTGGAACATGTGTCTTTGTACTTGACACTCTCGGCTACCTATGACATATAGTTTCTGTCTCATCACTACTGTGAGCAGAGTGTGAGTTGCTCAACATGATGTGTGTGACCACAGTACTGGTCTGCTCCTCAGTATGGACTTGACCTTTACCCAGGCCACAGGTGCTGCAGATATCAGCTGGGACATCCACAGTCTTCCTCTGCACAAAGTCCCTTGTGTATTCTGTGTCCTTGTCCTCTGTCTCTGTCACTGTCTCTCCATATCCCCATGTGTCTGTGCCCTTACTCTCTGCATTTTTCTGCATCTTTCTGTCTGTCTCCTTCATTCCAGATGCTATCTACCTGCACTACTCCCCCAGCTGCCTGGGGTCCCCCACAGCCCAGCCACTCTTCACATATTTTTAACTCTCAATTATTATCTTTGCCGTCACCATTTCTGGCAGCAGGCCACAGCAAACAGAATGTGAGAAAGCAAAAACTAATGAGCTTCTTCAGAGAGAGTAGGGGGCCTCTGTTACACGTCTAGTCCTTGGAGTCTAACTTCTGGCACTTCCATCACGTCTCCAAATGGTAGGTGAGGGTTGTTACTTTTCAATTTGGTTGGGCTGTGTAGCACATTGCAGCAATTAAAATGCACCCTTCGTGTAAAATCACAACAGGGCCAGCAGGAAGGGTGCCGGTGTGTGAGGACGTATTTCTTTAAAAGTTACTTTTTTTTTTTCACATGTTCTCTGAGGTTGAGATATGCTACAACCAGATTTATGCAGGAAGAGCAGCACACATATCATTCATGACAAGGCATGGCCCTGACTGGTTGAAGACCTTCCAGGGCTTGATAGGCCTGCCTGTGGTTGAGTCTGGGTCTCTGGATTTAGCCTTGAGATTAAACTGACCTACCAAATTATGCGGTGGGTTTGGCCAAGTCAAGGGGCTCACCTATGTCTTCATCAGTCATTCCTCACCAATAGTTCATAGAAGTTCCCAGAGAGCAGGAAATGAATGACTTTAAGAAAGGCAATGATGGAGAGTGGAATGGGGTTCGTCAACTACACTGGCGTTCACTCATCCAACATATATTCACAAGTTATTTTGTGGACATCATGTATAATGCTGCCTTCAATATCTGGAAGCAATAGGCTTGAGATCTCGACTTTCCCAACACTCCTCTTACCAAATAGTGGGAGAAGGTGGGGTTCCTATTACCTATATGGCATTTCCACTCATTTTTCCTGTAAGAAATGTTTAAACGGAAAACCAGAGGACACTTGTCTGTTTCTTTATTATAAAAAGTCATGCATTTATTACAATAAAATATTTAGTGTAGACCAAATACAGAGACCAAAATATAAATGTGTCACAATCCTATCTACTGTGTATAAGAAATACATAATTATATTAATTGTGTGAGAACCTGTTATTTTCAAAGGAATATTATTTTTAATATCAGTAGGAACAAGCAATCCTGATAATACAAGTATGCCCAAGAGAAACAAAGACCTGAATTTAATATGTTTATTGAAATCCTACCTCACAGGGGGACACTTCTTGCCCTTCCAGAGCTGGGAAACTAAGTCCTTTGTCGCTTTACGGAAACATTTAAAGCTCATAATTTGACAATGGGTTCCATATCCTGTTTTTGAGCTAGTGTCTCATCCACTCTAGTGTGTCTTTCAGACTCTACTCTCCCTGCTCTAAACACCTTCCTCACACAAGCTCCCTCTTTCTGCTTTGACTTCACCCCAATGCTTCCCTCTGTGAACACTCCACGCCTGTAGCCTTGTAACGTCCCAGAGATCAGCAATGACACCTTAGAATATGAAGACAAATCCTGAACTGTGTAGAACTGGGAGACCATTCCTATTCTGTCCCCCAGATGTTTTGCTCAACACTACCTTGAGATGCTAACTGAGAGGGCAATGGTTAACTCTGCTTAAACCATTGATTTCTAACCTCTGACCATAGAGAAACATCTTAGAATATTCATTTAGACAAGTTAGCTCTGTTTAGCATACGGTTATTTATTCTTACAACACTATAGAAAAAGAAGCACTAGGTTTGATTGACAGCATCCTTCTCTACTTTAACCACTGTTAAAGTCATCGTTGTCATCATCATCTTCTTCAAGGCCATCACTGGTATGGTCTCCACCAGTTCATTAGCTTTACTTCCATTCCTCAGTTCCCCAAAATTGCTTGAAGAACCATATGCTTACTATTCCTTCTTTGTTCAAATTGTGCTCCAACACGTCCATGCAAACAACTCCTACCTACCCTTTAGGGCCCAGCTTTTCTCCTCTATAGAATCATCACTGAGCCCCACAGTGCAGCTGCCTCAAGTTTTTCTTCCTGCCCTTGTTTATGTGTTTCCCCTTGTGGGTGGGATTATTTTTTGCTTCTAAGTCTGCCTTCTCTGCTGGGCTAGGAATTAGTAGAGGACAGGTCGTATTCATGTTCACATCCATAGACGTAGCACAGTTCTGAGTCGCCATTTCCAAATGAAAGGTGAAAATGACCTAGAGACCAGAGGCCAGGTACCCCTGACTAGCAGGTACAAAAGAAGAGGAGACTTGAAAAGAGGAGGTTCAGGCAGAGAAGCAGCAGCAGTTGGAGGCTACAGCTGTTTGTGACATTCTGGTGGTACTGATGGCTCTTAACAGCACTGGCAATGTTCCAAATGTGCAGGTGGTCTAGGGTCAGGGGGAAGAAGAACAGGCTCTAATGAAACTGGACTTCAGACACGGCACCAGATCAGGGTGGGGGAAGCCGTAGAGAATCCAGGGAAATCTGGATGCAAATCTGACTCACTGGGTAATAGTCATTAGTTGATTGAACTAATGGCCTAGAGTTCTTTAAAGTCCTCTTAAGTAGGGAGAGAACGAAAACCTGAGTGGAGCAAGGCTGAGCCCACAGGTGCAGACTAAGTGGCTACACCTGGGGGATTAGAAAATGGTGGGGACAGGAAAGCAAGCTGATCATTACAGCTTCCAGATGCTTCTCCAGCAGACCTTGTTAGGGTTTGCCTCTGCTCTAGTCTCTAACCTCGGGCTCCCACGCCATGGATTTATGCATTCAGTTCACAGTCTGGAAAATTGGCTTCTACATGTTTTTAGAATCCTTTGTGCCTTAGAGTAAGACTCCAGGATTAGACTCATGGAGGTGTAATCCAAAGATGTGCTTATTACAAGTTGCTCGAGCCAGTGATGAGAGCCTTCCTCATACTCCAGTGAAACAAAGGCCATCCAGCCACGAAATTTTGTATAAAAATAAATATGAAGGATAAGTATGAGTGGATTCTTACAAGAAAAAAAAATAGTTCCCTCTTTTTTAATGACCAAAGACACAGTCTCCTGAACCTCTAAACCAATCTGAATAGTTAAGTGAAAAGCAGTACATCTAAGAGGATCTGAAATACAGTGTGTGCCATTTGACAGCTTCTTAATATGAAAGATTCTAAACCCTTTCTAAAGTCCTAAGTACATATCTATATCACAAACTTGGAAGGAAAGACACCCACCCCCACGAGTTCAGGATGGTAATGCGGCCAATGCCAGTAATTATCAGGGAACTATTAAAATGAAGAGGCAAAAACCATCTAGAATTTCACGTATTTTCCAGATGAAGTTCAAAGCTGTAAGAGAATTGTACTGTCTGTTTTTACATTTCAGCTTGGCCTCCCGATACTGGTACAAGAAAAGTTACAAGTAGGTAGCTGGGGAGTAGGTGGATGGGTGGATGGGTGGGTGAGGGGAGCATCACCATGCTCTCAATTTCCCACTACTCTAGAATCTTTTAGGCTTCTCTTACCCAGAGCTTTTCCTCCATGGTTACAGAGACTTTGAGACTAAACACTGCCACAAAAGCAAAGGCTTCCCTCTATGACAGGGATTTCCCCATTTCTCTTAGTGGCAGCTCTTCCTCTCTTATCTACCAACACACTTGTCTTCTATCAGTAACCCTCAGACATCCAGGACCATTGTTGAGTCTCTTCTGAAGCAAGTGCTGACGGTCGTCTATGTTTCTTATTTCAGTCTATAACACTGAACGAGTCAAAACCCACCAGTTGCTCTTCCAAGTTTTCCATGATAATCTTCAGCACAGGACTTTTCAGAAAGAAATCACCCAAAACATGAAGAATAAGCAGGACTGCTTAATGACAGAGGCTATTATTTAACACCTCAGCAATCCTATAAGAGAGAAAGTCATCCCCAATTGATAGGTGAAGAAACAAGTTCAAAGGTATCTTGGTTTCTCTTCTGTTGCTGTGACTAAAATAAAGGTGATTCTGGCTTAAAGTTATGATGGTTCAGTCCGTCAGGACAGGGAAGACTTGGCAGCAGGCAGGAGACAAAGGCTGGTCCATCACAATATGGTACAGCACTATGAAAGCTGAAGGTAGGCAGGAAGTAGGACCAGAATACAAAGCCTCAAAGCCTGCCCTAAGTGACCCACTTCCTCCTGAAAGATGCAACCTCCTAAAAGTTCCTCAACCTTCCCAATCAACTACACCAGCTGGGAAGCAGAACCGAGTGTCCAAACACATGAGCCTATAGACACATTTCTCACTGGATCACAGCCATCTTTTGATGAAAAACGCAGTCTAATCCCAAAGGTCTCCGTGGTATTTAACCATCTTAAAAGTGTCCAAAAGTCCAAAGTCTCTTCACACAAGGCAATTTCTTAACTGTGACCCTTGTATTGGAAAAAAAAAAACACATTTGCATACTTCTTGTACATATTGGCACAGAACAAAAGATCCTATGTGGAAAAATGAGAAATGGGGCATAGCAAGGAAAGGTCAGACCAAAGTAACACCAGAACTTAGTAAACACCGAATCCTGCAGCTCTGTTCTTGGCATCTGGGACTCAGCATGGAATCATCACAGTTCTGAAGAGCAGAGTGAGTCGTGCCCCCTTGTCTCTGCTGCCTGCCACACACATAGCCTATCTCAGGCTGTTTCCACCACTCCATGAATTCAGTTTTCTTCCATGGATCCCATGGTACTAGCCTTTCTGGCATCTGATGTTATATATAAATATATATATAAAATTTGTATATAATATGTTATATTACATATGTATATATACACATTATAATTTAGGTTTCCACTTCACAGCTTAATGATGTTCCAGTGACACATTTCCTCCACTGAGATTCTGGCTCCTAAAGGTTACTCAGTCTCCCCTAACAGCACCACCAGGTGGGGTCCAACTGTCCAAACACATGAGCCTTTAGAGACTTCATAGTATTGAGTAATTTTTCAAGTTCTAAAATTTCCCTCCTTCTAATCAGTTCCCATTCATGCTACATGAATTGTTTTCCATTTCTGTGGCCAGAGATTCTTCTAAGAAGGATCGCTGATGTAAGAGTGAATGATACCAAATTAAAATGATTCTTATGAGTCTAGAAAAAAACTAGAGCCAGGTAATGAAGGAACAATGGTTTATGCCTACCAATCTGAGAGCAACAGTATCTCCAGAACTTTCTAGGAGCCCCAACAAGAGGATCCTTCTGGGTCTACATACACCCCAGCTTTGTATACTCTGCATGTATACATAAAATACATTTGGTTTTGTTTTGTTTTACGTTCTTTAAGACCATGACTATCCAGATAGAGTGGCTCTGGATAGAATGCTTGCCCAGCAATGCATTTCTACCAACAAGCTGGGATGCTGATTTCTGCCTAGATTTCTAAGACCAGTAAAAATTTCCAAGTAGCTTATGTAAGTTTCTTTCTTTGCCTTTGAAATCTTCTTTCAAGCTCTTTAAATACAGCAGTGTTTACTCTGGCTTGTTCACTACCCTTGTATTGCTCTATTATTCTTAGATGAACATTATCCCTGTGTCTTTGGCAATTAAACTATCTGCCAGCTGAAGAGATGGTGTCTGTAGCAAGGACATGTCCCGAGGGAATCAACATTCTGGCTGGCAGAGATTCCCACTGTCCTTCTTGGCTGCCATACTAGTCTGCTTGTGGCCTAAACCCATTACCTTTCAGACACCTTTCTCCAAATCATCATCTCCTTGCTCCCTCCTCCTCAGAGTCTAGGTTTGAGTCATACAGAATTATCTCTTCTTCTGGTGGTATCCATCTCTTTCCTCACTGTAAGAAAGTATCTGACAGCAACTTAAGAGAAGACAGGCTGTTTTCACCTCATATTTGAGTCCTTGCACAGCAGAAGCTCTGGGCAGAGTTCTCACACATTCTGGCAGATCAAGAAGCAGAGAAAGAAGGAAAGCAGGGCCCTCTTGGCCTACTCCTCACAACCTATGCCTACAACCCAGGCCCCATGTGCCGAGGGTTCCACAACTTCTCAAAACAGCACCACCAACTGGGCACCGAGAGTTTCAGCACAGGACCCTAAGGGGCATTTCAAATCCAAACCATAGTATTCCTTAAAATCTGTTTCAGTTCCTTCTGCCTGTTATTCTCCCCCTGCTGGGAAGAGGTAAGAGAAGGAATCTCAATTTATACCTGCTATAACCTTAATGTTGACATCAGTGTCTAGCACTCTTAAGCTCTGTGGCTTACCTGAAGTACTCAGCCTTAAACTCCAGGTCCTTCCCACATGTCACTACCTCTGAGATGTTTTCCTGATACTGCCACCAAGTTTCAGTTGCCTTTTTATATTTTCTCCTCCTGAATCTTGCTGCATAATGAACACTGATGTGACTATGTTATCATTTTTAATAGCATCTGATTTACACATTAAACAGTAAACTTGAAAGCATGGTTATGGCCAACATAATCCCTGTAGCCTTCTCAGTGTAAAATGCACAGGCATATGGATTGGGATTCATGGGAGACAGAGACACCACAGAGATGCTACTCTCAAAATGTCTAGGCTGCATGGGTAGGAGGGAGATGGAGCTCAAATGCATCCCCTTACCCACATGCCCCAGCTTTGCTAGCTAAGTCACAAGATGAAGGCTGAAGCTGGCATGAACTCAGCTTAAAATATGAATGAAAAGGTGATTGAATAAACAAGGCAGGAGCAGGGGCTGGTATTTTTGCCCATGGATGGTGTTTCTGTTTTAATACCACTCAGCAACTCTTTCTTCCTGTTGCCTATCAACATGATGGAATGGAAAGGCAATAGTTAAGACATTTGGGGATAGAAATAACTAAGGCAGTAAATGACAATTGTGAGTATTCTCTGGTTAGCTTATTCTACCAACTTCTGACATTATGCTCATGCTGCTATGGAATTAGTTTCCTGGTTGGTTATAGGAAGTTCATTCTTCCATTTATTTTCTCCCCCCCCTTTTTTTTTGTTCTGATTTTGTTCCTGTTTAGGAGTGGGGGTTGTCTGTGTGTTCATGTTCCAGTGCATGTACTCTGGGTCCATAGGTAAATACACATGCGCATATATATATATATATGTGTATATATATATATATACACATATATATATATGTCAAAGAACAACTGTGGTTAGCATTTCTCAAACATCAGCCACCTTTTTTGTAAGACAGGACAAAATTACTTAGGGGATTTACAGCCACCCAATGATACACCTAGAATCACTTAGGGGATTCGCAGTCACCCACTGGCACACTCAGTGTCACTTAGGGGATTGACAGCCACCCGCTGGCACACCCAGCAAAACGTAGGGAAATTTTCTTACTGGCTTTAAACTCTCCAAGTAGGTGTGTAACAAAACTTTTCCTAGAGAGACACTACACATACACATCTACTCATCTCAGATGGGGAACCTGCAACAGACCAAAGTATGGGTACCACCTCAGTCCAACTCAATGAACCTGTAAGGTAGTACTTACAGGAATATGTGGGGTTACATGCAAAAGCAGAGATGACTCAATGACAGCTCTATCACTAAATCCTACTCCAGCATGGGTGACAGCTCGCCAAAGCTGAAATACTAGAGTATAGTGCACAGCCTGCAGTAGGTTAACATGTTGGAAAGTGTCCTTTAAATGACTGTGTTGGTCTAAACCTCTTCCTGGCAGCTCGGCTGATTTCCACTTCTGGGCAACTTGGTTTAGGTTAGATTCTTGGGCATGGCTTGTCTGAGCATGACACTCAGTGCTCTTTCTTGTTTGCTCTTAGAAAGGAGGGGCTTACTAAATCTGTTCACTTTGAGGAACTTCCTGAAGCTATTTTGCTTCGCCACCACCCAACTCCTCCAAACGGATCACTTGCCTTTCTCTTCAAGACCACAGGAGAGGGCTTACTAAGACAAAAGTTGTTCCATGTTCTCTATGTAAAAGGGAATTCTTCCTCTACCATATGAACCTTTCTGTTGTGGGCATCCTGTGACTTTCAGCATAGACCATTTTGTCTTCTTCGCTGAAGAATGAAAATTTCCCTAAGTGTTGCTGGGTGTGCCAGCGGGTGACTGTCAATCCCCTAAGTGACACTGAGTGTGCCAGTGGGTGACTGCAAATCCCCTAAGTGATTCTAGGTGTATCATTGGGTGGCTGTAAATCCCCTAAGTAATTTTGGATGTGTTAGTGGGTGAATGTGAGTCCCTTAAGGAATCACAACGAATAATGAATGCATTGAGCACCTCCAGTTCTTGGTGTATAATATAGTTAGTCGAGGCCATGTTTATGGAGAATATTACTGTTCTCAACTGTTTCCAAAGTTATAATCAATCCTCTAGGAAATTGCAGTTTTGTGTCATTTAATGGGCTGACATCAGGGTGATGTTTCCAGGACCACAGATGGCAACAGGTACAAGGAAGGGTCTTAGATTCTCTGAGGGGCTCTTCCATGCCAGGCACTATGCCCTCATTCTACTTAATGTTCACCATAGTCTTAACAACCACAGCTCCCATTTACAAGAGAGGAGACTAGCCTTCCTAAACCCATGTCATTAATTGTTAGGGACTTGAAATTCAAAACTACATCAGCTCCCAAAGGCTGTGCCACTACATTTCTTGACCACAGATTTCATTTTCACCTTTAACAACTTCCTTTATATTAAAACTTAAATTTGTACACAAATCTATTAAATAAAACACAGTATACAACACTACACAATTTTATATAATGTAACAGGAAAAGTCCAATTTAAAATGTGAATGCCAAGAAGAAGGAAGACTACAGGGTGGATTCTTCAGTTCTTCTTAGAAAGGGGATCAAAATACCCATGGAAGGAGTTACAGAGACAAAGTTTGGAGCAGAAACTGAAGGAAAGGCCATCCAGTGACTGTGCCACCTGAGGACCCATCCCACATATAGTTACCAGACCCAGACACTATTGTGGATGCCAACAAGTGCTTGCTGACAGGAGCCCGATATAGCTGTTTCCTGAGAGGCTCTGCCAGTGCCTGACAAATACAGAAGTGGATGCTCACAGCCATCCATTGGACTGAGCACGTGGTCTGAAATGGAGGAGCTAGAGAAAGAACTCAAGAAGCTGAAAGGGTTTGCAGCCCCATAGGAGGAACAACAATCTGAACCAACCAGCACCCCCAGAGCTCCCAGGGACTAAACCACCAACCAAAGAGTACACATGGAGGGACTCAAGGCTCCAGCTGCATATGTAGCAGAGGATGGCCTTGTGGGACATCAATGAGAGGAGAGGCCCTTGGTCCTGTGAAGTTTCGATGCCCCGGGGTAGAGGAATGCCAAGACGGGAAGCAGGAGTGGGTAGGTTAGTGAGCAGGGAGGAGGAGGGATGGGATAGGGAGGTTTTTCCAAGGGGAAATGAGGAAAGGGGATAAAATTTGAAGTGTAAATAAAGAAAATATCTAATAATAAAAAAATAAAAGGTGAATGCCATCTTAGGTAGAGAATACAGCCCAGAAAACAAGGAAGAGAGTTTTAATACAACAGAAGAATTGTTGAAAGAAAAAAAAAACATTGAGTATTCACTAAATATACCAGGTTTCCTTGTTGAGTTGGCTTTTATTTTATTATTTCTTTGATAATTTCATGCAATATGTTTTGATCCTATTTATAAATACCCCACTCCTTCCCCGAGCCCTTCCATAGCCATTCGCTTTCTATCACAACCCTGTGGGTCACTATCATGAAGAAACTGAGACTCAGAAAACTCATAAAACCACACTAGTCTATAACCAAGCAGAAGAGCTTTGGTTGAGCCAGGTCTTTCTGACCAAAAGATCCACTGTCCTTCCTTGTTGTTGGACTGGCTTTTCTGACTCCAGTATCCCCAAGAGAGCCCTGCATACAAGTAGTATCAAGACTGGAAGTGAATAAGGATCAGTATAAGAAAGAAACAGAACTGAATGAGGTTTTATGAAGATAGTTTTCTTTACTGTCCCACACTAACCTGGGTCTCCTAACAACATGGCACCAAACTACCCTCAGCTGACCTAGGCACTGGAAAATACACTTGAGAGCCTTGTTTCTCTTTGGTTCTCCGTGGCACTCCATGGATCTTCCTATAGCTTGTAACTGTGGTCATTTAGGAAGTGGGTAACTTCCTCCAAGGTGTGACTTCTCCATCTATAAAATTAGTTTGTTGGACAGGATCGTCTAAAACCCATGCAACCTAAGGTCTTGAGGGTCTTCAACCAAACAAGTCCCAAGTACAATATTCTCCACTTACCAACTAGTAGTTCTCTGAGTTCCTTCATGGGGACTTCAGAGCCAGGCTGACTGTGGCTCTGAAAGAATGGTTCTGCCACTGCTTTGTTTGACAGAGTTTACAGCAGGTACTCAGTACTGGCTACACAATATTCTATAGAAGGATCTATCTCATGTCCTGTAGATGGCAGGTCTTCCTAAGTCATTCAGTCGACAAATCCTTACTAAGGCCCCATACAGTGCCTGGCAAAGTGTTGCCTACTGTAGTTTCCTGCTATGGATACGGGGAAAAAAACTGGCAACCAAGCAGGCATTAGACAAATAATTTTACACACACACACACACACACACACACGCACAAAATGAAAAGCCAGTTGTGTTCTATTCTGAATTGCTCAAGAAGCCGGTGATGGTTAGGCAAGGAAGTCAGTTGTTGAATTTCTATGGCTTCAGCTACTTCATGAATTAGAGATGGCAAGATTGGATGCAGTTAAAAAAACAAAAATCCCTAGCAACCATCTAGGAGAGGCTTGTTGAGGCTTGCAATAAATCGGGGCTGATGGAGACAGTCCTGGACTGACATTGTTGGGAGGGAGAAGAGGGAGTGAGGCAGAGATGTGGTATTAATGGCACCCCTATTGCCAGTGTTGCTGCGTAGGAGGGGGAGAATAACACTAATCATCATGCACGTGGCTAGCTTGGTTTCCCTGTCCAGGGAGGCAAGATGCCAAGAGGCACAGGTGTTCCCTACCATCGAAGGAGGCTGCTCCCTCTCTTGATTGCATAAACAGGCCTCCTGCTTTCCTGCCTTCTCAACATCCAGTCTCACCCTGGGGAGTCCTGGCCGACCATCCAGGGTGCTCACCAGAGAGGGAAAGGATTGAGGGGGTCTGAGTGAGGATGAGGGCACCTTCTGGCCAATACTGAGGAGTTGTTGCTCAGGCCTTACAGAATCTGCAAATGCTGTGGGTCCACCTGGGGCAGCATCCGCTCTACTGCCATCTGTTTCCTATCGAGGCTGAGCACGCTCGTGTGTGTGGTCACAAACGCACAGAAAAATCATTCTGCCAATAAATATGGAACGTTAGGCTTCGTTTGTTTTTTTTTTTTTTCCTCTTCCTTTTAACTGACTTACAAAGTGAACCCTGAAAATTCTGACTCCTTCTACCATGCTTCGCCCAATCCCAAGGAAAATATAATGACGTCACATTCCCCTTGAAATCTATACTTTATTGAAGGGTTGGGCGGGGGGCTTATTGCACATGTACAAGGGCCAAACCAAAGGAGGAAATGTGAGCAAAGTGGTTGCATCCTTTTGCAGTCAACTATTATAAAATCTGGCCATCTCCCGTGCTTCATGAAGACATACAGTTTCCAACAGGCCTAGTTTTACTTTACATAATTGTAACCATCTCAGCATGTCAATTAGCATAGAATGTTACCTTTGGGATGGGATCAATTAGAGACCTGAAGATTGAATTTGGAATCATGATTAGCCCGTTTTACATTTTGCCTTCATTTTCTAAAATATACAATTGTCTGATTCAGCCCAGTTTTTTTTTTTAAAAAAAAAAAAAAAAAAAAACGTATTGTAAACTTATTTATTTTTTAACCTAAAACAGACATGGGAGGCTGGTTAGTAACAGGAACCATGGCAAAATGGAGGATGGGGGTGCTATTTGATTAGAGCCTATTCTTAAATTTCCACAGCAAGAAAATATTGAGAGTAGCGGAATGGTTGCTGGATTTTCTTAAGAGCTGAAATCATTATGCTCTGGCGGAGTTCCAAGTTCTTCTCTTTTTTTAGGTTACAATTTGAAACGGTGCAGAACATGCTATAGTGTTGTAGTCATTCATGTAATGTCATTGAATTGAGCTTCTGGAAATAGACAAAGGACTTTGTGTCCCAAAATGTTCTTCTGGCGGAAAATTGATAGCAGCATGAGATACGCTATTACGAGGGTTGGTTCTGCCTCCAAATTTGTGCTGACTAAAGTGGAGAGAGAGAAAGAGAGGGAGGGAGGGAGGGAGAGAGAGAGAGAGAGAGGTTTCAAACAATGCTATACACATTTCCAAGAGGAGCTGTAGAAGTTTTCCCGGGGTTACTAAAATAATGTGAAGCTCTTTGTTTGCTTTTAAGTTGTTTCCCAAATGGAGACAATGAACAGGCAAACGCATGACATGAAATCCTGGGCTAATTCTCCCAAGCCCTCCCTGCCCCCATTCCAGCCCTGAGAAGTGTTTCCCGTTCATTGAAGCCCTGAGTCTGGAGCTCTTGCCAGATTCGTCAGAGTGACAGGCGAGTCCAGCTTCAGCAGCCAGAGATGCAGCCTGAATGCAAATCAAGGCTAGGCCTGGGCTCTCTGGCCAGGACACATGGTGTTGGGCCTGAGCTCATAGCTGGCCAATTCTTTGCCCTGATCCCTTTCCAAGCTTTGCCATCTTCATTGCTGCCACCCCTTTTAGGAAGAAAAGTTAGAGCTGTTTGTGCATGATGTGAAAGATATGCCAATAAAGCCCCTTTCCATATAAATAGCACATCAAAATATTACCAAATAATGCTGGTGACTTTGCCAGCAGGCAGAGGACTCCATCTGGAGATAATATCTTCCAACTGAGAGGCGTCCAAGGTGCCCTTTCCTAGGCAACAGGCACGCTGACCCACATGGGGCTAAATCCCATTCTATCTGAACATAAGCAATCCTTCTTCTGCTATACACAGGCCACCTGTGCCGGATCCCGGAGCAAACAGCTCCAATCCAAAATTAACTCATTGGTCATTTCCTCTGAGACAAGAACAGCGCCATCCTTCCCTGACCAGTCTGATGATGTCTGTACATTCTCCAGAGAGACTCGAAATAGTAAGTACAGGACTAAGGACAAGATCCCTCAATACATTCTGTTACCTGCTCTGGTCCACTCAGTGACAATAGGCGAGCTCACTGTTGGGTCTGCTCTACAAAGCATCTAACCGTCTAAGTCAAGTTTCCCAGCTTCTCTGAGCACAAGGATCTCTGTAAAGTTTGCAACCAGCATCTGGATGAAATGCTAAACTTTAAATATAGAAGGTGGACTGTCCCAATGGCAGATAGTTTCTAATGCACACAGAGACTCTTTCCTGTTCTCTTGGTTCTTCCTCAGATTCCTGGTGAGTGGTTACTAGACACAGGAGCAAGGGTGAGTCAAATATGGATAGGGTCCCCTAGATCTTTATAATCAGTTCAGAGTTTCAGTTCTTATTATGACTAAAGGTCTCTGAGGTTTCTTAGAGAGGCCTGCGTTCTCTGCTTACCCTGGTCACCAAGTTCCTTTTAGAGGACTATTGCTGACTTGGTTTCTGCCCACTTAATCTGAAAAGTGGCCATTTCTCCTTACAGTGGACTGCAAAGCATGTGTGGGTAAAGGAACACTTTTGAAGAGCTCTCTAGGCTATGGCGAGAGCACTCAGAGAATTCTCTTGCACGCTGATGTTGCACTAAGCAACAGAGGCATTCAGACGCACCTTCCTTAGACTTCCATATTTTTCTTTTTTCTCCCTGGTTTAGCATCACCTCTCACAGTTCCTAATTACTGAAAGAAGTTATCTAAATTGCTGAAAATACAAGATTTGGAACAATCCCTCTTCTAGGGGCAGGGGGCATAGAGTGGTCACTGAAAGGCAGACTTAAACTTTCATACCCTCATATCTCAAAGACTATTAACACTAGATCAGTTTTTACAATGGTGTTAAATGTAAAAGTTCTCTCTGGTCATGTATTACAGAGGTCTGATGCCATTCAATTCTGTCACCAGTCATGTCCTGAATCCCTTCCATTCTAGGCACGATTCTAAGCCCTCTCAGCACACATCCTTATGATTCCCCACCACACTTTTTATCTGGGGAAACTGAAACTGGGGAAGGGCCACACATTGTCCAGGACATCCCCATCTATCTTTTTAAAGCTAGTCTCCCAATCAATCAATTACTAAACGTCCTACAGCTGAGCAAGTGTTAATTGCCTTCAAGGTATAAAGATAGATATAAAGGCCTGAAGACAAAGCCCCAGACAGCACTGGGTTATAAACAGCCTGTAGAAACTTAGAGTTACAACTTTGCAGACACACACACATACACACACACACACACACACACACACACACACACACACACACACACACACACACACCTGGATTTGGATCCCAGCTCCAATGAATTTGTTGGATGTGACTGGGCAAGTTACTCAACTTCTCTGGGCTTCATATTCCTCAAATACAAAATGAAAACATCAGAAGTAAGTGCCCAATTCAGTTGTTTGGGGGCCTAAGGAGATAAAGCATTCAGTGCACACAGAGCCATGAGTGGGCACTTCTCCTTATTTTGATGAACATGATTGTACAGCTTGCTTTGTAGATTCAGCATTTAAATGGTTAGATCTCTATGCTCTGAATACCCTTTTAAAGAATCATTTGGGCAACTAGTCAATGTTTTATTATATAGACACGCCATACTTGGTGACCCATACGTCACCAAGGTTTATTTTATCAAGACCTTTATATATTAAGAGCATTACCTCAGTTTACATTTGTGGCAGACGGTTCCTTAGGTTTTTGTTTGCTCTCTAGTTTTATGTAAAATGTGTTTTACATGAAGTTGTTCACTTTTATGTAATCTAATCTATATAAATTTTCATTTATGGTAACATCCATTCATTTTAAGCTTTAAAAAAAGCCTTCTTATAATAATAATAATACAGAAACTAGGGGATAATTACCAACATCTTTTCCTAGTGTAAAAATATGTTTCAAAATGATTCACCAAGTAAGTTCAAATGGAGATTTCCTACAGGTGAACTGGTCTCCGCATGAGCAACCTTGGCATCTGATGACTTGTACTAATCGGTAACAGTGGCAATGATCTCCTCATAGTCAAATTTACTTGGTTCATATTACGAGTTTTTCAGAGACTAGTCCACTACTCTCTTCTCTAGTCAAAAGATCTGGAATCTAAGAACATGCCCAGCTCTCTAAGGGATGTACTAACAAACTGCAAAGATCTGCTTCGTGTGTATCTGGCCCTCAGGGACCTTCTTCGTCAAAGTCGTAACCCCCTCCCCCCCCCCCCCATCACATACCCCCATTCAGTCCTGATGATTTGGAGAAAAGACTGGCAGGAGGATGGTTTGGGTCAATTAAGCATTTAGCTCTGTGCTCAAAACTGTGATTCTAGTACAAGGAAAATCTGGACTATTTGTCTCATATGGGAATGGAAAGACAGTCATGAAAGTGATTTCTGCTTTGGAGATTAAGTGAAAGAACACATCTCGCAGTCTCTTAGCACAATACCTAACAAATAAGCTACTCACAAACATTAGCTACTGTTCAATTTTCTACAAGATGACCATAGTCTTTCCCAATGTCCCAATATTTGGTATAAATAGTGAAGTAAAATCTCCACACCACAGCAGACACACTCACATCTTTGAACTCTTTTGTTCTTTTCAGCAATTTCTTGAATGCTTACTGTGCCCTAGGCTTGCTGTTTAGAAAGTGGGAGACACAGATGTATGCCTAGGTAGTGGTGTTCCACCTGGGTTCCTCAGCCTCTTCTAGATCAGTGATAGCTGGTTCTTCACCACCTTTTGAGAAACACAAGCTATTACTGAGCTCTCATACTATCCACAGCAAACAATCAGAAGATTGGGGGCTATGAAGATTTCTTCAGTGTCCCCTGAGGATGTCTCTGATATGGCTAGTCTCCTGTATTAATACACACTGCCTCCACTGGCTTTGACAACGTGGTTCCTATGTGGACCACAGGCATTGTTTGAGAACCATAATCCAGGGGAAAGAGAGACTTGGGAATGCTTAAACAATGGAAGGACCCAGCCTTCTGCATGTCATAAGAACAGAATGGATCTCTCCGGCAGTCTCTCTAAAAGTAGCACCTGCTATTGTACTTTTACTCTTATGGGACATATTGAAGAAATTTTAATTTTATTCACTCATAAAGTGATTACATGGTCAATATGTCCTCTAAATTGCTTCTTATTTGCCTTTTCTTGGGATTAATCACCCAGTGTTCAATGTTCACGTCATGTTGTTTCTTCCCAGTCTAATTGCTGTTTGTCTTAAGCGAACTGAGCCAATGGGGTACTTTTCCATGGTTTCAGCAGTAGACCTCACCTACTTAAATACTCCAGTCAAGTTTAATTTGTCTTCAGAGGATTAGATCAACTAACCAAAGCAAAGAAAGTTTGTGACAATCCCTGGAAGAAACTTCAAAAGAATTGAACTTCTCCTTGTTGAGTGAGGAACTGAATATAAAGTTCATACACACCAAACTTTACCCTCTGTCACCCAGAGCAATGAGTGGCAAAAGGTAGTGGCTTTCAAATCTAAAATAGAGGTTACCTGGAGCATTGGGGCAGAAAAAGATTGGATGAGTAGAGGAAACACAATTCAAAAGGGTTGGCCTCAGCACTACAGCGCTCTGCCTTATGTGGCATGTGGGCAGGTCCTTCAGCATTCTGTATAATGTTTAACTAACATGCAAAGTGTTTGATGAATGGCCTTGTGATCACCTTAAAGCTCTGTGATCAGAGCCAAAGTCTCCAGGAACCATTTTGAAAAGTCCTGCAGGGTTAGACAATCTACTGTGTGTCAACTCTTTCTTCTTTGCCTGGGTATAGATAGTTCTCAGGTGTCCTGGAGGATATTACACATGAGCCATGACACATACCACTAGTTTGTGGTATCCTGATTACTTTTTGGTATTTTAAGCACGTGTATCTAGCTAACAAAACATGAAGATTTAAAGGAACCGACATAATGATATAAGCCAGTGGTGTTTATTTGATACAACACAAAACCCTGGTCACTGTCTCTGGATGGGGGAGGAGAGGGACACATGCTAGATTTCCCACCTAGCCAAGCCGGCCATACAGATTTTCACTTGGCCTCATTCAGGATTTGTAACAGATGATTCACGTAATAAGTTCTACAGCTCAATAGAAAAATTTGTCATAAATAAACAACTCTAAAATTAGAAATTTAAATTCTTCTATTTTTCTTTCACAACCCAAATTATATATGACTATTTCACTGTGTACATGTACACACACACACACACACACACACACACACACCATCAAAAAAGGGACTCTTTCCTGTGAACATTAACTTCTCAAGGAAGACTATGATCAGTGTAGGCACACAGACAGTTACCATTCTGTTATTTGTCAAGTGAGGAAGGGGAATTGAATAAGTAAAAATAAAATGTGTATACTTAATAAGTTCCTTCATTCAAAACCAACTAAATCAAAATGAAAAATAATAAATATCTAAGTTATTAAGTAGCATATCTGATCAATTATTTTGAACATAAGGTATATTGTGTCCTATTGTGTGCTATTGTTAAAATTATCAGTCGTCCACAATGTGAAAACAAATATAGATTCCCATGTGTTCATCCAGCAGCCAGAACACATGCCTGAAAACATTTTCACATGTGAATACTTCAAGCACAAGCTCTTTCTTGAACTAACATGATTACCCTTGACAGTAGCGGTATAAACAGACTCAGATGACAAATTTGATAATTGTCTTTCTGCTGTTAACTTCCGCTTTGTTCTTCGGCTTTATCATGAAAAGGCTTTTTATTGACAAGTGCGTTGGGGGCCTCCCATGTGGAAATCTTCCACAAGCAAGCAAATGCTGTCTAATTATATAGCTTTTCTATGACTTTCCTTTCACAGACAAACTCACAGACCAACAGGTTGGCCATGGTATTTCCCTCCCTCAGTAGAAAGAAAAGTATAACTTTTAAAATCAAGTGCAGTTCTTACTAAGTGGGTAACTACTAGCTGACCTGGGTAGAGGAGGGAAATACAAGGACACTCAAAAAAGCTGTAGAACTGAGTAGAATATCTATTTAGTATATACGATGCACCAGGAACATTGGCCAAGCCTTAATGACAGATGTGAATAGCCAGGCATGGTCCATTATCAAGGAAAGCCTTTGCCTTAGTAAGCAAGAACACTATGAACACTGAGTAAAGAGCACACCAAAAGATGTAAACCGCTGAGTGATCTATGGGGAAATTTTATGTAAAGGGAAGACATTCTTTTTTAAAGTTAGTGTTATGAGAAAGCATCAGCTGTACTGCCTCCAGTAACCCAAATGTCTCATGTTACCAAGATATAATCCAGAGTAGAACAACATGCAGTTTTCTGTGGATGCACAACCTTAAAAGACTCTAGCTGTGGAACTCCTCAAAGGATAGACACTGTCTGGGGTTTACTGGCTAGATAACTGGAGATTAATTATGTGGAAAAGCCATATGATAAAGGGGGAGATAAAAAACAAACAAACAAAACAACGTGCACCTAGGATGCAGGGAGGAGCTGAGTAAGGCAGAAATGGCCTAGAATGTAAGGTCAGGGAGTCTCAATAGTGTGTGATGGGCATGAAGGAGTCATGGAAAATTTAAGAGCAGGATTATGGGATGTGCATACCTGTTCTTTACAGAATCTTTATGGCACATGGGAAAGCAGAATGACCCAACAGGCCTCTGGAGATGGGCAGAAGATCTAGAACCAAATGAGATCAACAGAAACAAGGGAAACCACCAGGATCCACGAGGAGGGTCTGAATCAGGCAGCAGCTGCAGCCATGGAAAGAGCGTGACAAACAGCAAATGCTAAGAGATGCTTTGCCTGGTTACACACAACTCTGTCTGGACTGGCCTTGGGAAGACAGCGGGTGGTACTGCTTGCCATACTAAAACCTCGAGTATTGGAGACTGGGAAGATGATAATGGCGCTATTAGATACCGTAACTAGGAAAGAGGCTTCCGAGTAAGAGTTTAGGGTTGGTATTTGGTTTGAGCTTTGAAACTTGCAGCTCTAGCTTTGAGACTTCTTTCCAACAGCTAGTTCAAATCTGCCCATGCCAGGATGACCAAGAGGTGAATGAACTGACTCCATGAGTCAGCCACAACCCCATCCCAGAGCCCCATGTGCTCAGAGCCCCATGTGCCACCTCTGCTTAGTTTATCTGGAAAATATTATAAAATATTTAGTGCCACTGAGTTTGGGCCTGAGAATGGAGATCACAGTGCCTTGCCTAATATTCTCTGGGATTATTACTGCTAGTAACTCTTTATTGGGGAAATCAAATAGCTATAACTTTTCACTGTTGTTGGAAAAGCTTGCGGGGTGAGTCATTTACTCCCCATAGAAAAGCCCTGTCTACACAAGGCAGGTAGTAAAATTAAGTTCAAATAACTGCCTCAGAAGAGTGTTTCATTTCAGAAAGCCTTGCATTTTCTCCTTACTGGAAATGAGTGTTACAGGACATTAAAAGTCTCTATGTCCTATATGGTGTTTAATATAAACACTCCATTTTTTTCTTTAATCTATCCAAGATCAATACTAAAATCTGTAAGCAGTGAGAGGTGGTGGCAGGAGAGCTGGCATTTCCAGCACAGCATCATTAATGAAACACTTTGGACAATAGTTCTCTTCTAAACAACCCAGCAGTCAGCACTGCTGCCTCTCATTTAAAAAACCTGAAGCGTAGAGAGACCACAGGAAGTGGCCAAGGTCGGGACCAAGGATGAGTCTAGAGATCCCAATATGATCTCATGTGCATATGTGTCATATCCCATATCAACCTTCAAGACTCGCCTCAGCCTTCCCTGGGGTGGATCTGGAGGTCATTGTCAGATCTGTTCCAGGTAGACAGGAGGTAAATGATTCTTTTTACTCCAGATCAGGTACCCTCATAGCAACAGTCAGAAATGACCTCATGTGTACTGATCAACCGCAGGAGAATGTGGAACACCCATACACAATATAGAGACTCTTGAAAGTAACATAAAGAAGACTGAACTACTTGGCTCCACCTTTGAGTTGTTGGGCTTGTCATTAACGGGAATGACAAACCCTAACCTGGAAGTACAGGGTCTAGATGGAGGTGAAGGGAAGACATTTCACATAGCCAAGCACAGCCTCCTGTAATGCATCCTTGCAAATATCTCTGCAACTCCCAAGTTCCCCTTCTCCACAGCTGCTGATGTCTCTCTCCTCTCCCTGCAACCTCTATATCCCCCATCATACCCTTGCTACCTCCTCTTCATGGAGAGCAATTGGCATTCACCTCTGTCGGCATGACTGAGGGAAGTTAAAAATATTCTTTGGGATCCATTTTCTTTTAGGACTTGGGAACTGTTAAAGGAAAAAGGCTAAAAGCTCTTGGTTTTATTATTCCTATCCAGAAATAATGACATGATAGTTTAGTTTCCTGTTCTAGGTTCTTTGCACAGTTCATCTTTTATTTCAGAAAAAAACTCTTCAAGGGCAAATGATGGTCCCCATTTTACAGAGAAGAATATTGAGATTTAGAGGAATCAAGTTATTTAGAAGATCAAGTTTACTGCTTCAGAATACCCAAGTCTAACTCCAAAAGCACCAGCTGTACCATATATAGAAGAATCAGGAAGAGTAGAGCTCCACCTCCCAGCCAGCCAGTTCAAAACAGCTGCAGCTCCACGCCCCATCCCATTTCCTCCAGCCAGAGGGGAAAGGAAGCTTGTTACCTTTGAGTCTATAGACCCACTTCCTGAAGCAGCCTGGGGTGCTGAGTACACACATGGTGGGGCTTCCCCATGCCTGTAGACCTGCCTAACTGCCCGCTAGCCACATCTGGAACATATTTTAAATTACCTTTAACCACAACTGCAAAAGACTCGTGTGTGTGTGTGTGTGTGTGTGTGTGTGTGTGTGTGTATGTGTATGTGTGTGTGTGTGTGTGTGTGTGTGTGTGTGTGTGTGTGTGTGTGTGTGTGTGTGTTGTATGTGTATATAAGTTTAATATATTAAGCAAGTGACTTGGAGTATTTGCTGAAGCTCTGCATGGGAGACCTATGTCCCCACTTCCTTTACTCTCCCTAGCTCTGCACAGGAAACCTGAGCTGCTTCATGTGGAAAACTGGGTATGAGAATTGTTCTGAGGGCATACACAAACTCTCACGGCTCTTTTGGAATGTGACTCTATTTTAAGTGAGTACTGGGAAATGGTATAGGATGAGCCGAAATCAAACAATCAGCTTTAGAACCAAAGTGACCCAAAAGGGAGTCCTAGACTTGCTGGATAGATACTGCCAGGAAGATCCCAGGACAGTCATTTTCCCCGGGGCCCCATCCCATAAGAGGGTTGCTAAGGAAGAGTGAGATAGTGCAAAAGTAGATGTAAATGATCCTTTCTGACTTTTCCAAAGACAACTTCTCACTCTCTTCCTGCTCCTCTTAACACTGGGGTCATCCCCAAGTGACATCCCTTGGGATGGTAGTTTAGGATTAGCCACGTTTGAGTACTGTTCCTGCATTTATGAGCTATGAAGCAATCTCTGCTTTGTATTTATTTTCCCACATATTAGATGAGCATAGCATCACTCATTCTCAAAACCCCTTAGATAAGGAATCCTGTAGCAGGTAGACCTTCACTGAAGGAGCTCAGCTTTCTTCCAGAAGAAGAGGTAGGTGAAGCTTGGTGTTTGTCCAAAAGCAAAGGGGGGGGCAGAAATAAATCATTTCTAGAGCACATTTGTATAACAAAAGTATCTGGACTGTAGGGGCAGGGATCTTTAAGCCATCAGTCTATTATCTTGGGCCCTGAAGGGTTCCGTACTGTGTAGTGGTTTGCCCATAGTCTATACCTGGGTGGGGGGAAAAAAACTAAATAGGATGGTATTACCCAAGACTGACATCCTGGACGATTCTCCGAATCAGAACCCAGGAGGTGGTATTCCATACCAGAAGTGTCCACTGAGGAAACAGGGATGTGATAAAAATAACTATTAGCTCATGGCATGGACATGTGAGGGAATATAAAATTTAGTCTAAAATCAGCCAGGCTCCTGCTGTTGGCCAGCGCTTACCCTGCAACTTCCCAGCAACCCATCATCCAGCCAGCCCCATCCAGACCCAATCCAGGGGCCAGCACTGCAGACAAATGTCTCAGCTTTACCAGGGCCACAAGTGTATCTTCATGCCTACACTTCAGAAAGAGTTTTCTCATTCAGATAGATTCTCAAGGTAGCTTTCTGACCCAGATCTTGAAAAGCAGCAGCCATCAGACCCCTCCTGATTAACTTGGAAAATGAAGAAAACCACACATCTTTGTCCAAAATGTGGCATGATATCCAGTTTTGGGCCTCATTCAGTCCTGGGGCTCAGGCTTCTTGAGGAACTTTGCTGGTTGCCTTCTTCCTATTCTTCCCCTTACCCTTTGGGCATTCCTGGAAACAAATGCCCTTCCAGTTAAGCATATTTTATGAACTAATTTATTCCAGCTGTTCATTTCTCTGGATTTCTCACTATATTATACACATATACATGCATACATACATACATACATATATACACACACACACACATACAGAGAGAGAGGGGAAGGGAGAGGGAGCGAGAGAGGGATACTCTAAGACATATTGGGTCTTATATTGATAGCCAGGTAACCCCTAAGTAACTCAAATTGCTCATGTATCTAGTACCTTAAAGGTATAGTCACAACTAGATAACTGCATAAGAAAAGTGCTAACCTCTACATGGCAAGAGAGTGCTTAAACCCTAATCCTTCCAGGCCTGCCAGTGCCTTGTTATCCCAGCTATTCAATAAGCTGAGGCTCAAGGCTCACAAGTTCAAGGCCGGACTCGGCTACATAGAATGTGTTCAAGGCCAGTCTGTACAACTTAATGAGACCTTGTCTCAAAGTAAAATATTAAAAAAAGGAAAAGAAATACAACTGAGTGTTATAACTCTTACATAGCATCATTGTGAGGCCTCACATTCAATCCCGGCACCAAAAAACAACACAATTTAAAGAAAAAAAGTCATATTAAGTCACTGGTAGAAAGAATGGGAAGTGAATGAATGAGTGAGTGAATAAGTGGTTGTTAAATGGATGAATTAACTGAGTATAGTCTGTGAGTTGGTTCATTGACCAAGAAATCTATGTGCTTTTAAATCTCAGAATAAGCTTGCTGAGTTGCCATGTTGGAAATGAATATTCTCAATATCACATAACTAAACACCCAAACAAAACAAAAGTAAACCAAAAGGACGTTTCTTTTTGCAGAAAGAAAGCGCAAACCAGGCTTGAACATACATGGGGCAGGAAGTTCACTCAGTTTTTATAGTGAAGCAAGTGGTCCCTGTGTCTCATCCTATTGGTGGGAGCTGAACCTCCCAGTCTGATTCAGTGGTTAATTTTTCATTGGCACAGAGGAAATGAAGGAAAAAAGGGAAGGTATGGGCCACGCCAGGTCATTAAGTTCTATTGATACAGCAGGGATTTTGCATAAACAGAAGTTTTACCAGGTTGGGGAGATTAAAAGATTTGCGTAAAACTTTTACAGTGTTGGGGAGATTTATGGAATATTGGCCCTTGGTGAGCTAACCACCTTTCATAGGAAAAAAAAATATTCATACAGGTTGAATACTACTGAGTCTCAGATGAGAAAAATGTGCTTCAGGGAAGTGAAGTATCTTGCCTTAGGTCATTCTGACCTAGACTGAGGAGCATCGGGAAAATTCCAAGTCAGGTAGAATACTACTGAATTGGCCTAACATCTACTCCTCCAACTACACTCAGGTCTTTGCATTGATTTGTTGGCCGTGTGTACCTTCAAAAGCCTGGACCATGACTTACAGCCTTCATCAGGGCCCCACTACATCTTCAGAATAGGGAAGATAAGTTTGCATGGCTAGCGCAAGGGAGCTGTCCCTGCTTCCAGATGGGGAAGCCCTGATGCCACATGTAAGTTTCCTTCATTAAGTTAGTCGACTTTATTTGAAGTCACTGCTCTTTATCTGAGTTGACAGCAGGTTTCTGATCAAATATGGCTGAGTTTGCCTCTTAGGTGTGAACCTGACTTGAGTCCTCTGCAAATCGTTGGGGGAATGCCTTGTGACTGGAGGTGCCAGAGCTAAGAAGTTTAAGTGAGCCTAACTCAAGGTGACAGCTGTCATCAGAAGAAGAAAAAGCTCCTTTTCATCATGCCTTCTTCATGGCCTTACACGCTTCCAACAGTCTTTGCATCAGCTCCGGGTTCTGCATCTCTAGAGCAGGGAAAGAGCCTATTCTAATAAGTATTTGGCCGTTCTGATACAGTAACCCGCTGGACGGACTAGAAGGATTAGAAGGTTCTTATGGAGGGAAAGACACAGGCCATGGGCTTGTGGGTAAAAGATACTTGTGTTCAGGCCTTGTATATGTCTTGTTGTCTCAGAAATAATGTTGGGGCAGTCTAGGAGGCTCAAGACACATTTTCTGTAGTTCAAGAACAATGGTCACTCCAGCCTGGAGTGGATTGAGATAACCTTGAAAATAGAAACAACAAACAACATAGCATTTTCCTGAGGCCACACTGGTACATGGAAAGATCTCTGCCAAATCTCTTCCTCGTGCCAAGACTTCCAGGTGTTTCTTTGTGTTCGCATAGAGAACTCACATAATTTTTTCCTTCACTTTGGAAGAGGTGGTCCAAAGTGTTTAAGCGACAGTAGTTGCAACATGTCAGAGTGGGAATTTATTATCTCAGCCCCAATAGGTCTTAATAAGCCTTACACAACTGTTTAGGCATTTATTCTATTAACGGCTGTTCATTCTGGTGGCTTCACCTGAATATTCATGATCTTCCTCTCCCCAGAGCTTCAGCATAGCAGCTGTTGGAAACCCGCAGCAAATGTTCAAGAGAGTTCCACAAATATAAACACCCTCTCAGCTGAGTGTTTCAGCCCTGGCCTCACAGAGGCAAAGACATGAAACATTTATGCCAAGAGGATTTTGAAGGACAGTATTTATAAACCTACAATAACCCCTACCTTCAGAGCATCCTTCCCTCTGATTGGGACATAGCCATGTGGAGGGAAGGTCCAGGAGTGTCCACGTCCACAAAGATCACAGTTCCCGCCCCTCCCTGTTCTATCCTGGAATGGAAGGTTCTGAATAAATTCAGTAAGAAGTTACGGCACCTTTGAGAGACGGGAAGGGAGACTCATGGGATTGGGCCAAGATGGTACCTGTTAAGAGTGAGGTGCTTAGCGAGAGGGATATTTTTAGTGGAAAAATATCAAAAGAGAAAGAATCGGTGGTGTCTTCTCCAAAGGGATGTTACTAGGAATGACAGGATTAAATTAGCAGGCGGACAACCTGACATGAAGCTCAGCGAGATCTCCCCGTTGAGCATATGTTCACTGCCTTCCAAGTCAGAATACAAAGTAGAAAAATTTCAGGCCCATCTTTATGATCGAACAAATCTCCCCCTTGGGCCAGACACTTAACCACTTTGTGCCTCAGTGTCCTCATTTATAAATTGCAGGGAGGGGCAATGTCAAAGATAAACCATAAGCCCATTAAGATATTAATGCATTATAAATACATTTCTGTTGTGTTTATCTGAAGAAGACTTTGAGAGTTCATTTTAAAATGTAATGTAATGGTGAGTAAGCCATTCTTCTGAGAAATCCAGCTCTTTTCATCCAGTGGAGATTCAAAAGGTAAATTGAAATACAGTAGAATGTATATAGGGCCACACAATTTAGTGTAGTTTAAAAAACACAGAAAATGCATGAGCTGTGGAATCATATTGGACAGGAATGTAACCCCAGTTCTACACATGAAATTTAACCAAATTATACAGCTTTTGTAGGCTCTGGGTCCTTCCTCCATTAAACATAAGGCAGCTTTGCCTTTCGTTTATTTCGCAAGGCTGCAGAGGCTGGACACAGGACGGTGCCTCACGCGAAATGCAGCTCCCTTCTTGTCTTCCTACCAGAGTATAGCTGGCTCAGCCTCTGACCTCTATCTGCCACGCCCCCTCACTTCCGGTCAGCAGCTTCTCTAGCCTGGAGAGGACACTCGCCGTTTGATTCTCCACTGGCCTGGCAGACTTAGTCTTTCCTGGAGAACAGTAGTAAGGGGAGGCTTTATTTTAAGGTTTTCCCCAGAAAGAGAAATCGCACTGACAGATCTCACGGAGCATGTCCATGCCAGGCAAGTTCCCTCCTCTTGGCCTTGCAGAGAATGCCTGGATATCTTTTACCAACTTTTTTTTTTTTTTTTTAATTAACATCCTGTCCAAAATTCTTGCAAATGCTGTCTAGATTCACATGAAAATTCTAAAGTTTCCAGTAGATGGTCCTAAACTCATGCAAATACAGACAGCACTAAGTGGATGCTGGCTTTGAAAAAGAGGGAGAAGGAGTTGGAGTTGGAAGAGGAAGAGGAGAAAGCAAAGTCTGTGAACGTGAGAGGAAGATGTCCGGGCATAGGGGAGGAACTGTGGGGAAGGGGACGGGGCAGAGATTGTAGCAAAACACATTATATGCATGTCTTAATTCCCAAACAGTAGAAAGGGAGGGGAAAACTGGAATTTTTTTCATGGTACTTGGAATTTTAAAACAAAAACAATATAGCGGTTAACAGCAAATCAGTGCAATAATAGCAACATGCTCTTTCAAATTCAATTTTTTGTCTCTCTAATGCAACTAGCTATTCCAAGCTTGGACATGGCTGCAATACCAAGGAAGGAGAATGATGGGAAGGTAGGGCCAGAGCACACCCTGGAGGGCTCAGAAGGCTGTAAGGGGGATTCTGCTAAATTGGAGAAGCTACAGGAAGAGGCACAGAGGTAGAGTGGATGTTTTCCAATGGCGATGATGAGACGCGAGTTCAAGCACCAAGCAAAGAGCTGAAAGTAAGGGAGAGGAGTTTGGCACAGGAATGAGAGAATGTCCCTAGGACTAAAGTGATTGAATGAGGAGCAGTGACAAAGAAGGTTTACACCACACTGAAATCCACAGGCAGGGCAGGGTATAGAGACACTGTGAACAAGTGTGTGCATGGTAAGCAAATGAGTTTTGAATGCCAGAGGAAGGGCCACCGATAGATAACCTAACCCCACCAGTGACCTTGTGAGGTGGCGATTACTCCTCCAGGACAGTACAGGAACTGCAGCTCCGAAGAACTTACAACTTGCTCTATAGCTGCCATGTGGCCAAGCTTGAAACTCAAACATACGACTTTTTCATTTCAACTCCAGACCTATTTTCATTTCTCGCCATAATTCATTAACAGATATAATCATTTAATGCAGATACGAATCTGATTTCTGGGGTCCCATGGACCTGTTTAACAGTCTGATGGATCATGGACCTCTCCTGGAGATTTTATTTTTTTAATTTGTAGGATAGAATGCGCTGAACTATTAGAGGTACTTATTGTGTTTTCAGAAAACATATATAAATTATCAAAATATGTAATTAAAAAAATAGTTGCAGAAAAGTTTTAAATAGGGTGCTAGGGGAATGTAAATGCTTCCTCATTCATGTGTCAAGGATTGTGAGCGCCATCAGACAGACTAAAATGGCCCAAATCTGGAACAGTGGCCAGTAATGTTTCAGGACAAGTGGCTTCTGGTGTGACAGACCCATGGCTTTTATGTTCCTCCTGTGACTTACTTCTGACCACATTTTATATGAAACATATCAAAAGGATAAATTTTTAGTGGGAACATAAAGGAAGAGAAGGCCTGTTCCTCACCTAAATTCACAGATTTGCAGATATTATGCAGATCTCAGTTAGAAACCCGGTAGATGTTTCAAACCCAAGGTGATGGGTAAGAATTTCTGAGTTATTCAGGAGTAGGGATGGAACTGTGGATTTTCTTACTGAATTAAGAACAGATGTCAGCAATGGTCATAGACTATGCAGACTTAGAGGCTCACTCACTGTCTCTCCTTGTGGTGTCCTGTAGGCCTAAGAACTGCTGGTAGTGCCGGCCCCTGAGATCAGTCCTCCCCAGAAAATACTTGGCTGTGATTTCCCGACACTTGCTGGCAGGGCTCAGCCTTCAAAATTCTGGACTTTTTTCCTGCTATGATAACAACTGTTTCCCAGAACATGCCTCCATCTCGTCCACAGGAAAGCGGCCTTTAAGGGTCAGTGTTTTGAGCAGCCAGGAATATTCCAGGGGTAGAATTGTTCCAATGCAAGCCTGCCCACAGCGAACAGTAACAGTTTCAGGCTAATAAGGGGATAATGCGTTTTCAGCAGATGAAAGAAGGATCAGAAGGTAACTTGAGCTAGGGCAATGACAGTGCCCAAAACCTTACAATGGAAACTATCTAAGGCATCCAAGGCCCTTTGTTAGATATGAATGATTCCTTTTTCTGGTGAAAAGTGTATGAAGAACTTGAGAGGAAGGGCCTGAGTGGCTTTTATGAAGAAAACCTCTGTCTGAGAAAGCTAGGCTCGGGGGTCAGGTTGCAGAGCCAGTGAATCCTCCCTTCCCAAACAGGGAGGAGCTGAAAGATGTTCAAACCACAAAAATACGATGTGTCCGTCTTTGAAATCTTTCCTCCAGCTTTTAAGCACAAGTTCATGCACGTTCCCTTGAAATCCCTGTCTCAGTGTGGAATCCGAAGCAAGGACAGAAACAGACTTAATTAAGAACTCTACGAAAGTTTTACACAGGTCTGGTAATCCCCACTCTATCCCCAGGGCCCGGAGCAATGCTGTAGTGGGAAGCAGCACACCTACTCTAGATACCTATATTCAATAAGGCATCACAGCGTTTAAAGAGTGGGTTTATTTTTGAGTATTTGATAGATTTTATTGAAAATCTAAAGCCAGTACTACAGAAGAACTGTAAATGATTTAGTGAGCTATGTTTTTAGTGTACGACTTTTCTTATTCAGTCATGCATCCATTGATTTAAAAACTATAATTGAGTGACTTTTATAATCAATGAACTAAAAATGGGTGCCAGAGATATATTGTAGAACATGACGTGTTCCTAATGAGGTGATAAACATTCAACTATTAACTTGTCCTGAAATAGCTGAGAACCACAGAGGAGGGTTGTTGAATATTACACATTTCTGAATTAAGAGCACACCTAAGAAATGAGCCTAAGGACTTAGCATTCCTACCAAGTTTCACAGTGAGTCTAATGCAAGTAGCTGTCACCCCACACCTAGGAGAACCCTGCAACTGAGACATGGAATACTCCTTCATGGGGCCCTCCAAGCTATTATCCAAAGCTCACTGCAGAAAAAATGCCCATCTTTAGCTTCTAAGCCCTGACTTTCAAAGTGTTAGTCTTTGACTTGACATTCTTAGACAGAGGGCAGTCTTTAAACTTCAGATCATATGCAACAACTTATTCCTAGAGAAGACTGAGTCTTACCAACATGCTCTGAAAATGCCATAGTGGTTTTGTGGTGACTTTTGTCCTCCACCTGACCCACAAACCTCCAAGCTGGGTTGCCTATACTGTCTGTGAGCATCAACCCTAGGAACAGAGTTCCTACCGCTATGGGTGGGAAAGCCACATTCTACTTTCAAGGTGCTTTGTACATCAACACCAAAGTTATGCAATAGCCTACCCCATGCAGTATCTTCATCCTCATATCACACGTGCACAGGCAGAGAGAGAGAGAGAGAGAGAGAGAGAGAGAGAGAGAGAGAGAGAGAGAGATGCATACACATAGAAATCAGTTTGCATGTGAGGGTTAGCCAAATAAAATCTGTCATCTTCTTGGTGCTATTAAAAAGTACTAATTTTCAAATTCTTGGGTATAAACCATATACAGCTAGCAGTTCACGGAAGAATTTGAGTCTTCACAATTCCACCTCCTAAGGTTACCACAAAGTAAAGAACACCAGGTTCACAGTACAGTGGTCCTTCTCCTTCCCATACACGGCAGGCTTAGGTTCACCCTGGACATGCCTGGACTGCACTGTGGCTCCACCATAAATTAATCAATTAAAGTCAGCATTTGTCTCCCTTCCAAGCACAATAATGTCTGAGCCAATTAACTGTATCACAGTGGATTCCATTTATAGTACTTTTAGAACTTAATCCCTATGGGTTTTAGTTTGAATGTTGCTTATGATTGCTCTGAATTGGTGAAAACTGTGAATAGCAAATAGTATCTTCTCAGAAAAATATTTCTTCAAAATACAACTAAATTACATGTTAGAAGACATTCTATCTTGCCCTGCTCTAATGGCTGGGTAAGAATTACTTACAATTAGCATATACATGTTGCTAAAATGCCTTTTTTAATGCTCTTAGCTTAGGTTACACAAATTTCTCTTATGTACATCAGAATTATTCAAAGGTGTCCCTGTCAATACTCAGTAACCCCACCGAAGCAGCTTTAAGCCCTGGATAATTCTAAAAATCCATCTGTGTCCCCAAACTCCTATGATTTTTAATTCAGTTTTTACATCTTTCTCTTAATTTGGTACAATTTGTTTATGAGTAGGGCTAAATAATTACAAGATATTTTTTTTCTGACTCCAATTACTTTGTTTCCTTATTTTCACAGGAAGGCTAGTAGTTGCCCTTCATGTGGACGTGATAGATCTAGAACCCCAGAACTTCACCACCAAATTACTAAAATCCACACATACTTAAGTTTCTTCTATAAAGTAATATACACTTGTATGTAAACTACACACATACCCCATGTATGCTAACAATCTCTTGAATATTTGCAACGACTAGAGCAACATCAAAATGGCAAGTGATGTATGGGTAGTTAGCACACTATTATATTATGTGAGGAGTAATAGACAGCAAAAGGTCTGTACACAGTCAATACAGATACAGTTTTTTTTTCAGTTGTTTTGATATATTGTTGATAGAAACCTTGGATGGGAAATTCACATCTCTTTAAGAGATTCACATTCTAGGTGAAGAGCAGAGGGGAAATAAAGAGAACACTTCATTCCAGGGATGCTGAATCATAGTGTATTGTTACTGCCAAATGTAGTGTATCTTTTTAAATTCGGTTATTTTGTATAAAATCACAGGTTATTGCTAGTGGCAAAATAATATTAATAATATATAATAAAGTGAGAGAATGCAAAAGTTGATGAGCTCTTTCTGGACTTGACTCCAGACCTTCTGAGCCTAGAATATAAAAGAATTAATATATAGTAATTAACAAATACACAAATTGCCCTATCCATAAACAAAATAGTGAGTAATAAACTAGCTAATGAAAGAAAACATTGGCATGCAAAGCTCAGTAGCCATTTAGGAAAAATGCATCTCTTAGAAGCTTAAGGACACAGCATCTGTATCACAGCACATAGCCAAGACTGACAACAGAATTTACAGCACCTGGAGTAAAATAAAAATGAAAAAATAATTAAAAAATTCAAGACAGTAGCATATAGCTCAGAAGGACAGGGTGAGTCGTACATAGGGAGACTTCAGACACTACCCAAGTGCCTTTGGGCTAGGACTGCATACGGCAGTTTTTAAATTTTTATTTATTTTTTTTCTTGGATATTTTCTTTATTTACATTTCAAATGTTTCCCTCTTTCCAGGTCTCCCCTTCAGGGACCCCCTATCCCATCCCCTTTCCCCCTGCCTATATGAGGGTGCTTCCCCACGTACCCACTCCCATCTTCCTGCACTGGCATTCCCCTACACTGGGGCATTGAACACCCTCAGGCCCAAGGACCTTTCCTCCCACTGATGTTCAACAAGGCCATCATCTGCCACATATGTAGCCAGTGCCATGGGTCGCTCCATGTGTATGCTTTGGTTGGTGGTCCAGTCCCTGGGAGCTCTTGGAGGGGGGGTGTGGCCTGTTGACACTGTTGCTCACCCCATGGGGCTGCAAACCCCCTCAGCTCCTTCAGTCCCTTCTCCATCTCCTCTATCGGGCTGCCAACCATTGGATTGTATAAGTCATTTTAACATTTTAAATTGCAGAGGCACTGGCTCTTGGCAGAAAAGGCTCCATTCCTGTAGACAGCATTTTGGAATTGTGCTAGGCGGTAAGGTGTCTGCTGGTTTGATGATTGGATACCCTGGTGGTGCATGGTTGGTAGAGGTTGTAGATTAACCAAATCCTCAGAGTCAGGGATAGATAGTACCGAACTAGGGAGAATCTGCTGTCCTTCTTCCCCAGAGGACATTTGAAAGTCCACAAGATAATCCCCTAGGTGAAATGCCTATTGTTATAATCTGTGCTTAAATACTATCTTGTTTTATGCACCCTAAACATTCCAGCAGTGTGACAGCTGCATTGGTTTTGAATGGCTATGCTCTACCACTTTAAAAGTGTAACAAGTAACATGAAACCAGCTATATAAGCAACAAAACTTATATACACTACAACTGTGTCTATGGTGGTGATAATTCCCACACTGTGTGAGACACCAGTGAAAACCACCTGCTTTAGGCTGCCTTTGCAGCTGTGGTGTAGTTCAAAGTGACTAGGTGAGGTTCACAAGTATCTGGTTCCCCCATTGAGTTTTCTAGCTGGGTATTTGCTTCACTTTGTGAAATGAATACTTAAGATTATTTTTCCTTTTAATTCATCTTTTTATTGCACTGAGGCATGTTTTTTCTAATTGGGTGAAGTCACTTCTAGTATTAGGGCATTCACTTCGTGCTAACAATGGGAGCTTTCAAAAGTGCACATTACCTACAGTGCCTTTGGATATGAAACAATTGGGAACCATAGACTAAGAGGCATGCAAATAAGAAATGTGTGAGCCAGGAGGAATTAGGAGGATTAAAATATGGCAGGGATATAAAAGGAAACTGAGGCCGGAACAAGTTAAAGATACCCCAGAAACTGCAGGCCATGTCAAGACTTGAATTCACACTGATGTCCAGGACTAAATAAAATAATTATTTCCTTCCCTTCTCCCTTACTCCTTTTCTTCTTCCTTCCTTCCTCCCACCCCCTCCCTCCCTTCAGTAAGTACAAGGAGCCATGTCTGTGTGCTAGGCTGCAGGGTGGTCCTGATAATGCAGAGATGACTAAGCCACAGACCCAGACCTTAAGGGGGTAATCAGCTGGAAAAGAAGAATAACAGAACTATGGCGCCCGTATTCAGTGCAGCACAAGGACCCGGGCCCCTCTGGGTGCTGCAGAAGGCTTCCTGGCAAAGATAGATTTGAGTGGATTTTTGTTCTTGAGCTTTAGACAACATGTGGTTTTGACCTATAAAGGTGGCACATATTTCTGGAGTACACTGAGATAACCCAATGCATACATAATATGGAAAGCCAAATTAGAACAATTAGTACTTCTGTCTGATTACACATTTTTCACTTCATTGTACTGGGAACCTTTTAATTCTTCTAACTTGTTTTATAATTTCTTTTGAACAAACCACACTAGTTACAATTTGAATGTTGATGTTGCAGAGCCTTAAGTTTGTATGGTCAGGGTAATTCTATCCCAGGCAGGTGCATAGAATGTTCAGACTCAATAGCTGAGACAAAAGCATTTATAATCAAGTATTGACTGCCCATAGCCATGAAAAAAAAAAAAAACTATCCTTTCCTTGCATAAAGAACTTTCCAGAAACCTAGGGTTGTTCACCATTTTGCCAAGCACAGTCCTAAGGCCAAGCAGACAGAAGGGCTTTTCAGAGGACTTGGGGCTCCCTGAGGTGCACAGGAAGAGGGGAAATGAAGAGGAGGTTTCCATGGGTTTCTGTGGGTTATGAGGACCTGATAAGCCTTTGGATTTCTATGGGCCTTGGCTAGAGTGCAAAGTAAGAAAATAGCTTGTTGATTGCTGAAATGATTAAGTGGATCACCTTATTGATTCTCACCTAGCTTGGAACAGACCTCAATAACCAGCATCAGTATTTTAATAAGAGGAAAGGAAAGATTTACTAGACACAAATGCTTTCCATTAGAGGTGAAATAAAGCCCCCTGCCCCACCATCAAGGGGCCATAGCGTGGCCTCAGCCTGGAGCCTGCCAACCAAACGGGAAAGTAACCAAAGAAAAGTTAAGAGACAGCCCTGGGCCTGGGCTTACCAAAGCCTTAGAAGTGAATTTTTACCGATTGCCAGAATGTATACTTAGCCTCTTCTTCCTTCCCACTCTTTAAACCCCATAACCCATCCTGGAAGCCAGAGGCCATGCCAGAGAGCTGAGCATACTGAGGCCAGGCACTTTGCCTACTTGGGCCTTTCTCTAGGGACTACATCTTAACTACATCAGCTCAAACTGACAAGGGGCGTACAATTATCGCTATATCTCAAGGAAGGGGCCTTCTCATGAGGACTCCTAACCACCTGGCACCAGACCTGGATTTTAACGATGTTTCTCTTAGAAGTAGGATTTGTGGGTATGTATTTTTTTTCCTCTGGAGGCTTTGGTATGAATCCACTCGCTGCTGCATAAGCTGGCAGCGTTGGTTTTCTTTAGCAATTGCTGTGTGCCTGTGCCAACCATATACTAT
This sequence comes from Mus musculus, assembly GCF_000001635.26. Classification (NCBI taxonomy): domain Eukaryota; kingdom Metazoa; phylum Chordata; class Mammalia; order Rodentia; family Muridae; genus Mus; species Mus musculus. The sequence continues at coordinate 97,671,448 of NC_000070.6, forward strand.
GTCACTTAGGTTTCTCACCCAGCTTAGGAGTTGACCCTTCTGTCATTATATCCACTGTAGAGATGACTCAGTGGAGGCTTAGTGGTTGGACTTGTGCACAATGGTGAGTAAGAAGGACTGTTATATAGAACTGCCATGCTTGTAGGGGCAGCAGAAATGGGGACCCAAAGCTCTTTATTTTTTTTCTATTTTTTATTATTTTATTTTTATTTATTCACTTTACATCCTGATTGCTCCCCCTCCTCTTCTCCCAGTCCCACCTCACAACCTCCCATGCTATCCCCTCTCCTTCTCCTCAGAGAAGGCAAGCCTCCCATGGGTACCAATCCATCCTGGCACATCAAGTTGCAGCAGGACTAAGCTCATCCTCTTCCACTAAGGCCATACAAGCCAGGCTATCTAGGGGCTTTAAGCATTTTCCATGAGTTGTATTTTTTAAATGTAGTTATGGCTGCTATTCATTGGGAGAAGAGAAGGTTTACGGTTGATGGGAATGGCCACAGAGAAGCCAGGCTGCAACAACATTGCTGGCTGCCTCAGCTGTGATGGAGAGATGGAAGGAGATACCATCTCCTAAATGTATTTTGAGAGCAGACTGGCCTCTTATCACCTTGCACTTTTGCAAATGAACAAGAGCTATGCTTCCTGGGTACCCCAGATGGCGTCCCTACCAGCTGCTCTCATTATACTCTGGCTCTGCCAGTTAGACCATAAGAACTTGACCTCAGTAACAGAATGCCGTGCATCACCCCGTAGAGCCCAAAGAGAGGATTTTATGATGGTTTATCAATAATGGTTTCTAGGAAGCTATGCAGCAACCTGGTCAGCATTCACAGGAAACCCCACCTACAGAAAGCTCTCTATTTGTTTTTCTGACTTTATGATCATTGCCCTGTTCTCTGTGGTCAAAGAAGCAGTGGCCTCAGGAAAAAAAGCACAAACTGAGACAGACTAGGAATATGCTGACCCACAGTAGGCTCTATTGCACATATGTCAAAGCAGCTAAGGAGCAAGGTGTCCTAATGGTATATCAGTGAAATAAGAGAAAGGCTTCCCACTACTACCACGTTTAAATGTCCAGCCTGGAAACAGAGAAGACTCATCACACGGGTAATACAAACCCAGCAGGGAGGTGTCTCCTTGGCCATACTCTCCAGCGGGAAACAGCTGGGGGCAGGCAACTGTCTGCAGGCCTGACTCCTAGAGACAGAAGGTTGAGTGCAAGGTGAATTCTCAAGAGAAAAAAAATGTGAGGGAACCTTAGAGAAGACGAGTTTCGTGCATAATTGATCTGACAGGCAGTGCCCATTCAGTCACCACAGAAGGACCACTCTCCCATGCAGGAACACATTTCTATTGAGAGGCACCAGATGCCACCTAGTTAAAAAAATGTGTTCACAGGAGTACTATGTTGTCAGTCTGAGCTAGGGATTTGGAAAACCCAGACACTGTGTTAGAGACCATTATTATTATTATTATTATTATTATTATTATTATTATTATTATTACCATCATCATCATCATCATCACCATTATCATTTTAAGTCTAGCTCTGGACAAAATTGGACACAACTTATTCACTGAATGGTTGAGGGAAGGTCCTGTGTCTGTCCTTATGATCCCACACACCTTGTGACTGCTTAAACAATTTCAGAGAAAATATTTTTTTTTCTACTTTGAGAAACTTAAAGTGAGAGTTATATGAGAATCTTTCCTAGACAGTTGGGTTCAGCTGCTTCCTAAAGGCAGAATAGAGGCTGTATTTATCCCATCAACATGTCTGTGTTTATGTCCATCCTTGTCGGTCATCTTGCTGGAAATAATACTAGGTAAGATTGGCACTAACCTTGTTTTATAAATTTTACAATCCAGCAAAATTTCATGCACATCAATAGATATCCGGGGGTGACTGCGACAAAAGATTAAGTTCAGGTTAGTTGACTTAAGATAAACAGCTTATTCTGAACGAAGTGGTTTAAAGGCAGCTTACAACTTTTCAACATTGCTACATCTTAATAAGGCAACATGTGAGACTTATGATGTTCGGTGTTTGGAGAAACCATAGATATGGATGCAGACAGCTGTTCAGAGGAAGCATCAGTGTGATAGCAATGGCAAGACACATGGAGATAAGTAAAACCATGATAGAAAATGACAATTACAGATAGGGAGAAAGAAGTCACATCCAGACCTTTAACAGGAAGACAGTGGATGTATGGCTCCTGGGAGATGAACAAAATCTAGTTCCTACCTCAACTTCCCAATACACCTGTTCATTTGTGAAATAAATAAACTAATCCTATGTACAGTCTAGACACTGCTATGATCTGGGATAAAAATCAGACTAGATCAACATCAATTAACAGGATAAGGGGCTTGTAGAAGATACGCAGAGAACACAACTCTGCTTGCACTGAGTTCACTCTGGAAGCCACTGCCAAGGAAATGACGTTTGCTGACTGTTGAGAAGTTATCATTGCAGGGGAGAACGGGGGAAGTGCGGGGAGGGGGGTGCAACAGTTGAGAAAATAATGACAAGGACAGAAGTCAAAGATAGCTATGGGGGCACTCAGGCACATGTGAGAACAGGAAGTAAGGTGGGAGAGACCAAAGGGAAACAGGAGGGAAGGCTGCAGTCCTTGGGGAAGGACAGGAAGGAGGGGAGGGGCTGTAAAGGCAGGAAGCTCTAGAGGGCTGTTGTGGGGGAGAGCAAATGACATAATTAAGAGGGAGCCAGAGGCAGGCTGCAGCAAAGGTGCACAAGCAAGGCATGCAGAAAGCTCAGTGGGTCAAGGCGTAAGCGTGGACAGCAGACAGCACCAGGCAGACACAGCTGTGCAAATGCAGGGAGGTGGCAGGTCAGGGACATGACAAAGCTCAGTTGACAGGTTAGGGGAAAAATGGGCCAAGAAGCTGGCACTGGAATAGTGAGTGGCTCTCAGTTCCAGCTCAATCAACAGGCTCTGCACTGAAAAGTATTTCAAGGCCTCCTCTGGCTTTGACAGAGGATGGCCACAGTCAGCCAGTAATGTTCTCCATCAGTCTGCAAAACTACGTCTGGTGTCTAGTCTCCAGACTAGAGGCCGGATGAAATTGTAAGGGTGAGACAGAAGCAAACCCAGAGAGGAAGGTGGCGGAAGCTGAGGCATTGACAGTAGGATCTTCAGGGCCATACCAGGGCCTATAGCATGGTCATGGGAAGATTTGGCTGAACACAGAACAGGACATAGTCTAATATCCAAGTATTTAAATATAGCTGGCATTTTTCTCACTGAAGAATATAAGCAGCTTTGGAAATATATACTTGTTAGTGAAGAGAAGGGTATGTGGTTGGAAGAGCCCTTGCCTGTTATAACAAATGGGAAAACAGAGTGAGCACTTCCTTCCCACCTACAGCTTCCACTTCCCCAAATTAACATGGAGGCTTCCTCTAAGCTGACAATTCACCTGAACCTCTGAGCTCACTGAGCAGCCATTCATGGACCATTTCCTCCAATGGGGTAAGAAAGTGCAAGTAACACCTTGACTTCAGTGGCCAGATCTCTCCCTCTCCCTCTCCCTCCCCCTCCCCCTCCCCCTCCTCTTCTCCCTCTCCCTCTCTCCCTGCCCCCTCTCCCTCTCTCCCTGCCCCCTCTCCCTCCCCCTCTCCCTCCCCCTCTCTCTCCCCCTCTCTCCCTCTCTAATCTTGCATGTGAATACATGGATGTGCTCATTTCTGTATATATTTGTACATATCATTATATGTTCATTCATACATATATGTATGTGTGTGTGAATGTTCCAGTGCCTCCTACAGGCTGAGCTAGTGCTCTACCACTGAGCAATCCCACTCACCTTCCCTGAGAACCTTCGACATGGGACCTACCCTAGATTGGCACATTTGGATTGTCAGATATAGTGAGCATAGGTACAGTGTTGAATAGCCGACCTCTAGAACTCACTCACCTGATGAGCTGAACACTGATGCTATTGAACTGTCAACCGGACATTTGCTTGGTTCCTAGACTGTTTGTGGCAACTACCAATCTCCTGTTTTATTACAAGAATTTGATGTTGAGATATTGTAAGAGTGGAACTGTGCAATCTTTCTCACTTTATCACATATATTTCACTTAACATAATGCTTTCAGGGTTCACAGCCTTCTTTTAAAGGCTAAACAGCATCCCATTGCATGAATACGAATCTCTTCTTTTCCACTTGTCTTTCGGGGGACATGATATTTCTGCATCCTCCTCACTTTGAATATGGCTGTAGTAAACTAAGGAGGGTTAATATCTCTCTGATATCCTGATTTCAAACCTCTAGGATAAATGGCCGAAAGTGTTGGATCCCGTGGCAGTTCTGCTTTTAACTTTCAAGGTACCTTCACACTGTTTGCATTCACACTAACACAGCGCGGGATTCCAGTTTCTCTGCATTCTCTCTTAACTCTCTCCACATCGTCTCCTAAGCCTCTCTGCTCTCTGTTCTCCAGAGCGACAGTGTCCCGGCAGCCCAGCAGAGAAGGATCAATCAAGTCACGGTTAGCATAGGTCTGAGTGTCCGTTCTCTATGCCCCTGCCCACACCAGCTGCGTCATGGCTTTACGCAGAAGAATGAGAGATTAGAGACCGACCGTGAGAATCCAAAGCTTGCAGAACCCCTCAAAAAGGGGAAAAGCCTTTGTCATCAAAGGAGTTAATGAGCACACGTCTCTGCAGGAAGCCCTAAAGAAATGAGTGTTCTGAGTGTAGAACATTCACTTTACAGTAGGTGGTGTTATTGTTACATGCTCATACAGACAGTACTAATTAACAATCCTAAAGGCCACATCATTAAATTATCTTCAGCTTAAAGCCCTGCAATGTTTAGCACATCCCAGCAATTCAATTATATTCAAGGCAGTAGCCTGAATGTCAGGTACTCTTCTGTGGCCAGCGAAGAGCAAGCAGCTCTCAAAAGCAGATGAACCCCAGAAGGAGAGAACAGCTCTGACACACACACACACACACACACACACACACACACACACACACACACACCCTTGTCCCTCTTCCCAACATACATGCTAGATGGGAAGCAAAGATAAATTTCAAAGAAAATGCAGGAGTGAAACACGGACCTTACCAATTCTATATGTAAAAACAGGAAGACTCTGACAAGATCTTTAAAATCTGACATGAAAAATCGGCTCACTGCCCTCCCATCTCCTCAAGGTCCCCTGTCTGCATTTTCTTCTGAGCCTTCCTACCTCCCTTGTGATTTCTGAGCACAGCACACTGTGTCTGGGGGTTGAACTTGGACGACTTTGTAGCTTGTGGCTGGGCTTTCCCTGCAGTGAGCACTCAAAGGAGAGCACAAAGCTGTTCTGTTCCTCACCCTAGGAGACAGTTCCTGTGCAGAAAAGGCTTTGAGAGAGAGAGAGAGAGAGAGAGAGAGAGAGAGAGAGAGAGAGAGAGAGAGAGAGAGAAGTGGGCTCAACCTCATTTGACCTTCCCCATGCAGATGAGGTCCTGTGTGTAGGCTCAGCGCATCTCAGCAGGCCAAGTGACCTCCATTGGCAGGCAACACCGTGACACAACCTCTAGGTCGAAAGCTGCCTGTGGAAGAGGAACATCTATGGGTCCACTGATTAGCACACAAAGAGACAGACAGAGCCAGCGGGCAGCTGGCTAGCCAGGACACTCATCTGCAGGCACAGAAGCAGCAGACAGAGCCATCTGCCTCAGTTTCTCTGAACTATCTCCCTTAGTCGCCATCTCTGTAGAAACCATTTCAGCATCCATCCTTACTCCAGTACCACCCCAGTGTTCCTCGGGAAGATCCCACAAGATCCTTGGGGTCAAGCAACATATGAATCTACTTATCATGCTCCATTACAAAGAGTACATCCCAGTAAAGATTTCTGGATGGTATGAGAGCTGGAGAGAAGGTTGAGGGACAAACAGATGACAGATAAATGGCCAAAGCACACCAAAATGATCTTGCTCCCCTCTGTGGGAACTGAATCCTCCCCTGATAGTACCAAGATGGATCCTGGCTCTCCAGAGAGGAAATTGGTGACAGAAGCCAGTCTCTCTCTAAGATGAACATCGCTATCCAGTCAGGATATTGTTGCCACAGACCCAATAGAGCTTTTCTTAGTTTCCCTGCCTATGGTCTAGACAGGTACTGCCAGACATCAAATAACCTGTCTCTGGGCTTTGCAAACTCATAAAGCATTGTTGAGATCCTGTCTCTACCATGGCATCTTACAAACCTACTGGATCTAAGACAGCTCCAACACAGGCTCCAACCATTTACATGTGGAGGAGAATAACAGAACTGACTTCACAGGCTTTCTGTGTGGATTAATGTTTTGTGAGACCCCCGACATGCTCCAAGTCAATAGGAGGCAGCCTATAGATTGGCAAGTCCCTAATCTCTATAGAGACTGCCATCATTGTGAAGTGTGTTGCTCAGTTACATCATTCCCAAAAGGATGGCAGGGAAGAGCCACCGAGGCTGGAGGGAGTGCCCCATGAGCAGACGAACAGGGGCTTAAGAAAGTATAGTCTCTGGTTGTAGCTGGTTTTAAACGATGTCAGGCAGGCACTGCTGAGAAGCAGGTCGTGACGAGAGCAGGCAGAGAAGTGAGGAGGTTTGGCTTATAGTTAAAGCCTTTACCCAAGTGGACAAACATGAAGAGACTGCCTGTGCGTATGAGCTGAGATCGCCTCTGGGGAACAAAGTCATGAGATTACACTGATGCTGAAGTTCCTTGTGCCTCCATTTGTGACACCACTGTCCTCTGAGTCTCAGTTTACATCTTCTTGTGGCCTCACTTGACGCCAGCCTAATCCTCCCTACTGAAAATAAGTCCTCTCTCTTCTGAGGACCCTTAGCACTTGCGTGTGCAACACACCTGCAGATTTGCCCATGCTGGCCCCTTAGAATAGGATCATAACAAACACTCAAATCATACTAAACGTAGGAGGAGGGATTGTTTGAAGCAGCACACCTGCAAACACACAGCCAATTAAGTCTCACAACAACATCCCTTTAACTATGAAGCAGGTGGCATCAAAACTCCCATTTAACAGATAAAAAACTGATGCAGAAAAATTAATTAGCATGCTCAAGGTCAGACCACTTTAAATACATAAGGCAGCAAGAGTTTCCCTCATTATTTATCACCTCATTTCTCTCCCCGGCACAGAGGTGTTACTGCCCAGAGCACATAGACTGCACACTATTGTGCTAAGGCCCTGATTATATTCAAACTCCAGCTCTATATAAGTTCTGTATCCCTCTTCCTTCTCATGCAGAACACGAAAATGCTCAGTGCATGCCTCCTCGCTTGGGTTTTACGAGAACGAATTGGACTGCTCTAAGCATTCAGAGTAACTCCCATAAGTACTGTGTACACATACCTTAGTACTGTGAACAAGAGTCCTGGCTAACCTCATCTTTATGCCTTGTGCTCTTGTGTCCACACAGTTGATTTCTATGACTAGTTCAAGAATATGGAGGTAGCAGTAAAACAGATGGCTCAGTCCATTTCAGCACAGAATAACTTTGTAACACAAAGCTTGACCGTTAACTTCTTAGTCTTGACCTTCTTGGTTTATAAACTGGAAATGCTACACACTCTCCTGGAAATCCTACTCCACGAGTGCAGCGAAAACAGTGTATATATGACTGGGAAAACTGAAGGGACCATCCTGAGTTTATTTTCCCAGATGACACTATCTCTCGAGGGGCTCTGTCCACTGTCAAGGTTTTTTTGCTGCCTTCTACAAAAGCAGTTTGTAGAATTCTTGATAAGCCAAGTAATTTTCTCACAAAGCAGGTTGCATAGACACCCTCCTGATCTTATCAAGCTGGAGAATCCACTGCCCTGCTCTGGTGTTCAGGGGCCACATCTCATCTTGTCACCACAGATGTCTGTTGCAAAGCTTCCACCCAACTCCACCTTCAGTGCCAATAAAGTACCCGGACAGTCTGTAGAGGGGTAGAAAATGGTGTGACAGGTCAGACGCTATAACATATGAGACATTTATGTAACTGTAACTCTTGTAGTCAGACCCACCACTTACATGCTTTGTATTTTACTTAACTCCTTCCACAATGACCTGGGAATTTTGTGAGGGTTAGAGGCCTAAGCCAGCTTCTGGCTCATAAGAAGTGCCTAGTGAAACCATGTTCACTACCGTTAGCTTTCCTTCCTCACAAATGTCCATTGTACCTCATTTCACCCTGAGCTCAGGGAACCTAGAGCCCGCTGTGGGGAACTCACATTCTGAACTTTTCCTGACATCTTCCAGGACACACCTCTTGGTCCTCCATCTGACACCCCAGAGCCTGCTAAGATGCACACCTCCTAATGTGACATTTGCTGAATGATGCTTACTATGACAGCTCATAAAGTCTTAAAGTGCAATCCCTCATCACTTTTCCTCTGACCCCTTGTTTCCTGTTCACAAAGTAGAATCTCATGGGCTTGTGTGATACCTAAGGCATGGCATATTCCCATATATCCATTAGTATTTGTTACCTAGCAAGTTATGCCAAAACTTTGTTATTTTATAATAACCATTCTTTAGGTTCAAATTTCTATGGGCTCACAATTGGCCTGGTCTTTCGTTAGACTCTCCAGACCTGAGTTGTATCTCAATCCTCCAATATTCAAATGATCCAAAAAAATCACAAAGTAAACACAAATCCAAGGGAAATGGATCCTGTCTCTTGATGAGAGTTATGTTAAATTGTTGGTTGCATAATAATATTTTTGTATTCTGCCATAAGTGATAAATAAAAGCACCTCTTCAAACTAACTTAAGTTTTTGTCAAGTTTTCTAGTTCAGAAATTTTTGCAAGACTTCTTACATATAATGAAAGAAAACAATGTGATGAACTTTTACTATGTGTCCACTTGGTACTAGGTAGAAGTATTTACAGTATAGAATGGTAACATCTCTGCCCTAAAGGTGCCTGTCGGTGAAGTAGCAAAGTATACAGGTGCAGAGACAAATTCTAAGACTTGGTAAACTATCTGACAACAGAATATCTTTCACAGGGACATGTACAATTAATCATTGATTCTGTTGTTTACAGTAAATTCTAATTCAGAGCCAAGCTGCAGTGTGAGCAGACTGACCAAAGGATAAAAGGTTTTAGATGAATCTGGAAAGTTGGTTAAAATTGCTCTAAAGCTGAGCGGTGAATGAGCCCTTGGTGGCCACTTTTTTGGGGGGTATCTTTGCTTCAGAAGTGACTCCCAATAGCCATAGACTACATGATGAAGCTCAGTCTCCAACATCATCTGGGGAAAGGGAGGAGATCCTAACCTCGGAAGCCACCTGTGAAATGGAAAGCCTCTCTTGTGCTCTGGTCCAGGAGAAAGACCACAGGTGTTTTCAGTCCCCCAAAGCTGCTTGCATTCATTTGCTTTTCTGCTCTCGGATTCCATTCCTGAATTGCTATCTCTAAGTTGGTTCTCCCTCCACAGAACGTAGAATACCAGACTGGACTTGGACATCATGCCTCTGGCACATATACGGCAATCAGTGCAGTCCCTGGCCCTTTCCATCTACATCAATTACTTATTAATGTCCACTCTGCATAATTCCTAATAGTCTCCAGGTTTCTAGACTTTCACTGTAGTAGTCACGCATCAAAGCTCACTTCGTAAGATCCCTTTTAGTGCCCTGTCATAAGGAAACCACTCAGCTGTACATGGTTCAGTCTCACCATAGGTACTCATGACTGTATACTGCATCTGTGTGGTACCTGGACAGTGCCTATCATTACTCCTTTTACTAGGCTAGTCCTCCCTTCTTCCTTTGAACTTCCAACTTAACTAATTCTCATTCCCTTTATTCATTCACCTTCTATTCCTCCAGCATGACTTTCCTTCCCTGGTCTCCCATCCCAGCTTTAGTAACCAATCCACATTACCTCTGACAGTTACATAAAGGATGTGAAATTTCAAAAAAGGATTATGGACTAAAGGGTGGATAGGTGGATGGATGGATGGATGGATGGATGGATATATGTTTCATCAGGAAATTTCAAACAATAAGCAAATACACCAAAGGCTTGGTTTGGGTTCTATAAAGTTCCTCCTGTGAGACATAAGATTTTTTAAATCAGAGCTGCTAGCCACATTTTCTATTAATGTGTGGAAGATGATAATTAAGACGCAGTTTCACATTATGACCACAGCATAGAAAATTTATGCTCAGCATACACATGACATTACCCATTAGAAACAACACTAAACACCATTATTGGAAAGAGATAACAAGGTCCAGCAAAAAGGACCACCCCCTTAGGAATTTCAATTGCAAATTTAAGACAGGGTCCTTGGAAATGAGGCTCCTCACTAAGTGCCAGATGTCATGAGATTCCAAATCTTGCCACATTTGGGGGGATAGGTTTTCTGAGCATGGAAACTGAAGTTTGCTCTTCTTAGTTCCCTAACATAAATCATCTTCATCTTACAAGGCTTCAGCAGCAGTGGGACCTAGAGACCCTACTTCTCAGCTTCCAAATATCTCCTTTTGCTCTCATCATCCATAAAGCCTTCACCACCCCTCATGACACCATTAATTCATCAGGCAACATTTCTTTTGTGTTTTTTTAGATCATAGAAGAATAAATTTAATTTAATTTTGGAGCACCATTACATCTTTCTTTTAGGGTACATTGCCTTAACCACTGAGCCACCTTGTACCTAAATTTCTCTTTTAAAAGGACTCATGCAGCAAGAACAAAACAAAGTAACTGACTCAACTAATGAAACCAGGTGTCTCTCTGTAGTGTCTGACTTTGATAAAAGAAATATTACACAATCTGTATAACAGTTTAAAGTGCCAAACAAGAAAAGATAAAGCTCTCTTCTTGTTTATTCCCCTCCCATCGTTCTTTCTTTTATCCACATGAAGCATATTTACTGACTGTCATGTATCAGGCAGTCTGTTGGGCCCCTCAATGTCGAATTCCTGGATCACAATTGTTTCCTGCATCCAGAGGAAACACCGGAGTATAATACACAGTTGGAGTAAAGGATCACAGATGCAACAGGAGCTATGGCCAGAATGCACCACAGACACGGGGGTGGAGTAAAATATCCAAACAAAAGGATGGGTCACAGGTTTCCCAGGGGAAATATCGAAAGAGTGATGGTGATATACAGGAAAGCAGAGTCCCCCTTTGCTAGAATGGCACGCACGTCAGATGGATGAATTACACATTTGCAGAACAACAGATCATCCGTTGTAACTTAGGGAATGGAAATGATGAGGCTACAGAGATATATTCAAAGGTCAGGTCGAGAAATGCTTTGGATACAAAGTGAGTGTGATTTGTTGTAAAAGCTGCAAGCCGGTAAAAGACCATACACAAGCAATGCTATAATCCAGTGTGTTTAGATAGCATACTCTTTTGCAGCACAGAAGATAGAGAGCTGGTAAATGAGGCTGGAGGCAGAAACAGCACCTAAATAAATACTAACATAACCTTGATGACAAATGACCAAGACCTAATGGACCAAGACAATGCCTGTAGCACAAAGTTGAGGCTCTGTCAACTTTAGATAGAGGCACATACTTGCAGATGTAGCATCCCATCAGCCAACAAGTGTAGCAGTTGGTTCTACTGGCAACTTCCTTTGCATTTCCTTTCCATACCTATCTGGTTTGGATAAGCTGTGTCTTTAGCAATCAGCGTGTTCCGAAGCCTGTATTGCCATACTATCCCATTCATTTATTAGCTGTGCTCCTTCAGGTCAGTCACTTGTTTCCTCTGGTTCTTGTTGCTCTTGCTTGTAAATTAAATCAGAAGGCTTACCTGCTAATTTTGAATAGAGATAATAAAATTGCTTACTCAGACGCGTTCTCAAACACGTATCAGTTATTACCCACTATCTCATATAAGGAATGTGTTAGATGCAAAAGACAGAAAACCACTCTAAAACTAGCTCAAGCAACAGAAAGGTAAGGGATGTCTTGGAAATACATGAACAGACCAAACTTTAGACACAATTTGACCTGCATTCAAATGACATCAGCAAGATGCCACACTCTTCCCATGAGGCTCTATTCCCAGACTCTTAGTGTATCCTCCTTCTCCTACCAGCTTCAGGTTACATTATATCAGGTAAAACTGTGTTGTTTAATATGTTCTTCTTTAAGCCTAGAAAATTTGTGTGCTCTCTTTCTGTCTCTCATTGGCTTTAGTGACCTGAACTGAAATATGTGACTATAGCTATGAGCACAATATAATTCATATTTTGATTTAAATCTATTTCAAGTACTCTATACTTAGGATATTTGAAAGAACAGAATTCAGGACTTGAATCTAATCCTGAGAACTTTTGGAATTCTCCATGCTTGTGCTAATGCATGCTTGTTATCACAGCACTGGGAAGATAGAGACAAGCAAATCCCTAAGTCTTTGCCTAACATAATTAGCAAACTCCAAATAGTTATAGATCCTGTCTCAAAAATAAATAGATAAATGATAGGTGGATAGATAGATAGATATAAAGAAATAAATACATAATAAGTTAAACAATGCCAGTGGTATAAAACCCAAGATTTTTACATACATATGCACACACATGTACAGGTACTCTCAAACATATATGCACCTGCACACACACACACACACAGAACTGAGAATTAAGGAGGTATAGTTGTTCAAACTCAGAATGAGGGTCCTTTATAAAAAAGCAAAGAGACACATGCTATGTGCATGAATCTCGGGCCTCATTTAAATTGCTGCAAGTGAAGCACCACTCAAAACTTTAGCTGCTAAGGAGCCTGGGAGAGATTCCTGACCTTGCTATTGCTGCCACCATTTTGTCTGAGCACTGAAGACACGTGGCCTTCCTTTCTACTTATATCATAATCATGAAATGATTGTACTATCATGTCGAGGCCTCAGGTGTTCCTGCATCTCCCACATATTCCACAGGATACATTTGAGAAGCACTTGAGAAGTTATAAGGCAGACAGCAAGGGAGAGCCTCTAGCTCTGTAAAGAGGTTCAATGGGCAGGAATCAGATAAACGGATCTGACAGTAATCAATAGCAATTGTATTGTGAGAGGAATCCTCTTCCTCTTTGGAAAGTACCTTCTTGTCCCCAGGGGGCCTTCCCCATGTCTATAGGATTTAGATCATTCCATTCATCTTTTCTATCAAACCACGTCAATGGTGAGACCCTGCATTCAGTTACCAATGTGTGCCCCATCCAAATGTGTCCACAAACAGATAAAAACACAAAAACAGCAGTTGTGTGGACATCAAAAGAGTGGCCATCAACAGCTTCCTTTCTTTGGCACAGGAGAGCACAATGCAGATGAAGAGTGTCCTGTTTGTCCTGTTGCAGTCAAGAGCGTGGTCATATACAGGAAATCACCTTGAACAATAAATCTCAGTCTTGGTTTTTTATTTTGTTCTGGATACATCTAGATCGCTCTCATCTATTAGGAAACCAATACCAACTGGGAGAGGCCTCTTATGCCCAGGAAATAAGATCATCTAAAGTATTGATTTGTACTAAAAGATCTTATAGCCATGAGGGGTACAAGGTGAAAACATAGTTCATTTGAAATAAGTCAAAATGTTCTGATTGTACCTATAGGTAGGTAGCCCTTTTTATTTACAAAAAAACTAAGTTATATCCATTATATTATTTGAGTCTCATCTAGCTCAGGGATAGTAATCTAGCATATATGACATGCTTCATTTTATAGATGTGAAATCAAGAATTTGGATGCAAAGGACAGAGACAGTCAACTAAAATGACATAGTGCATTAGTGTCAGAGATTGGACCTGTCCCCTGTCTCCCAGGTCTGGGTTTTTGCATGGCATCTTTGCATAGGGATGTTCAACTACAGACTCTAAAGACTAGGGACTGGATGTAACTGTTAACCAATGTTTTTCTAATTATTAATCTCCTAACATGGAAAGTACTCTCATCTTATCACTGTCCAAATTTATGTAGCTACATAAGAGGAAAGTGAACAGTTGAGTGTCAATTTAGACTAAATTGCGAAGCTAGCCACCAACTAACTTAAAGCTTACCACTCCTCCCTCTGCTTTCTTTCTGCCCTTAAAAATCTTAGAGCCTTGGAATCTTTGTAATGACAATTGAAGAATACCCTTTGTGTGCAGACATCCTGTCGTGTGGCTTCTCCTCCTACACCTCCAGAACATACTTCTTAAAGCATATGCTTGCCCTTCTCAGAATCCCTGCAGTTGTGATCCCCTCCAATAGAGCTTTGACGCCTTGTCATCTCCACTCATCAACCTGTAGCATCGGTACAACGTCATTCACCGTGTATCTGCTGAGTACTTGTCATGGGCCGAGGCCCACTTGGATACCTACTCCTGCTATTCTCAGCTTGCAAGCAAAGAAATAGCCTTTGAGAGATTGAAATATTTGACCCAAGGTCAGAGCTGAGAAGAGGCGGGACCAAGTCTCTTTGAAAGTCAGTGTCCCTGTGGCTTTGAATGGTCATGCGTTTGAAAACACAATCCCTTCCTCCAGATAGAGCAAAGAGCCATTTTTGCCAACACAGCTCCCTGTGCAGCACTATTCTGTTTTACAAGTCAGTAAATGCTCAGGAGCTCCCCATATAATGTATGAGGTTAATTAATAATATGTAAAAGTTATCGTTTATACGGCAGAATCCCATAAACATTTATTAGTATGCTAATAGAGAGTAATGGCCATGTGAGCGTAAAATCAGATGGGGCTGTTGTGACACAGCAAAAGACTGTCAGAAAAAAAAAACAGTATTCTCTATGCAGTAAGAGTATTCACGCGTGATCTCTTGATAGACTTCATCATCTCTACACTGCCCTTGCCAGGGTGAGAAGGGGCTGACTGAGATTCTGGAAGCCTCACTCTGATCCTGGCTCTGCCACTCCTTATCCAAGGAAAAGAGCTGGCATTTATTGAAAACCACTCTGTCCCAGTATTTCTTTTTTATTTCTTTTTTAAAAATTCACTTTACATCCCACTCACTGGCCCCTCTCAGTCACCCCCCCTCTCACAATCCTTTCCCCATCTGCCATCCTCTTCTCCTCTGAGCAAGGGTGAGGTTCTCCTGGGTATTCCATCAACCCTGGCTTTGTACATCCTTTCCCACTAAGGCCAGACAAAGCAGCCCAACTAGAAGAACATATTCCACAGATAGGCAACAGCTTTTGGGATAACCCCTGCTCCAGTTGTTCGAGACCCATGTGAAAACTGAGCTGCACATCTGCTACATATGTACAGAGAAGCCTAGGTCCAGCCTGTGTATGCTCTCTGGTTGGTGGTCCAGCTCCAAGGGTCTTGGTTAGTTGACTATGTTGGTCTTTCTGAGGAGTTCCTATCCCCTTCAGGCAGGTAATCCTTCCCTATATTCTTCCATAAGAGTCCCCAAGCTCCATCATTGTTTGGCTATGGGTGCCTGCACCAGTCTGAGTCAGCTGCTGAGTGACAGCCATACTAGACTCCTGTCTGGAAGCATAATAGAGTATCATTAATATTGTCAGGGATTGGTGCTTGCCCATGGGATGGGTCTCAAGTTTGGCCGGTTATTGGTTGGCCATTCCCTCAGTCTCTGCTCCATCTGCTATCACTGCACTGTATCAGTTGTAAGTGCATATTAGCTACAGAATACAGGATACACATGCTATACTCCACAGACCCAGAGAAGCTAAACAAGAAGGAAGGCACAGATGCTTTAATCTCACTTAGGAGAATAAAATAGTCATAAGAGGGAGATGGAGGGAAGGAACTAGGTGGGAAAGGGCATGGGGAGGGGAATGGGGGGAGCTTCAGGATCAAGTGTGGGGAGAGACAGGAAAGATGACAAGATGGCCCTGAGAATGAATGGAAATCAACAACTACTGGCAGTAGAGAGGTGAGGGGCAGGCATCTCCAGAACAAGAGAGAGACCTGGGATAAGAGAGGCACCCAAAAATCAATGGGGGTGACATTAGCTGTGACTCATAGCATTAGTGATATAGAACCTGAAGAGGCCACCTCCTGTAACTAGGCAGGAACCTCTGTGAAGTTGTAGAGACACCAACCCATCCACATAACTTTTGACCCCAAATTTATTCTGTCCCAGTATTTCAATAGCTGCCTTTCCAGTAACTTCTCCATTTACTCCACTTTGGCTCTACCTCGGTGAATTTGAGCAACTGCCTGGCACCTAGCACATATGCAAATATATTCTGCAGCTATGCAAAGTTGAAATGAAGCCACTCTCCCTCTCCAGGTGTCATTCTCTTCGATGAATCTCTAAGGTTCTTTACCTCTTGCTCTCCTTACTTCCAGAGAGATGTCCATCTTCTGGAAATGGACGTAGTCAGTGAAGCCATTCAGTCAGGTGAATGCAAGGCAGCTTACTGCAACAGACTTTCTTCAAAAGCACAGTGTTTTCGATTCTTAGCTCCCCTGCTTTGGGTGGCCATGAGGCAAGACTGTCTTTTTGTCTCCCATTGTGCCTGGATAGTGGAGGGAGAGGCATTGATGGAATACACTGCTGTCAGTTCCTCAGTGGAAACAGGGAAATAATAAAGCTCGCTGGGAATAATAGCTGAAGATGTTTAGAGATACATAGATGTGATTTTTTTGAAATTACACAAGTAATTATTATCTATTGCCATCAGTTCAGAGGCACAACAGTGCCAACAATGTAGGTCTGCATGTCAAGTAGCTCATGACCCGTAGGATAGAGGGTAAAGGATAGAAAACCATTCCTAAACAAACGAAATTATAAAATCCTTTTTTTTTTTTTTTTTGGCTTGTTTCTTTGGGGGAAGGATCTTGCTTTGTAGCCCTGGTTTTGCTGGAGATCACTGTATATTCGAGGCTTAACTTGAGATTGTCACAATACTTCTGCCTCTGCCTTCCCACCGGAAAATACACTATTTGTTTGTTTGTTTGTTTGTTTACTTACTTACTTACTTTACAGTGATTGAGCCTAACACCTCTCGTATGTCAGGCAAGCACTTTACAATCAAGCCACATCCTCAGAGAGTATAATGGCCATATGAGGTTAGATCAGACTTGGGGGAGAAGGCACTGGGACACAGCTAAAGACTGTCAGAAAACCCACAGTATTCTTTTATCCAATAAGAGTATTGCTGGATATGAGTTGCAAAGTTATAAAGCTTTATGGGAGAGAAAAGGCAATTGATTTCA
Source organism: Mus musculus (assembly GCF_000001635.26). Classification (NCBI taxonomy): domain Eukaryota; kingdom Metazoa; phylum Chordata; class Mammalia; order Rodentia; family Muridae; genus Mus; species Mus musculus. Next base: position 97,688,624 of record NC_000070.6, read on the forward strand.
TTTGGATGAATTTTTTCACAGAATGCTTCATTAAAGAGAAGGATTGTATCTTTAGCTTGGCCATGAAAAATGAGCCTTTTTTCTGCTTCTTTTTATATAACATTATACCCATACTGCATGTAGCTCTTGTTTAACTACTATGTGATATTTCATGTTATTAACCATAGCTTTTTTTGTTTTTTGTTTATTTGTTTGTTTGTTTGTTTTGATAGGAGGGCATAACTGAGTAGTCACTATGTTTTCTCCATTAGACTGACTATCCTTCTACATGTTTCATGCTTATTTGAGCTCTTTCTCAGCACTAACAGTCACAAGTGGAATTACTGGCACATATCCCTTGCCAAATGGTCCTGCTAAAGACTACACGGAGATAAATATCAGCAATCACAGAAACACACGCGCGCGCGTGTGTGTGTGTGTGTGTGTGTGTGTGTGTGTGTGTGTGTGTGTACATTAAAGGCTCCATTGGAGTTATTATATGCTGGCTTTACCTGATATTTACTTCCAGGACTGAGGAAGACGTTTGCTTAACACAGGTGATCTTCCAGAACTCAGTGGTGACTACTGGAGTCCTAGCCAATGCTTTCTGTACTTTTCTGAATGTACATAATTAATCCTGTTTATGCAACAAGGCCCATCACAATAAGAAAATTACTCCCTGGAAGTTTGGCTAATGGAGGACATCAGCATAAAGAGAGAGATCATCAAAGATAGCTGGCTCCTGCAACAGCCTGCAGTAGTGTGAACTGTTGGCTGCCTGGGTGGGAAGAATAGGAGATGGGTGAAAAACCTGGTATCTAACTAGGATCTGAAGCAAATGGGGAGCCACTGGTGCCCGTGTGTGTCTTCTGTCCTCTCCCATCTGTCTGAACACCACAAAGCACACTGGCCATGGCCCTCTGACCCCTTTCCTCTTCCTCCCACACCTTCTTAATGTTTTCAAAGAGCCAGAGTTCTGAGCCAAGGAGCCAAGGAAGTCAGGAGGTCAGGGCTGCAGTCCTCCATGATGACTCACCCCCAAGCTGCCGACATGAAAAAGACATAGTCTCATACCCAGGTGTGAGAACTGGAAGAGTTCTGAGCCAGCCCTGCCCAAAGCTCCATGAGAGTTCAAACAATCCCCAGAGCCAGCAAGAAGAAAATTGTCTCATAAAATTTCCCATTGATTTTAGTTGGATCCTTATAAATCCCATGGGGCCAGATTGCTTTTAGCATGATTAATATCCTGCCTTCCCTAGCCACGTCTATATTCTGTCTCTTCTCTCCACCAGTCTCTAACACTTGTGCATACCCACACACCAAGCTCACACACTGTCACACACCCAGTCTTCAGCCCCGTGTGCAGGAACACGTGCACAAAGAGACATCTTAAATAGGGCTGTTTCCCTCATCAGGAAACTTGGGGTTTGTTTCCTTTTGTAATGTGTTTTTCACACTTATCTCAAACTGGCCAGCCTCTGCTTCATGACCAGATTTTTCCCTTGAAAACATCCCAAGTTCACATAACCCAGAGCACAGACCTCCATCAATCACAAGCCCGCTGATTGGTGGGTCAGCACTGTGAACCAAAGCAAAGCTACTCAACAGCTTGTTCTCTGCACAGCTGGGGCTTCCCAGGGTTCCCAAGCCAGCAAGAGGACACCTCAGTGAGTGCCCAGCCTGCACAGCTGTGCAGTGGTGGAGCTTCGGCTCTTCGTGAATACAAAGGAGTATGCATGGAGCTCCTTTGTTCAAAGGAACACAGGAGTCAGAGGAGGCAGCTTCCCCACTCAGGGCAAAGTCCAGGTGAACTTGCAACAGAAATAGCCTTTACCAAAGACCATTTTAGTGGGGAAATCAGTGTGTGATAGGGTGAGACAAGTCCCATCAGTGTGTGTCGCAGGCACATGGCCTATTAGCATTCCACTGCCATTTACTCTCATACTGTTGCCTCTCCAGCTGCCTGCAGCTTCGAGACACTTCATCAGATCGCCGTCTCCTTGGTATCCAAAAAACTTACCAAACAAAGGCAAACTTTAGACAGAGAAGCTGTTCCAGGATGGCAAGCAGCACAGTGGAGGGTCATGTATCTCGCCGCCCTCGAGGATGGTTGTGACTTGTGCCATGCCTCTGCCTGTCACAAAGAGAGCAAAGATCATCACACAGGCCCCAGATCTCTACATTGTCCCTCACTCCTGTGTGGAGAGCCTCAGAGTCTGAAAGTGCAAACTCAGCCTCCATTTCCTCACAGCTCCTGGCACAAGCTTTACCACACAGGGTAAATGCCCTATGAGGTGGCTTTTATGGGGAGCTATGGGCCTGGTCTGAAGATATCTGCTCTGTATCAAAGATAACCATCTTTTGAGAGAAGAACCACTACAGGGTCCTGTCCCAACCCCTGCAGCTCCAATCCAAACATAGAGAAACTGTAGCCCTACATCACCAGGCATGGCAACCTTCCCTAGTATCAGTTGTGCCCTAAATAAATGCCGTGAGCACATATTAATCTGCTGTCTCTTTGGCACAGGGAAGTGGTTGCAAGTAGAGACCCTAGGCATTACATTTGCAGGTTACCTCTACTCAATGAGCCACTTTGGGGCTAGGTCTATGAATAGTCTGTGTACTTCATTGGGGTAGTTGTGAAATGAGGTGACCTGTTGCACACATATCTGTTTGGAATGGTAGCTGGCATGTTTGTGTAACAGTGAGTGTGCACCATGTGGCACACACTGCTCTAATTGCTAGCATGGCCAGAGGAAACACAAAGAGCAACCACAAAGTCTATATCTTCCTGGAGCTCCCAGTTTGGTGGTGCTTCATCCTAAACAAGTGTGAGGGGCCTCTAGAACTGTGTCATCTGGGTGCCTTCTATCACTTATTGGCTAAGATAAAATGCATTTTTACGACTTCTGTGGCATTATCCTTGGTCTACCCGTGGGTTGTATCTCCAAGACTGGCAAAGGTCCAGGCCCACAATGGGCATTCAGTAGCCAGCTTCTCAGTTGCCAAAGAGCAGATAAATCTACATTTGTAATGTGGCCACATCCCTGTCAGTACACAGGTCACACCAAGCATCATGCTCTAAGCTCTGGTGTAAGGGCTTACATATTCAAACTCCATCGTCAAAGCACACCCTTGCCCAGAACCTCTATCCCTAACCACTTGCCCAGATTTTGAGCTTATCTTCCCAAGGCATCCTACCGCAGTCAAAGAACAGAGATGTAATTCCAAAACTGCACTGGATCCTCTTAAATCACCGAAGTGAGTGCAGCCATGTGTAGCTCGCCCACTTGGCCACATTTCCACTGCAAACTCCCCCAAGCCACCACCAATACAAAGAAAACATCCAGTCAACCACCCTAGGTGGCAGGTGTGATCTACAAACCTGTCACTTCTCCGATGAAACACATACACACAAACACACAGACACATGCGCTTGGCAACCCAACGCTTCCCTCCTTGTCGGACCCTGGGTAGAATTTCTCATTTGCCTCTCCAGACCCACACTCTTCCTCCCTCATCCCTGCCCTGATCAGTACTAAAAGTTGGCCTTACACATCCACTTACGAGGCCTGTGACCACAGGCAAGTTACTTAACACCACTCTGCTTCAATTATCTTCCCTGGTAGCAGCCAGCTCAGACAACACTGGGTGATTATCCCACACATAAACTTCATAGAGTATCCTGTTTACAGACATGCTAAGAAATGTTTGTCAGTGTTACCAACGTGTTGAAGAGGAAGAACAGTGAGCTAGCCTCAGTTTTCACTAAGGTTGTTTAGTGCTAGTTCTGATTGAGTGAGGAAACCCACAGACAGAAGACATGTGTCCACAATCTGTAGCTACACAATTAAAATAACTATTTTAGAAATAAAGCTACCACCATGCTAGAGGCATTTTTTTAAACAAATTCAGATACATGGCCCTACAGATTTCAGTTGCCCAAGATTTCATGCTAGAAAATGACTTTTCAAGGGAAGAGCTGTTTTTATCTCTGAATGTATTTCGATGTGCTCAGAGTCACAAACTTCAGGCTGTGACACTCCTGACAGAGATGTACTGGACCATGTGGCTTATTCACCAAGGATGGTGGTGGCCCCAGTGTGCTGTTTGAAATGAGCTTCTTTTTATTTTTTAAAGCACAGCAATGGCTCTTTATTCTCCAGAACTCAAGTATTCCTGAAATACAGGCAGCCAGGTTAACAGCCAAGTCCTAAAAGGTGCCAAGACAGTCTATTAGGAAAAGGAAAAATCCCGGGTTATAAGTCATTCGAAGGCAGTTTAATTATAAAATGTGTGAAGCTGGGTTGTAAATGTGAAGGGTCACACTGGCTATTTCCTCGGAGCCTTTGGAGAGCGTTAACTAGTTATCATTATATGAACTTTATGAATGTGCCAAGCCCAGGGCTATTTATTATTTCCCAGGCTCCTTGACGGTTCCCAGTGATACCAATTGATACTGACCATTAGACATACCAGTGCTGGCACCAGGCAAAAGCTTCGGATGTAAGCATTGGCATGAGAAGTCTGCCTACCAAGCATCTAACTTTTAGGCTTGTTTGGTATTGTTTAGAGATTTGTAAGCAGCTATTCTCTACTCTGTCATCTTTTCCCTTCTGCCACCCCCAATGTGAGCCTCTGATCTTCAATCCTGGGTGACCCTACACGCATGAATGCTCACACTCACACTCAGACTCACATTCACACAGAGAAACCCACTCCATTTTGAAAAGATGATCACCGCTGACAGGTTCTGCACAGAACAAGACACATCGTCCAAGCCACATCTCTGTGCCATGAGGAATACACCCCTACTTGGAATCAGTGCCTTGCTGACACACTGTGAGATCAGAGATGTCACCAAATTGAGCCATCTTTTTTTGTAAACCTATGTCCTCATCTTCATCCTCCAAATAGACTAGAGGTGAGGCAGCATGGAGAAAGGAAGAATTGGCACAAAAGAAGAATTGATAGTGATCCTCCACCTGTAACTCACGATGGTCCCATACCCAACCAAACTGAGGGAACAACTGCAAACCATATGTTTGTCAGAAGTCTGAGCGGCTGTGGTGTGCCACAGTGGAAGTGCTGCCCTTGGTAGCATGCTTAATGGTCCTAGGCCCAAAGCCTGAGTTTGTACCCCACCTCCCCCCATTGCTCTGTGCTATAACTGACCCTGCTTGTTTGGTTTCAAATGGCTGCGTGATGTCACAGGATAAACTAGGAAGTGATATCTAGACACACTATAACACTATAGTGATATCTATAACACAACTCTAGAGATACCGCTGTCAAGAGTATTGGGAGGAGAAGAGTTTTAAGCTGATATTAACCCTGGTGATGAGGCATTTTATTTAATCGCAAGTGATAAAACTCAGATTTTAACGACAGCCTCACAATGTTCTTGTCCCCTTTAAGCAGCTGAGCTCAAACAGTTGCAGCACACTCCAGCGCATGACTGGGTGAGAATTGCTGGGACACAGGGTCACAAGGATACCAAGCAAGCCACAGTAGAAGCTCCAGGTGGTGATTCAAGAAGCCAGATGTGAGCTGAGAGCTTGCTTAAAGCCATCTGGAATGGTAAGGGAGGACCAAGCCAACATTTTCAATGCACTCAAAGCCAGACGCTTAAGAAATAGCATCTTGACACTAGACCAAAGGGCAAGAAGCAGACTCCACAAAGATGAAGCCCAGGAGAACTGAAGGGAAGCCAACCAAGTCTTGATAATTAAAAAAGAGAGAGAGAGAGATGAGGTCAGGAACATGTGGAGATGGTTTGGATGATTCGGTGCATATCTGTGAGAAGTATGCCACTTATATTTATTAATGAATATAATGATAATTGCTCCCAAAGGCCCCCACAGTTGGTGTTTTATCACTGTAACAAAAAAAAAAAAAAAAAAACCAGAGATAACCAACTCAGAAACACAAGAGGTATGCTTTACATCATAGCTTTGGGGGTTTCTGTGTATAATTGGTCCCATTGTTTTTGTCTATAGAAGTACAGCACAGCACATTGGGAGCTGCCCACCTCATGGTAAAGAAGTAAAGATATAGAAGGGGATGATGTACCCCATTTAAAGGGACATTTCCAGTGCCCTATGGATCTCCCCATAAACTCAACCTCTTAAAGTTACACTGCCTCAAAGCAGTGCCACACTGGAGGAACAAGTTCAGTGCCACACTGGAGGAACAAGTTCAGTGCCACACTGGAGGAACAAGTTCAGTGCCACACTGGAGGAACAAGTTCAGTGCCACACTGGAGGAACAAGTCTTTAATACATGGACCACTGAGGGGCATTTAATGTGCAGGCTCTTAACACTGCTTTCTCTCACTATAGTCAGCTTTACTTTAGAAATATACCGCAGTGATAACTCAAGAGAAACCCATAGTTATCCCTGCTGTGCAATGCAAGTGTGTGCCCACATTGGGCCGTTTTAAAATTGTAGAGAGAAGGCCAACGAGACTTGAGGAAACTGTTCAGATTGGAATAAACACATTCCCAAGGCAGCATTCAAATAGTTGGTGCAAGTAAAATATACTTCCTGAGACGTTACAGTGCTTGTTGGGTGGGCTCATAAACAACAGTGAGACCTCTTCCGGTGACCAGGGCATTCTGAATATACCAATAGAAAATGGAAATAGAGCCCTGGCATAATAAGGCTCCAGTTTCCATGGCTGTCATTGATCTTGAATGTCTACCTCTAAACACAATGACTTAACTTGGTTTGGTTTCTCTTGCTACAAAGCCAGTCTCATCAATACCCAAGCCCAGACCCAAGCCAGCTCTCTGAGTAGAACTCAACTCTGGCCTTTCTGGAGAGAGACATTCCAGTCCCTGAAGTCCTTAGCATTTTACAGACTTCTTTAAAGGACCAAGTACAGTGTCTGGTACAATAAATCTGTGTTGACTTCTAAGCCAAGGCTGCCTGTGCTGAGGGAAGTCATGTTTTCACATTTATTAGACTTTCTTATTTTATGATTCACTTCATGGGACCCATGCCAGCAGCCCTGATGCTTTAGGAAGTGGACTGATGACTCAGGGACACAGTGTTAGATGTCCCCAACGGAGAGCTACAAGTGCCTCCTGGATGTCTCAGGCAGCCTAGAAGCTGCATGCTCAGGTTTGGCCAATGCTTTCTCTGCATTGTCTCTGCCTATTGTGTGCATGTGAGGAACGGCTGTTAGCATGTGCTCTGTGCTCCCTGGAAGAGCGGGACCAAACCTCACCACTAAAATGGGAAAGTTTCCATGATTTCATTCTCTCACCCACAGTGATCTCCGGTTTGCACGCTCGGATGAGGGGAGAGGTCTGCTTTCAATTAGATTTACTCAAAGGGGGAAAAAAGTGTTTTTAAATGGTGTGTAAAAATAATTCAATAAAGGCCTCAGAGGTGTGAGCTGTTGTCATACTCCTGTTTGGAAAACGTCACTCAGAAGGCACCCAGAGGCAACAGAGGGATGTGACACCTTAAAAAATTAATTTGTGAACCAAACCTTTGAGATTACTTGTCCTTTGTGCCAAGCTTCCAGTGTCCTCACTGGGGAAACCCGAGGCTCGGGACTGTTAGCCAGGCTCGGTCATGTTACCTGGTTTGGTACTACAGAAATTACACTTTTTTATACTTTCCCTTTAATTCTAAATGTCACCAAGAAGGTTAGCCCCTAACACAAAAGATACTCTATGGCCTTACTACAGACAGTTACCTACTCATAAATCTTGGTCAGACAGTAATGGGGGTATGAGAAATGATTGAATTCAGTCCAGTATCACAGTGTTAGATCGAGGGGAGACCTGGAGAAGGTGAAGCTGGGGAGTCTCAGAGGAGACAGGAGGTCCGCCCACCCCACCCCACCCCCTTGTGCTGAGAACCCTCATCTTTTTGAATGACATTTTAGATGCGTATGAGTGACGTCATTCAGGATGGTAATAGTTCAGTGAACACTCGGATCCCAAGCTCAGTAGGAAAGAAGAACTGAAAATGAGATGGAGGGACTGGGTTATGCTGTATCCCAGCTCAGTCAATCACTCCACTGTACGATCCCAGTGTCGGGATCAGGGCTGCCAGTATTTCGTACAAAACAACTGAAGGTCCTTGGGAGGGAAGCCACTAAATTGTTATAAAAGTCATTGAAAGTGGGTTAGTGAGATGGCTCAGCCAGCTGAAGTGCTTGCCGCCAAGTCTGACAACCTGGGTTCCATCTCTAGAAAACATGTGGTACATGGAGAGAAGTCACTCCCACACGTTTTTTTGGGGGGGCGGGGGATAAATCTAATTGAAAGCAGGTCTCTCTCCACATCTGAGCTTGTAAGAAAGTTGTACTCTGACATACACACACATACACATACCACATTCACAGCCACCCCTCCCACACACGTGCATAATAAATAAGTGTAACATTAAGTCATAAAAAGAGACACTATGGTTAAGGGAGTTAACATTGTTCCATTAAACAGTGATCACTTTGAACAAATCATTCTGACTGGGCCTTCCACTTATGCTAAAACCATGTGCCTCTAGCCTCCCACCCGGGACCAACCCCACAGCATGGACCACCTGGGTGTCTGGGATGAAGGTCTTCCCACGGGTTACTCTTCTACTTGACAGCCTATGTCTAGCCACTAGGCATAGTCCTATGAGCATGTCACATGAGGATTCTGAGCAAAAAGACCTAATGGCTCCCTGCTGACCACTGGTCAAAATCATGACTCCGAAATGCCTGTCAAATGTTGCAAATTCTGGTGCACACTCCCTCCCACAGCTTCTCTGGTCCAAACTTCCTGTTGCCTCCTCACCCCCACTGAACATGTTTGCTCTGAGTCTTTCCCTCAGAAGGACTGGCTTCTCTCCAGCTCCTCACTCAGGCTTCACTTTCCCTGACTGCTCCATTGAAGACTGTAGTCCAGATACCTGCCTTACCAGCTAGATCTCTCTGTGTGACACCAACCCCACCAATCTCCTCTCTGTGTGACACCAACCCCACCACTACCACCACCACCTAGAACACAAGCTTGATGAGAACACCAATTCTTGTCAGCCCTCTTTGTTGTGTGCTAGTTCTGATAACTAGAGAGTCCATATTTGCCAGAGAACCAGAGTCACTGACGCACATATTGCCCTGCTGAACTAGCTGACTTCCTCATCCATCCTTTGGGAAAGTTTTGTGTGCCTAACCATGTACTTACTCTGCAAGGTACCATGCCTGGTCCTAGTTTGGTTACCTACAGGCTCTACCCAGTTTGGTAGGTGCTTATAGAAAGACATGAACATTTGGCTCTGCCAAGGGATCTATCTGGTCCAGCTGGCCAGGCATCTGAGCAAACTACAGGGCAACAGTGTGTTGATAGGAAGAAAAGAAATGTTTGCACCGCTATGCCCGCAGCCACCCTGGCTTGTACCCACAATACTCTAATGCCATTCTATATGAAGCTGTCAACATTCCTAACTGGATGGGATCAGGGGATTTGGGCATTTTGTTTTTAACACTAAGCGTTTTAAGTACATGCAAATCAAACATAGAGACAGCACTGTACAGTGATTTTCCAAATGCAGGTTTCTTTCCTCCTTATTTTTAGTACAATATAGGCAAAAAGACATAACACAGTGAGTCCTTGGCAGAAGTTTATCTTTACCGTCTTTCAGCTGTAAGTGAATTTAGCCTAGCACCTATGAACCATCATGAATATCGCTGCCTAGGGACATTCTGCTAGGATTCAGCAGCAGCACTGTGTCCACCCTGCTTCCTCTGCTTCCTAAGCACCCTAAATCTATTTGACTATCATGACTACATCTTCTCTCTGGGTCTCCCAAAGCTCTCGGCACAAAATGCTTTTCTGACAGTAGCAGAAGTTTGTGAGCACTAAACAACAAGTAAACACAAATTGCTGTGAAGCAATGGAAAGGGTGCTGAGACAGGTTTCACTCTGTAAGAATGACATGCATGGGACCCAGGACCCAGAGAAGGCACATGGAGAGTTCACATTTCAAGATGAAGAGTAATGTTGACTTAGTTCCTCACTGGTAAATGAGCTTGGCAGGACAAAGATGACTTATCACCACCACTAAACTCAGGCTCTGAAAAAGAAAGTGGACAGGAGGCTAAGACTGGGGCCACACATGCTCCGTGTTTTATTTAAAGGAAATGTAGGTAGAAACAATGGCTTAGCGTGGTGCTTTGGGCATTAGAGCTATGAATAAAATTCATGGGGCAGATTTTCTAATGCAGAGACAGTCATGGGCCATCAAATAAGCAATACCTTAGTGATAACCACTACAAATGTAAACTAAATACGAGCAGGAGACAGACTGTGACAAGGGAAGTGTTACACAAATTCAGGGTAGATGGCACTCAGAATGTGACATTACCAGAGAAGCCCAAATGTAGACAGAGATTGAAACACTCCAGATTCTGAAAGACTAACAACACCAAAAGCAAGGCCACTTTGCCACATTCAAATAGAATCCAGGGAGGTGAAGTGCAAAGCAAGGGGAAGAACGGAAGGAAGACCAGTGAGAGGTGAAGACAGGAGCAAGATGGCCAAGAGCCTGTCCTGACTGAAGTCTGGATTTTACTCAATTCAGCGAAAAATCCTTGACTGTTTTTGCAAAAGGGAGGACCCTGATCTGATTTGTGTTTCAAAATATCATCTGGCTGCTTAGGCATCAGATACAAGAGGGCAGAGTGGAGAAGACAGATGGTAACAATGTCAGAGATAACACATGAGAAGCCAGGAACTGGGGTGAGAGGAGGAGGGACAGACACCCAGTTGAGAGACAGGGGACACAATGTTTGGTTGTGATTTGAGAGGGGAAATTTTTAAAAGGAGCAGAATTGAGCTAGGGCAAGTTGTGACTAGGAGGATGGTAGACCTTACTCAAGGGGACGACAGAAGGAAACACTCTATTCTGGGGAATCATGGTGTTTGGGGAAAGAACGGGACTGAGGGCTACTGTTCCTTTTCTTTTCTGAGGTCTCTAGGACATTATTTGGGAAGAAGAGTTGGAAATGGGGATCCCTTACGGTCTTATACCACTTGGGCTCCTGTAACAAACCCTACAGTCCAGGTGATTTATGTATAACTGAAGTTTCTCTCTCATGTTCTTTGAGGCAGAGAAAGCCCAAGCCAAGGTGATTTGCAGATCAGGTGTCTGGTAAAAGCTGCTTCCTAGTTCATATTTGTCTTATCCTTGTATCTTCATAAAGAAAAAAATCTTCCTCTAAATTTCTAAATCCCACTCATGAGGGCCTAGTGACCGACTCCTTCTTTCTCAAAGTTCTACATCCTCATCAATTGTCATGAGGCTCAGGTTCACATGGGAACTTGAGGGGATACTCACAGATCATGTCTTTCACCCTTTCTAAAGGGGAGAGAAACTTTTGTCATAGAAATATATGACTAGAAAAGGTTCACTCTATGTGCTAGCTAGTTTTATCTCAACCTGACACAAGCTACAGTCATATGGGAAGAAGGATTCTCAATTGAGAAAATGTCTCCATTAGATTGCCTGTAGGCAGGTCTATATTACATTTCCTTAATTAGTTATTGATATGGGAAGGCCCAGTTCATTGTGAGAGACACCATCTCTAATGGTTCCGAGGGCTACAAGAAAGCAAGATGAGCAAGCCAAGAGGAACAAGCCAGTAAGCATCAGCCCTCCATGGCTTCTATTCAGTTCCTGACCCCTGTCCTGAGCTCCTGCCCTAATTTGATTTGATGACAGATTGTGATTCAGAACCATAAATGAAGGAAATTCTTTCTTCCCCAAGTTGCTTTTTGCCATAGCATTTATCAATGTAATATAAATGCTAAGATATCCCACAATTCAGCTTTTACTTGCAATTCAATTCACCCAGGAAGAACAGGGAGAGTAAGCAATGGTAGCGCCAAACTACCTGAGGTTCCAGAAGAAAGTTTGTCTAGCTGTCATTTCATCTCACTACACGTCACCACTCTGAAACAAAAGGATTTGTTGGGTCCAGTTGTCATTAAAATGCAAATGAGCAAGAAATACGTGTGAACAACAAGACCAAGGAGTTCTTGTTAAAGGAAGATTTCGAGTCTTGCTTTACAGTATTTCTCCAACACTGATGCCATAGATTCATGTGCTCTACAAAATGCACCATAACAAGTCAAGGCTCTGCCCACAGATTTTGGCATCTAAAAGTGCATCAATCTAGATTGAGTTGATATTTCAAACAATTTTTTTAATGCTATGACAATAGGAAAGTGATTAAGAGCATAAACTATAACTCTTGCTCCCCACTCCAGTAAATCCATGCTGTATCCTTTTATGCAAGTTACTGTCTCTATTTAGTTTCCTTATCTGCATAATGATTAATAGCAGGTATCACAAAGGTTCTTATAAAGTATGCCCATGTGCATTAAGCACTTAGGACAATATGTATGTCCCTTAATGGCAGGACTGAATTTTGGGAACACGATTTTTATGCAGCTCTGTCATGAGAACACATTGTTGTGTGTACATACAAACACAACAGCACAAGTCTATCACTCAGCATAATCTCCATGACATCAAGAGCTGAAGTGACCATAGTCTGCAGGCAGCTCCTGCTGCCACTAACATGGTATTACTCTACAATAAGCTTCTTATAATTGGAAAGAATATAGTCTAAAATAACCATAAGCCTATATCATAGTAAACACCTCCACCAGCAATATAGGTGTGTGCTGTCATGTAACCCAGTGTTACATGTCCACTGGCAGGGCAGCAGCTGTGTTGTTACCACCACAGACAATGATGAGATCCCAGGCAGGAGGTAGTAGCACTGCAATGGCTGTTTCTAGCCCCATCAGATTGATGGTGTTACCACCAACCACGGAATCAGTAACAACTGAAGCACCCTAGGATGCCTGACTGCAGAATCACCATGATGGTTGTGGAACTTGCAGACCTAGCATCGAGTCACTTAATCCATTCCAAGATGAACTCCTGAAAAAACATTTCTAAGTGTCAAGGGTAAAGCAAAGATCTTAAGAATAAGGAAGTCCCTAAGTGTGAAGAATTGTGGCAAATATGAAAGAAATAGCTAAGGGTCTTATTTCTCTTGCATCCACAAACTTGGAAAATTCTTGCTTATCTCTCTGACTGGACAGTGTGGGGTTTTAGTGGTATCCAAGGTGGTGAGGTTTGCAGAATAAAGATCTGGCCTTAGAACACCATGGCCTTACAGACTAACATACCTTGGCTAGAAGGCAGTGAAATTGGAAACTAATATGTTGCTAATGGATGTATAGTGGCATAGCCATTTTAGAAAACAGTTTTGCAATTCCTCATAAATTAACACTGAGTTACCACATAGCCACCAAATCTAACTCTATGTATGCTCATGGGAACTTAAAATAATATTCATATACAAGTGCATGCACAAATGATCATTGGGTTATTATTTATAGTAACCAAAAATGAGAAACAGCCCAAACATCCCAGAGTATGTGACCAGAGAAAGAACAGGTGGTACAGCAATACAGTGGAATATTAGTCAGTCAGTAAAACAGCAAACTATTTAGACTGTAACAAGGTAGATAAACCTTTAAGACCTTGTAGCAAACGAAAGAATCCAGTCACAAATATGAATTGCTCATAATACAGATTTCTAATGAAAAAGTCTAAAAGTAACTGCCGCAGTTATACAACTTCTTTGAGATCTGAGGAAAACACTCTGGAATTGCAGAGATTAAACAATAATATGGATATTAAAATCTACTGAATTATGAACTTTCAATTAACTTTTACGTTATGGGAATTATTATCTCCAAAATGTTGATAAGCTGGCATATTCTTCATGACCCTGTCTGCAATTTTTCCCTATGATTGTCACATTCAGCTCTCTCCCCACGTTGAGATCAGATGTAGTAAGTGTAATTCCCACTCAGAAGATGGAGGAACTCAGGCTCAAAGTGTCAAGATCAGAGAGGGACAGCTAGCATGAGAAAGGAACTGCAAGTGGATCCAAGGTCAAGGTCTTCTGAAACAGTCCAATATTCTCCCAAAAGAAGCAGTGGCAGGGGCTGGTGTGGCCACCAAAACACTGGGCTAGAGCACCCAGGAAAGGAGCTAGGTACACTGGGAAATGTGTCCTTCAAGCTCTCTAGAAATGTTAATCATCAGTTAACATGAGTCATAAGCCTTGGGCTATGACTATCACCCCTTGGACCTCAGCATCCTCATTTATGAAATCAAGATAGTAGAACGTAATTATGCCTGGAAGGATGTGAGGCTATGTTACACACAGGAAAAACGCTCAGAGTTGACAGAGATTCTGCCATTCCATGTGGGGATAGTATCAGGGGTTCACCAGGTTCCTCACTGTTTCAAGGACCTGGCCCATATCCTCCACCTAGGTGGTGGTGAGAGTCAGAGGCATACATTAAGGGCCAGGGAGACACATTCTGACTTGATTTTGGCTTTAATTTAGTATGTAATCCTTGCTGTTTCCCTCCTTTATATCTCAATATCTCAAGTATAAAAATCACACGTAATCTCAGGATTATTGGACTCAGACGAAAGCAACTATCTGAATGGACTTTGCAAAGTTGTAACAGAGCTTATTAACTACAAACTACTAATAATCATCTTCTTAATAGAAAATGGACATTGAACAACAGAGGTTCCCAAGAGCTGCAGAGCGCTTCCTATGTGCTCTGCACAGTTCTAACCGCTTTCTGGGAGTGAACTAGTTAGCTAGCCCACATGACAGTCTTTAAAAGGCAGTGTGACTGCGCATCTTGGCTTTCCAAATGAGAGCAAAGAACAAGATGGTTCCTTTTCCCAAGATCACAGAGGCAGTCAGAGGAACAGCTGGAAACTAGAAGCTAAGTTCCCTGGCATCAAAGCACTTAACCTCTACTCACATTCACCCTACTCTCGAGTCACAGATGGTGAAACTCTTGGGGTCTGAAACCTGAGGCATTGGAAGAAATTAACTTACATTCTAAGACCACTACCCATCAAGCCAGTGTTCATATTCCTCTTATGTCCTCTGACTCACGGGCTGGTCACTGAGAGCATTCTACTACAGGGGACTTCAAAGGCATATAAGCAACCTAATTAACTTACTTGGGTTCTCCATCTCCAGCTTAGTAAGAACAATAGTAAGACTACACATCAAAACATCAGCTCTTTCCATCTCCTAACCTGGTTGAGACCTACTTTGATGCCAAGGATACACACACGCCCACAAGGATGGTGTGGTACCTTTTGCCAACAAGTCTCTTCTGAATATGAGAAAGGCAGCACAGTATAGATCTTTCAGGCCAGGGAGTCTGCTACACTGGCAAATACTTCTTTTAGCCACTGAGCAGGGATGGGCCCCGTGACATGATGAGTTATTTATCACAGAAAGACAAGATCCTGAATGGCAATGTTGGCAGAGTGTGCCCTGGTAAAACTAGGAGCAGGTGGTGTGGAAATTAAAAAGCAACTGGAAAACAGAGGAAATTGTGGCATCCTTCATTTGGACTGAGAGGCAATTTTTGGTTCACTCCCCTGGAAATCACTTGGGGATAACCTAGCCGTTATTAAATGTGGAAAGATTCTCTCATTACTAAGATCCTGTGCCAGCATTTCTACTTAGTAACATGTCATCGTCACAGAGCCTGATTTAGGCCCAACATGAGAGGCTCTAGTAAATCCTGTCACTTAGCAGTAGGCCAAAGAAGACAGTTCCTTCTGGAGGTATAATGAGGCTGCTGGTGGAGTACCCGGGTGCCTGGAAATGCTGAGATACAGAAGAGAGCTGAGTGACTAAGTTACTCATATCTTCCAGGAAGTAACATTTCAGTAATGAGATTCCAAGTCCTGGACTCTGGTGGGAACTATAAGTCTATTGACACTGCTACTGAAGAGCTTTCTAGCAACCTCCTGGATTCCTGTACCAGACTCCTGACCATACTCCATTTATGCACTAATCAATAAACAATCTGTGATGACACATGGGGAGAAAGCTTCAACTCCAGGTTTCTGTTCATCTCATGCAGCGACAACTCTACTGGGTTACAGGAACAGGTCATGGACCTGCAAGCCACCACAGGTCCCTCTTTTATACAGTCTGTACCTAGCTAATGACTAGTCGGCCTCATCTCATGACTCCTGTGCACTGTCATCCGGACAACAGTCAGAATCCACTTGTCTCACTGCTTCGTCCCATCCCAGATGCCAGCATCTCTCATCTGGATTGGGCAGAAGTCTCCTCACTAGACTCCTACTTTGTTCTGAACACTTCTATGGTTTGAGAGTGTTTTTTTGCTAAAAACACCATCCCCAGTGCAACATTTGGGAGGTGGTGCCCAAGAAGGGACTCTGTAGTAGTTATGGACCAGTGTACTTATCAAGGGGATAAGGCTGGGATCATAGGGGTAAGGTATAATAAATTCCAGCTTGGTCTCTTCATGCTTTTTTACTCTTGGCCTCTCTCTTCTCATGGGCTGACATAACTTGAAGGTCCTTGTCAGAGTCATGACCTTGTTCCTGGACTTAAGCGTTTCAAGGAGGAACAGATAAATGAATGTGTCTTCATAACATATTACTCACTCAGCTATTCTATAACAGCAATAGAAAACAGAATAGGGTACTGCACATGTAAATGTCATTCAAATCATGCTATGTCTATACATGAACCTCAGTGATTCACCACTCCAATAAAAGCATGAGTTCAGCAGATGAAGGCACTTGATGCCAAACTTGACAGTGTAAGGTCAAGCTTTAAGATCCACACGGTGAAGCCAGGCATGGTGGTCCACGCCTTTATTCCCAGCACTTGGGAGACAGAGGCAGGCGGATTTCTTAGTTCGAGGCCAGCCTGGTCTACAGAGTGAGTTCCAGGACAGCCAGGACTACACAGAGAATCCCTGTCTCGAAAACAAAACAAAACAAAACAAAAAAGATCCACACGGTGAAAGGAGAAAAACTAACTCTTACAGATTGTCCTCTGACCACACACACACACTAACATGCCCCTTGTCTCCTTTTTTTTACCATCTATCTTAACTCCCTCTCCACCATCTCTACAGCAGCAGCTTCACTGGATTCCTTGCTATGCACCAGATAGCCTAAGTGAGGATAGAGGCACAGTGGCAGAGGCCATGAGAGCTGCCAGATTATGGGAAAAGCAGAGGGCATGGTGGGGGTGGGGGGAGCAATCTTTGTAACCTACTGCAAGGGTGACCAGTCTAGTGGATGGGATACAGCTTATCTGGAGTAGATGGGGAACAATAAACAGGATATTTGTACAGAAGATGAATGCAAATTTCAATTCTCAGAAAATCAGGGGAAGACTAAGCACCCAGTTTCCAAGGGTAATTTTCCTATGCCACTGTTTTAAGTTGTCAGCTGCAAAAATATATCTAATTCATTAGCTCCCAGCCCAGCGGTCGGCCTCATCTCATGTCTCCTCAAATCCTGGCAACTGCACACTCCTATGTCTCCTTTTAGATCCACTTACTGTGGCCATCATGGCTTTCTAAGAGCTACCTTGATTGACCATACAGTACTGGGCTTGAGCACATTCAAACTGCTGTTCCTAACACTAATCCTTTCATCTGGACTCTTGACATTAGAAAATAGGCTTGAATCAAACTTAGTTTTCTGTCTCCCAATGCCTTTCTCTTCACCTATTTACCTGCATACATAACTCACACACACACACACATATATGCACACACATATAAACACACACATTCACACACATACACATATAAGCACACATACACACTCAACTGACTGTGGTATTTAGACCCTTGGTTGCTATAATTCTGTATATTGAATGACTTAAACCCTTGACTTATACTAGAACCTTGTGCTGTCTCTACCTACTACATTGTTAGTTCTTTGTGTTGGGGACCAGTGCTTGTGCTTCAGTGTAACCCCAGCTGTGTCAGGTTCCTATCAACCCCAAAAATAGAAACAGGTGGCTGAAGGAATGACAGCAGCCTGAAGAAAGCCAGGACCAAGAATACAGGCAATGAGTCAAGAGTGGGTCATCTAATTGTGCAATTGAGTCCAGGGAGGTGAGGTTAGGCATAAGAAATAAAGAAGAGATAGACAGCATGGTAGACCCGAGAGCAGGGTGGAGTCCTGCTACCTGATGAAGCTATTGAGCTGGGATAGAATGCAGCAGCTGGAAAAGAGGCCAACTGTACCCATTAAAAAGAACAAGGGATTTCAGAAGCTGGGCCACAGATTATACCCTAGAGTTTCCATACCCAGTCTTTGTCCTGCCAAACTAGGAAGAGGTCATAGCCTAACTGAACTATAGCAAATGAAATAGGCAAAATGCAATTCTCATGTCAGGTAGTCCTTAAATCCTAACTGTGCCTCTTAACACCCACATGCTGTAGTTGTTCTCCTCTATGGTCAAAAGAGTGCATGTCTTACACAGTAATGTCGATGATGAACCAAGACATACAAAATGTACACTAGTCAATAATTGAGTGCTGTGATTTGCACGTGAATTGCAAGGCATGTCATTTTCAATGGAGCACAGGTTCAAGTTCTCCATTTCTCACAAGTTTTGTGACCTTCAAAACATTGCTTTTATCTCCCTTTTCCTCTTCCATACTACAGAGATAGTAATAGTCTTAGGCAATTATTAAGAAAAACGTACTGAATCATAGTAAATCATGCAGGACAGTCACTGGATTATAGTGTCATCTAAATATTTGCTGAACAATTGCATTCTTGTTTTTATTAGGAACCAGGAGCCTAATAGTTCCCCTTCCTGATTTGCAGCCCCCAAACACTAACAGTAACGGACATTGGCAGGAGGAGCATTGGAGCTCCCTGGTGTCTCTCAGTTAGTGACCGACAAGCCCTGACCCCTTCTCTCTGCCGCCCTTTCTGACTCCACGGGAACCAGGCAGCCCCCAGCTTTCTGAGAAGGTCCCCAGAGACTTGACAGTATGTAACAAAGTGGTGGGAGGGAGGAAAGCCAGCAGAAAGGGCTGACCCAGTGGGCTGGCTACTGCCCCGGGATCTATTTCCCGGTGTCTGGGAAGTTGCTGACTTCAGCCATTCCAGAGTGAAGCACCAGCCATGGTCAGAGACAGCACCGAGCAGAGCACGCAGCACAGCCGTAAATCTGACCGCCGATTATTTAAGAGAACTGACTTTCTGTGTTGCGATATTAAAGCAAATCTGCCTCCTGCCTATAAATCAGGAGAGCTGTTCTCAGCTTCAGGCACTCTGTAGGGCTGGCTGGAGACGCGCGTGCTTGAGAGGCACGGAATGAGACCGAAGAGAGACGTACTTGCTTACCTCTTCGACATACTGTTCTCATGACCCTACCTGGACTGCGCACCCCTTCCCTGTCCCATGACCTCAGGTTCCCAGCATCCTCTAGGGAGCCTCAAAAACACCAGAGGAACACCTGATGCTGACATTGCACTCTGTGACCAGATGGAGTAGATAGCCGTAATCCGTTTAGTGTTCATGAAATTAAATATCAAAGATAGGAAGGGAATTTCCCAGGACCACCCAGTGTGAGGGCAGAGTGCAGATCAGGCTGTGTCTCACAGTTCCCAACCCAAAGTTCTTGTGACATTAAGTCAGTCTTATCAAGAAGTTTCGTATGTGTGGCATGGGCTGAGAAGATGGCTTAGTGGGTAAAGTTCTTGCCACACAAATGTGAGGGACTTAATTCAAATTGCCCAGAATCTACGTATAACCAAGCATGGCAGCTCATGTCTTGTAGGAGGTGGAAACAGGAAAATCCCTGCAAGTTTATGGGCCAGCTAGCCTGGCACTGACCTGCAGACATGCACTGTAGCACATATGTACTCACACATACAAGGATATACACAGAGAGAATATTCATCTTCATATGCAAGGTATTAAAAACTGTGACTAGTAGCCTAGAAAAATATTTCAGCTCAAAATGCCCAAATGCACATTGCCTTGGACCCCCTCTGCGGATGATGCTTTCCACTATATCAACAAAACTCACCACTGTATTAAACCCATCCTTGGTGTCCAATCACCAGGAACAAAACTCAGGTTCTTAACACAATGCACAAAGGTCTTTGTGTTCATGGTCTTTGCATTTACTCTGTGTCCTACAAATACAGATTATGACCCTCACTTTACCTTTCTATCCTGGGAGACACTTTCTGTTACCCACCTCCTACCCCAGGATGGATGGAGGCTCCTCTTTGATATTCATCTATCACCCTCTGCTTGCCTCTGCTAGTCCTTGCACAGTGGTTTCCTTGCTACCTCATTGTGCTTCCCGTGCTGTGCCTTTAAATTAACTCTTTACAAGCAGGAAGCCTGCTCTATGGATCCAGATAGCACCTCAGGAATCCAATGAATGCTCTTGGACTTGAATTCTCACCATTACCCTAAACAGTAAACAGTGTTCTTGACAATTTGTGTAGGAGATTAAAAGCTCAAACACAATGAACACATCCTTTGGGATGGTCTCAAACTAAGATTACAACAGGATTCTAACTAAAAATGCTACACCCAGCCCTGATTCTTTCTTCTCTTACCTGATTTTACTTTGGACCCTCCACTAGAATGGGTTTTCCGACTCAAGTGAACACACTGACTTAATCTTGTCATTCAGTGTCATCCTAGACAGAGGAAGAAGAGATTTCAACATCTCAGAAACATCTCACCCTTCCTGCCAGCATGCCTCCAATATCCCTAAGAGATGACCAAGTGGTCGTCCTTGAATACCTGCTCCCCCATGCACCCCCTCTCCCAGAAGGTAGACTGTGCCTCACAGGTACAAACAGAGGGCAGAATATTTGTATTTAACTCACCGCTATTGAAGTTTGCTCTGTTTACAACCATCTACCACAGGAGGGTGAGGGCCTGGCAGGAATACTGAAGGCAGCAAAAGGACAGATAGCAACTGAACTGCTAAGCTCTCTGAATCTAGAACTCTGAGCCTGTATTTTTCTCCCTCCCTTTTCTCCCCACCCCTTCTGCCTCCTTTCTAAGCACTATTAAAAAGAAAGGGCTTGAAAAATGTACTAATTTTGCGAAATACTCCAAAAATATTACTTCATGTATTTAGGATCCTAAGTGATTTTGCTTCCAAGATTTGCTGACAAAAAAAAATCCTCCTGGCATTTCAATGCAGAGAAAATAAGCCGTATAATTTGGGAATCACTAGTGTTATTCCTCCCTAACCTCCCCCCCCCCCCCCAGTTCAGGTTAATGTCGTATACATGGCCCCTGGAAGGACATTTCTTGCTAAGGGAGTTATTGGCTCTTTATTTAAAATGTTCTGGAGGGATGATTTGTGGGTCTAACAAACCTAAATAATTTAAAGTAGTCTCTATTTGCTGAGAACTGCAGTTTTTTTTTTAAGCAGATTTTAAATCTTTAAAGTTTCAGAGATTGAGATAGATGGGACGGGGATTTATTTGTTGCAGGAATTTCTGTTTCTTGTGCCGCTCCTTTTCCCAGCATCGGTTCTTTTCTCGTTCTCCCAACGTGCAACCTCCAAGCTGGAGAACACTGCACACAGGCACCCGTCACAGTGTGAGCTTTCAGACTATGCAAAGTAAATCTTGGTGCAACAAAACAGGCATAGCAGCTGTGACTGGAGCTGCTGCGATCTCTTCTCAGCTTTTCACTATTCTGCGGAGGCTCCCAGAGCCCTGGAGAAGCACATGTTGAAGGGAAAGGGTGAGGGTCAATGTACCCAGGGTGCCTCTGCGAGTGCAAGGCTGGTTCAGCCTAGAACAGTACCTCTTGGTTGACACTGTATGCATCCTATCAGCTCTGGCTACTTTTTGCACTTGGTTTTGACCTCTTCATAAATCCACCAGCCAGCCTTCAGACTCCCATCTCTTAGCAGTGATGCAATGAGGCAATCCTGCCCAGGAGCACAGCATAGAATAGCCCTCACACGTGATGGTGGACATACCTATCCCTCAGCAGCCATCCCTGCTCCTGCAAGTCTGGGTGAGCAAGTCATTTCTAAGCAAGGCACGTTTTTCTGCAGTCCCTTTTCCAAAGAGCAAGTGGTGACAGTGTCTGAAATGCACAGTCAGCAAAACAGCAGCCACTCTGCCTGCAAAAGCCTGCAGAGACCCTGCAGAGACCCACCCCACTCGCTCTGTCCCTGTCATCCTGGGTAGAAGCTCAGACTTTCCCCTGGGAGTGTTATATTCTATGCCAGCTACTAACTACCATGAGGCTTTTACCAGTTTCTATGAGTCACATGGACTCCAAATGAAACCAAGGGTTTTGGTTCAGTTTTGTGCTCTTGTTATGGGAAAGGGTGTTTGTCCTTCCGGACACCTTAACTGATTTAGGTCTCAATTTAGAGAATGCAGGCTTAAGAAGTTCATTTTCACTTCATGAGAAAGTTGATTGGCAGCACTTGCTTTACTACAGATGACAGAAGAGATGGGGCAGAAATGCTTCGCAATTCATGAGTCTGTAGTCTTATTTGTCCCTTGGCTAAAGAATTTTACAGGAAAACCCACACACAAACAAACAAGCCAACCACACAAGGTTTCCAAGTTCTGCCTTGTGCAAACCCAAGTACTTTGATTCAGTGGTTTTCCTGACAGGAACTACAAGAACTTCAACAGGATGTTTCCTACTTCAGGTGGGATTAGAGAGAATGAGGCATGTGACAGGGCAAAGAAAATGCATACAGGAAGATGGTTAAATTAAAATTGGAGCCCAGCTCCAGAGTGGGCCCAAGTCCTGTCAGCAGAGGTAATGGTCCCTCCTCTTGGAAGGCTATGGTACTTTATCCACCTTGACATGAAGGCTATGCCTGTCTCTCTTGTCTCCATTTTAAGTGGGTAGATACACCATTTCAGGTCTACTTCATACACCCCTTGATACGGCACGTGGCACTGCGGGATTATGGATTTTGTCAGCACTGACAAGAACAGTCTGCAGAGTCACACATGGCACAATCACGACTTCAAGCTGGTCAGAGTTCTCATTCACTGGGAATAACTTCCTTCAGAGTCCTAGAAACAGAGATGGGTACTACCTGGAATAAAACTGGGTCCAAAGATATACCAAATACTTCAGTGTTTGAGAAAGCTGCCTATCAGCCACTATAAGAAGCAGAAAAAAAAGACTCAGAAAATAAAAAGGGAAAGGTAATGCAGGAAGGGCTGGGATATAAGCAGTGGTGAAGCGCCTACTGGAAACTGCAATGAATCAGCTAGCAGTATGGAGTGTCCAATGTTTGTCCAACACGCAGCTCAGTTTTGCTTCTACTCACACCAGCTCCATGATTTGCCAACCAGTCAGAGGTAGAAAGCTGGATTGCTAGCCAGATGGCAGCAGATCAGGTGTGTGACACTCCTCTGCAGACCCAGCACCTTCAGTATTTCAGCTACTCAAACCTCTCCTGCTACAGTCAGAGCAAAACTCCTTCAAAAGACTTTGGTTGGGTTTCTTTCATAGCATCTCTTCTCCAAGTTAGGAAAAACAAAAAACAAAAACAAAAAAACAAAAAAAACAATGCACCTAAGAAATCAGGGTGTAGCTCAGTGGCAGAATGTTTACCTAGCAATGTGATGTGCTGGCCTGGATGCCCAGAACCACAAAACTAATTAGCAATCAAAAATAATCAGTGTAGGGTTAGGGGGGTGGCTCAAGCGTGAGGACCAGAGTGCAGGTCTCTAACCACTTTTGGGTTTAAGAATGTAAAATTGGAACTCTGTTTTCAGTGGAGAAGCGATGTCTCAGGTCATGGGCACTCTGCACAGAACTGATTGGTGAAATCTACATCTCTTGCTCTAAGTCTTTTTTAAAAATTATTTATTTCTATTTCTATTTTTATGTGCATTGGAGTTTTGCCTGCAGGTATGAATTGTGAAGGTGTCAGTTCTTTGAGTTACAGAAAGTTGTAAGATGCTATGTAGGTGCTGAGAACTGAATCTCAGTCCACTGGAACAGCAGTCAGTGTGGCCCTAATCACTGAGCCATCGCTAGGAAGTTCAATCTAAAAAAAAAGTCAGCCCCAAGTAGGGTTAAGGCTTGAGTTGAGTTTGAAGTCTCCTGAAATATGTGGAGTGGTTTGAACTCTGACATGTGTGAATATTAGCTTGCACAGTAAAACCATCATGACTAATTCAATGCAACTACAGGAAGTTATTTGGGGGTGGGGGGTGCTGGTGGCAGGGGTGACTGAGAGCACTGCGTTGTGAGGAAGGAACCTTTCATGATGACTGAATGATTTATTAACCCCCAGAGAAGGTGTTACACACAGGGCAAGCCAGAGTTCCCTGGCAGGGCAGCAGTGGTGAAGGGTTTGAGCTGTAAAGTCATCTTAGTTTAGTGTTTATAACAATAGGGTTAAGAAGAATTCAAAGAGTGCCAAAAATGATTTGATAAGGTTTGGCTTTTTGTTATAGGTCTTTCCTGGAATATGATCCTTATCTCTTTTAAATAATCAAACACTGCACAACTTGGGGACTCAATTTCTTGCTCTGATTTCACAGATCCTTTCTCCCCAGCAAATAAGCACCAGAGGAGGAAAGATGCATGGGCCCCTGAGCTTTTGGTCAGACATGCAATGCAATATCATCACCGTAATATTTAGGTCACCATTTGGCTTAATGAACCCACTTGATTTTAATTATATCCCAAATGTAATCTTTTGAAACCTCTTGAATTGTTTTCCAGGGATATCTGGTGAAATATAAAGAGGTCCCTTCAATCCAATGAAAATTTCTGTTTCAAATTACTTATTGAGCAATTAGACCGAACTTGATGTCACTCACTATAAAAGTGTACAGGAGCAAAGATCTTACCAGTGAGCCATGTCACCCCTAGAAATGGGAAGCACCAAGAAAGGTGGGCATCTTGAGAGAGTGTATTTAATATATCATGGAGCAAAAATATAGAAGAAGAAAGTGGAGAGTTATTATTCTGCAAGACCAGTGATTTCCAGAGGTCCACCGCAGTGGAGTGGGGGAGTTAAAACATCTGTTTATACTGACGGTTTGCAGGAAGAGGGGTCTTAAGTTCAGTCTCAGTGCACACAAATAGTAACTACACAGAGTAAGTCTTTATGTTAATTACTTGACTATGGTGACCACATCTCTTGTGCATGCACATCTGAATATCAAGTTGCACACCCTAAACATATACCACTTTAATACACTAGTAACATTTCAAAAGGCTGTAAGGATAAAGATATAAATGGCTGGAGAGATGGCTCAGTTCTTAAGAGCACTTGCTGCCATTGCAGAGGATCTGGGTTTAGTTCCCAGCACGCACATGGCACTTCACAACTGTCTATAACTCCAGTTCCAGTGGAGTTCCAGTTCCAATGCCCTCATCTGACCTCTGTGAGAACCATGCACACATGTGGCACAATATATACATTAGCCAAAACACGCATGCCCATTAAATAAATAATTCTTAAAAATTAAAATTTGAAGTAAGAATTTAATATTCCTCCCTGAAACAATGTTTGTTAACTGAAGTCCTCCAGAACCCCAGAGACTTAGAGAGCAGGCACACAAAGACACAAGTTAGCAATAACTGAAGCCTAGCATGACAGAGGAGATGGGCAGAGCTCGGCAGGGCACCCCTCTTGGCAACTATCATAGCACAGATCCAGCAATCGCAATCTAAGACAAACACCCCTAAACCAAGACAGTCCAAAGATGGTGCATTCATGCTAGAAAAAAAATTACAGTAGAGCTTGCCCCAGCTCTATGTGTCAAAAGGTACAATGTTTCTACCCTCTGCTTCCTCATTCAAATCGTGGCAGTTCCATTTCTAATTCAGTGTTAGGCTGGGAAGGTTGCAAATTAATTGCAATTATGCCATTTTTGTGCCAAGTGATAATTTACCGCAATTAATTATCAAAAAACCTACTGCTGTCAATTATGATACACGCTCTCGAGTGGGGGAGGAGCCATTTGTGAGTGTGGGGAGTCTGTGGCAAAGTTATGTTTTGCTCTTTTTCCCCCATTTCCAATTAAGTGATTATAATTTGTTTTCATTATGCCAGACACAATGGAAAAACTAACAATGTCACTCTAACCTCTTTCTTAATATAAATATTATCTAGACTTACACAGTCCTATTGTGGCACCTGCAAGTTGGGCTTTGAGGGAGGCGCACTTCAGAATTAATGAGTGCAGCTGTGGTCTCTCTTACGGCAGCACTTGTGAAATAACCTCTTTAAAGTGCCATTACCACAATATTGACAGAGTTATTTATAGCACTGCAAACCCTCCCCATCATAACAGAGGACTTGTCACCCATGGCAAGCTCGGGATGCTGTCATCCCCTGGCCTTCATTCAGAACCTGGAAACAGACACCAGGTGGACCACATTTTGCAAATGAGCTCCAAGAGAGATCCAGGAAACTTGGCCAACATGAGTGGAATCACCACGGAAAAGATCCAAGGGCCGAGTGACCACCGTAAAAAGAGCCAAACTGAGCCCAACTACTACAGAATCCAGCCCCTGCTAAGGGGCAGGTTATCCAGGAATAGGAGACAGGGCATGTGTGACTTGATCCAACAGAATTCTGCAGGGAAACAAGCACATCAGGATGTGAAATAGATGATTTTGAGTCAAAAGATTCCAAGGCACATGGGTACTGCCAAGAAAATTCCTTCACAACCGTATTTCATGCCATTCTATTCACTATGCAAGCTATGTTTTTTAAGCAGGTAAACCAATCTATGACCCACTGGCTAGCTTCAAAGTCCCGGGACATCTACAAATGAATCCCAACACATGGGTAGATGACAGTGCCATATCACAATGTCAAAGTCATGAACAGTTCTGATTATAGAGAAATTAACATTTGCGGTTTTTAGCAGTTAAATTTTAAGCTCTTTGTGGGTGTCTATCTATCTGTGTTTCATTACCTTAGAGCTGAATATGTAATTAACAACTACCATGTAAATTTCAGAATTCTTTCAAGAGCCAGCCAGTGTAGGAGGCACACCTCTTGGCCCTTTAAGATCCAGGCTTGTAAATCGCTGTTTCTTCCTATTCAGAATACTACAGTGTAAAACAAGTCAGCTTCACTCTTGAGAGTCAAAACCCCTTTGCTAATTTAAATGCTTTGGGACCACTTTTCCCAGAATGCAGCAGGTCACCAGGACAGAATATTGATCTCCAGCCTCACAGCAGGGAACTAGAAGAGGATCTTTGGGACACCAGCTGCCAACACCTGGAGGGGATGCTGAACACAGACTCTAGGCCTTCTCCTGTGAATTAACCCTGGAGACAGGAGGAAAGCCCAGTGACTCACAAGAATTGAGTGCCCTACTCAGCCCTCAGCCCCCAGCCCCCAGCATCCTGCTCATACCCGCACAATAGCAATGAGTGAAACTGTAGGAAGAATGTGGTGGCTGTGTGACCTGAGAGACCCAGGGCACAGTTGAAGGAATGTCACTTCTCAGCTCACCTGTTCCTTAGGGCAAAGGGTTTGTCTTCCTCGGATACTTAGGGCCAGACTGTGGTTCTGTGTAAGCTTGGATGTTGGCCTGGGATTTGATTTCTCTTTCCTACCTGGATTCTCATTATATTCTATAACCTTAACCCTAACTTCACCCACCTCATTACCACCCCCAGCCCAGTAGGTCAGAACTGCCAGGCAAATAGGTCTATACGTTGCCTTCTTGCCTTCCCCTGGCCTAGGGAAGTAGAAGGTAGCAGGTAAGTTAGGCAGAATGCATAACCTGCCTGTGAGTCCACATCTTAGTTTGCAAACAGGCTTTCCTAAGTGCTTCTGACTCAGAGGGTTTAAATTGATGTAGTATCCCAGGTAAACCCTGCCTACATTCTGTTCCGTGGACACCTTGATATCTCTCATATACCTACAGGAAACACAAGCATGCAACCATCCCATAGGGAGAAGGTTGCCATTTGTCTTAGGCTACAAGACAAAACAGTTGTATGTGTGCAGAATTTAACTCAGCCCCAGCCCCCTCCTGACTTCCATGCTTGCATTTATTGGTAGGAAAAGGTATTTTCTCTTGCAGAAAGCTCCTGTAGATGGGGGTTTGCTGCCTTCATTCACAAAGTGATTTTTTTTGAGAGACAGGTATATAATAGAAAGAGGTGAGGGGGGTGGGTTGGGGAACCAGAAGAGCTGAGATTCTAGTCCCAGCCGTGTCATATCCCATAGCACTTTTCCTGCAAGCGTTTTTTGTCTAAAATGTGAATGGCTTAGCCTAGATCTGAAGTTTGGATTTCTAATGCCCTCTGGGCCAAGGCTAGCAGTGTCAGCCTACATAAAATGCTCAGAAGCACAGGGAATAAAAGAACGCCTCTATCACTTAAGAACATTTTTACTTTAAAAGCATCAGCTGTGCTTGGGCAGCAAAATGTGTGCCCAGTGTGAACTCATTCTGTGATGGCTATTTACAAGCCCTGGCTGTTGACTACACTACCAAAGAAAATGATATTAAGGGTATTTCGATTGTTCGTTTATGAAGTGATCTTCCTCAGAAATACTTAAAATGTTTGTAATAAAAATCAGTGAAATTCAGTATAGATTCATTAATCATTTTATGTATTTAATGTGTATGTTCTATATTCTAAATATGAAAAACAAGCTATCCATCCATGGGCTGTCATTGGCTCTGCTTCTGCCTTTGACATTAATCCCAAATGCCTAGAGCAATTGGAAAGTGGGCAAAGCAGCCAGGCCAGGAACCTCTGAAGGCTGCTGGACCTGAATGCCACCTTCAAGCTAGCTGCCTCTAGGCTGTTCCTTGGCCCTAACCAAAAGTTCCATATCTCCAGTTAGAGTTTTTGGTTGTTTGGTTGACTGTTTGGTTGGTTGATTGATTTTTTGGTTGTTTGGTTGACTGGTTGGTTGGTTGGTTGATTTTTTGGTTGTTTGGTTGACTGTTTGGTTAGTTGGTTGATTGTTTGGTTGGTTGGTTGGAGACTGGTTGATTGGTTTTTGTGTTGGGTAGTTGGCTTGATGCCCCAATGAATTTCATTAGAATTATTTACAGACAATGGATGTGGGGTTATTGACAACAGAGGCAGCTCACCAGTGGCTATACCATGAAGATGTGACTCCTCCCCACCACCACCACCACCAACCAATAGCTGCCAATAGATCCTCAGGGAGCAGTGGCACCATTTAAGCCCTTCCAATTTCCATGAGAGTATGTTGATAGACCTAGTCTTGTGTAGGTCTTGTGCAGGTAATCAGAACTGCTAAGAGTTCTATAGTCTAACACCATGTCCTTCCTGGACGACTAAATCCTGTAACACTCTGTCCCTTCTCCAGTGCCTATTGATCTTTCTTCCTTGATGGTTCCTGCCCCTTGGAAGTGGTGATGTTTATGTTTCATTCCAAGCAGAAAGTGAGAAGTCACCTTGTCTTAGTACTTAGACTAACCCTGAGTCTCTTCAGGAGCCAGGACCCACTGCAAAAAAGAAATGTCTCTGGCCAAAGTTAAGAGCAGCACTGATCTATGACACAAATATAAGTATTTAGAAAGCAATCTGGCAGGTCAGTCATGCCTGTTTAAGAATACAACAACAATTTTTTTCTTCTTCATTAGAACCTACCACCTCCCCAGAGCAGCCTTTTGAGCAGGCCTTAATAACCAGTCTTTCTTCCTGCAAGGCAGGCCTCAGATCTAGTCAAACAAATTTAGTTACGGCTTTGAGCATCATACTAACATTACATCATTTGGCACATATTACCTGGCTGATTTGTAGTATAGCAAGCAGCATCGATGGCTGAGGAGGATTGTTAATGACAATTCTCCACTAACAGCCCACACAGCACCTTCTAACAGTACGAAAGTAAGGGAGAAAACACCCGGCTTAGTTTCAGATGGATCTCTTGATGTTCTACAGCCAAAGGATGCAGTGTCTCCAGCACCCAAGTCTCCTTACATAGTTCTAACGAACAAGCCTCCGTCATGGTGGTAGCCTGTATTGTTTCAAGAGCCAGCAACTCACAAGGAAATAGAGTACTACCCAGAACCTATATTTTCATTTAACAACTATGGTTTTTACAAGTGGCTTTCTTCATCCATCCAAGGTACCTTTGTTCAAACTCTTTTTTATTTTTTCTAACTTCCTGCACATATATTTATTATCATACCTGTCTTTCAATCCCTCCACCTTTCCAGAATGGTGATTATGTGGCATCGTGCCATTTCTCTGCGTACATAAGGTCAGAAGGAAGCAAATGTGCAGTGACCTGGACCAAGCAAGGTGGCCTAAGGAAAAGAGAATTAGTGATGATATTCAGTTTCTTCCATCCTGAAGTCCACTTACGTAACTGGGGGAGAGGTCAGTAGAGGGAAAGATGGGCTTGAAGGAGATGGAGGGATCGAAGGCCACTTTGTCCCTTCAGCAGCCAATGTGCCGGTTTCCAGCAGCACATTTCCCATGCTGCACTGTAAGTTTAACTGTTTGTTTGCCTATTTCTTCTACTACAGTGCTAAGTTCCTTGAAGATATTTTTATGTCCTTAAGACCCATCAACTTAATATTTTTATGTTAAATACTGTTCTTCATATTTCATACTTATTTTGAGTATATGAAGCTAATGTAAGAAGAATTATGACAATGGGGTACTTGGGATGCTAGAGCATAAACAATTATAATTTATAATCATACATTTAAATATGTGTCTGCCTGATATCTATCTTATCGACTCCAGTATATTGCCAGCATTTAGCACAGACCCTAACATATATTGCGTGATGAGTAAGTACTTTCTAGTGATTTAAGAAATGAGGGGAAAACAGAATTTTCAAGATTTCTGTTGCTGTCAATATGTCCCCCAAAGTGTTTGACTCCATTGCTATCTCAGACTGTCCGGATAGAATCCCTCCTTTTGAAGCAATTGCTTGATAGTTCTCTGGATCATAGGAGCCAGAAATGTTGAAAGAAAGCCCTATATAACACTCACAAGCTTACATGATAAACCAGACTGACAGTTAAATCAGAGAGGCCTTTTTCATAATTTAATTAAACTCCCTTAAATATAGACATTAGTCAAGGACAACTTTATTGATTGCATCTAATTGCACATATTTTCTTACACTTTTACTGAGGGCTATTTTTCAACCAGCATGAAGGCTGCTCCCATTTCTGAAAGGGGATATGCTACAGTTGGATTTTAATTCATTACCTCTTGGACATACTGTCATTCCCTGGCTAGTACCAATCCGTTACAAAATGTGATGGTGTAATTACTTATAGGACTCCCATACTACCGTACTGTATCTAAGTGTTAGCACCTTGAAAATTCTGCCTATTCTTCATTTCATTCATCAGTCACTCAACAAACATTACTGGGTCCCTATTGTGCACTAGAAATATAAAGATGAAAATTACACAAGACTGCTATCCATGGATATCCAGAAAGGCGGAGCAGTAGCTGAATACCTAGTTTGGTGTGCTTGCATAGTGTACGTGGAAACGTGGTAGTCCAGGAGATGTAGTTGTCTCATGGAGAAGAATTGGGACAGGCTTTTGAGATGGGCTTTGGATGCAGCAGGGGTTGTCCAGACCTGCATAGTTAGATAAGAGCATTCTAGGAAATATAACCATGGTGTTATATTGCAGATGTGCTGTCAAGAGGCAGCAAGGATCAGTGAAAGCACTGAGGGTCTGGGGTTCAGGGATGAGAAGCAGATCTCACCAGATGGACAGAAGGAGAACCCAATACACGAGTCCTTTGCACCGGTAGTAAGTCCATCCACCTGCTCTGATGTGCATCAGCTGAGGCTTCCCGGCAGCCCTGCAAGGAATAAATCACCTTCTTCAAAGATGAGACATTGAGGCATACAGTGTGTACTCAAGTCAGCTCAGCCTGATAGAGGCAGAGCCAAGATTCACACCTGTGTCTAGGATATCCTTCTAAATCTGCAAGCTGCATAACTACCACCTCAGGCTGGGCTCCCATTCACAAATGAAGTCAGACTCTTCATGAATTTAGTGAATTACTGGACAACATTAGAGGTGGGCATTTGGGCTCTATGGTTTGTTTCATTGATTTAACCA
Source organism: Mus musculus (assembly GCF_000001635.26). Classification (NCBI taxonomy): domain Eukaryota; kingdom Metazoa; phylum Chordata; class Mammalia; order Rodentia; family Muridae; genus Mus; species Mus musculus. The sequence goes on from NC_000070.6 coordinate 97,720,573, forward strand.
GTCCAAACCCATTGTAACTCACTGCCAAAATATTCCCTGCTTTTCCTTAAGTCAACTCCAACCCTCTGCATCTATGCTCAGCCAAGATGTTGCCTCCTCCAGAAGACTAGGACCTGGTTGAATCCCCTTGCTCTGGACTTTTGGGACTCTCCATTCTCCACTTGGTAGTATCACTTGCTGTTCTGCAATTTCTTTTTCCTATATCTATATCTTCCCTTCCCCAGACCCACGAAATCTTGTTTTTTTTTTTTTTTTTTTTTTTTGATGGGTGTAGACTCATGATTTTAATTCCCAGGTCTTGATATACTACCTGGTATATCAACGAGTAGTAGTATTACCAGTTACATGAATGGAGACAGTTTTCATTGGGCTGATTACAACCAGCCATGGCATTTCTACAGACTTAGTTAGTGAAATTTCCAACAAGCCATTCACAAAATGTACCTCAACCTGTTTTCTGGTTCTGAAAATTTTGATGCAGACCATTGATAATTATATTTCCAGCTAGTTAACCCTGGAAAATGCTGGTGCTCCTGAATGCTTTTTCCTGGAAATCAGGAGGGCAGGGCTTGGGCTCCTATCCTTTCATTGTCTCCTGGGTGATTGATTATTCATGAGTCACCCAGTCTCCCTGAGGTGAAGAGACTGGCTCAGTCTCTATCAGTTCCAACTTCAGACCTTCCCCAAGAGCAGTCTTTGAAGGAGGAATATCCAAAGAGGTAGCCATGGTATGCAGGTAGAGAAGGTGTGAAGCAATCATCTTGATTGATTGCTTGTTATTGATCAAAGCAGGGCCTCAAAACTATAAGGCAAGGGCTATATATGCCATTGAGCCATATCCTCAAACCTATTAGTTGTCTATGCCTGTTAAAACAAATCACCAAGAATTTAATAGCTCATTCCTAATACAAATCTGTCTTATAGTTCTATAGCTTAGAAGTCTAGCAAGAGAGTCACAGAATCTATACCAATGTGTTGGCATTCCTTCCCAAGATTTCCAGAAGAGAATCTGTGCCCATGCTTTCTCCAGCAGCCACTGGAGGAATGCCTCTACCTTCTGATTCCTTTTCCATCTTCAAAGGCAACAACCCTGCTTCACCATCTTCTAATCCAACACCTTTTCTACCTTCCTCTATTTCCCCCAAATATTCTTCTTATATCACTGGCTCTGTTTAAATAATATAGAATCACCCTGCTTGATTCTTCTCCTTTTCCATGTAATGTAAGTTGTCCCAGGCCCTAGAACTGTGCTATGGGCATCTTTGAGGAGAGCATAATTATGCCATAGCTGAATGAAGGGTACAAAGGGAAGAGGGAGGCACCATGGGATGAGGGGAACATCTCTACCCACAGTGCTTTGGAGCTGTAGCCCCCAGTCTCGCAACACTCATGCATGTACTAGTTTGTGAGTTTGAACTAGCACTTGCTTTTGAGCTTGAACTTGCCATGTAACATCTCCAAAGTTCACTATGTTCCTCTTCCTCCCAGGGGAAAAAATTGTGGAAGCTAAATGTTTTTTAATTATTGAAGCTTGGCCAAGAACAGGTACTTCATGAAAGAAAGAAAGCAAGAAGTTATCTTGTTGGACCAGTGGGAGCCAGGGGAGGGATGAAAGGAAGCATGGACAGAAAGGTAAATAGAATTCATGCTGTGAAAAGGGTTAGATGCCAACTTTTATTTCATAGGCCATGAAATGTTATCAAAATCACAGGCTGGAATAAGTGAGTGACTTGAGCATTTTTCCAAGCAATGAAGAATGTTGGGTGAATTTAAATGAGTAGCTTTGGCTTGCAGATTCCCTAGAGACAGGTAGGCTAGGCCCCTCACAACTAGACTTCACATTTTAAGTCAACAAGATGAAAATAAATCCTTCAATTCTGTTGCTGCCAGTTGTGAACAGCATGGTGCCCGCTAAGCACTTGGTTCATGTTCACACATAATTTTAATTCTCCCTTAACTCGAGATTCATGGATTTTCAATTTACCAACATCTGGAACAGTAAGGGCATTGGAAAAGCCATCCTGGGAACTTGCCACTTACACAGTAGGGCCTCAGTAAACATTTGTTATCAAAAACCCCAAGCATAAGAAAAGCAGGATTTGGAGAGCAAAGCCAGTTCTTTTGAAGTGAAGCGGAATTTGAAGAGTTTAGCTGTGACATACTGAAAAGTGTATTTAGCGAATGAACAGTTGGTGAAAATCGTCAGCTAAGGTTAGCAAGACGTGCTGGGGAGGGGGCAGGGAGTCTAAAGTGTTTGTGCATGAAGGAGGGGCTTTGGCTTTGTGTTCATTTTCTCAGGATCAAACGCACACATGCTCACGCACAAGCACACACATGAGTGCACGCACGCAGAGCTGGGCACTCTCTACTCGGTATTATCAAGCAAGCTCCCTGAGCTGTAAGAGACCTGTGGTGCCTTCAGTGACATCGCCATCAAGCACTCCTAATTAATTCTTAACAAGATCAAGATGTTATTTTGTAAGTCCCCCTGCTGTCCAGTTATTTGTGCGTAAACTGATATATTGTTATAATGAAGAGAATGCTTTTCCTTTATTTTTTAAACATTTTTCCCTTGAAAATTTCACACATGCATAAAATATTCTGATCACTTGTATTCCATTCTCTTCCGGCTCCTGCTGAACCCCTCCTCCTCCTCCTCCTCCTCCTCTTCCTCCTCCTCCTCCTCCTCCTCCAAGTACCCCTCCAATTTTCCTGACTTTTGTTTATGTGTGTTTCTTTTGTCACCTACTGAATTTAATTACTTGGACAAGCAAGAGCACAGAGTCACCTATTGGATACAGGCGACTTACAGTACTACGCCACTGCAGAAAGTTAACTCAAGCAATCACTAGCTGCCAAGAGCCCCTCAGGAAGGATAAACCTCATGAGCCCATGCCAGGTTCAGGATGTTGATACCCTCTTGTACAGATCCAGTGCAGAGAACTGCAGCTGTAGGTACATCTATGCAACGGTCCTATCCTGTGCAGAGGAATGCTTTGAAGAGCTCACGTTCTCTCCACTCCCTTTGCCTCACTGTAGTCTGAGCCTTGGAGAGGGGTGATACAGATGCCCTGTCTAAGACCAAGCACTCACTCAACTGTTACTCTCAGAATGTTGACAGTTGCGAGTCTCTGCATTAATTTCTACCCACTGCAAAAAGAAGCTTCTCTGGCCAAAGCTGAGAGCGTCTCTCATTTATGAGTATGAACATAAATATTTAGAAAGTAGGTTGATACCATATACATTCAGCAAAACAATATAATAGATTTGAGCCTGAGACTAACGACATCTTCAGCCGTGAGTTTTTGACCAGGTTTATAGGTGTGAAACAGCCTCACTGGAGCAGGCCTCAAGTCCAATCAGAAAGTAGTTGATTACTCTTCTCAGAATCATGACACTACTGCACCAAAGGGCATACTTGGGTGGCAGACTGATATTGTAGCTGTCAAGGTTCACTCTTGCTGACCTTTATCTGCAGCAGCCTGCTTAGCACCTTCTAGCTCCATGAACTCTTACTAAGGAGGAAGCTTCCAATTCAATTCTCACTTGATCTCTCTATGATCAACAACCAAAGTGTGTGTCAGCAGTTTGGTATTACCACCTTGTTCTCATGGGCAACCAAGAGCAATAGCTATACCCTGCATTGCCTTGCGGGGCTCTGGGATCTCCATGAACAACTTATAGAGAGGTAGCCCACATCTGGTCATGAGATTTCCACTGGATAACCACTGAGAGCAGAGTTATCCACCTACCCAGGGTACCTCTGTTAAAACTCTAAAAAGGATGCTTTTAAAATTAAGTGCTCCTCCAGGTTATAGGAAATTGAGCGAAAATAGTGCTTCTTGCACCAGTCTCTGCCCACAAAATGAGTTCTGAGCTCCTGCTTAGAGTATCCATAAGAGACTCAACCACACTCCATGGTGTTATTGTTTCTCCAGAAAGTTCCCTCTAACGTGTAGATTTAGTTGTGAGCAAAGGACATGGGAGCTGCAGAGAGTGTCTACAGATCTTTCTGCACTGGTTCCTGTGGGTTTCATCTCATTCACTGTTCATAGGAGACTCTGGGAGCAACTACAGGACCTTTTCAAATGAACTGGGAAGAGTTTAATTTCTCTCCAACAGTCCTTTGACCATGAAGTGGCAGAACCAGAATCTAAAGCTAGCCTTCTCAGCCATTACCTGATGCTAGACACTGGAAAAGTACAACTAAGATCAGCGTCTGCTGGAGCAGAGGTCCACAGGCCCACAAAGGGTCCTGAAACAGTCTTGCTAATTAGGTGACCTGCGTTAAAGGAAGCACCGTCAAACCAGAAATTAATCACTTTTCACCTCTAAAAAGAAACCAAGAGAGAATTCAGCCAGTAAATGAAAACCCAGACTTCAGCTGAAAGCTTGTCAGAAAATTATTGCAACCACACCCATGATAATACTTGTTCGAAGTACATTTATCCTCACAGCCTATGAGGTTGCTGTTACCCTCACATGTCATAGATGAAGAGCCAAGGACACAGGGAGGGCACAGAGTAAGTGGCAGAACTATGACTCTTCCCAGGGTCACACTATCACCAAAATGGAGATTTGGGATCATTAAATGTCAGTGAATATAGAACTGCACTGGGGTAAGAGTGTCTTCCAGAAGAGCCATGATGGGACTCTCATTTGGGAAGTTTTTCTGCTGTTTGATTGTGTATTTGGCTGATAGAAGTTGTTCTAGTTTGGTATAAAGACATACCACTGCAACCTGGGGAGGAAAGGTTTTTTTTTTTTTTTTTGGCTGGTATGTCTCAAATCACCATCCATTATGAAGGAAAGTCAAGAGGAGGAACCTAGAGGCAGGAGCTGAAGCAGAGACCACTGAAGAATGTTGCTAACTGGTTTACTCCCTGCTAACAGGTTTGCTCTAGCTGCTTTCTTATATAACTCAGGACCATCTGCCCAGGGGTAGGGTAGCACTGCTCACAAAACATTAATCAAGAAAACGTCCCCTCAGACTTGTGTACAGGCTGTTTTGATAGAAGCATTTTCCCCACTGAACTTCCTTCAGTCCAAATAATTCTAGCTTGTAGTTTATAAACAAAAACAAGCAAATAAAACACCACCAACAACAGTAAATAGCACAGGAGTACTTCTAAAGTGATAACCAACGGTGACATTTTATTTACAGGGAAATCTCAAGGAAACATATTGCAAGCAACAGCAGCAGTCCTGAGGTCAGCTCTAAAAGGGAAACGTTAGCTTGAACGTTGGACACAACGCTCTTCTCCCAGTATGTGGAGATACCACAGTCGTTCTAGACAACACGGGTGATTTCTTCCTAAGGGTGGGGATGTTATAGGAAATCATGGAGACTGAAAAACTCGTGGGAATCAGGATGTCTGTAGCTGCTTTTTCCACTGAAGTCCTGAGATCTTCATTGCCAGCCCCCTTTGTAAACTGACATTATCTAAACTAAAAGAGCCCATTGTCTGCAAAAGTTAGCTTTATTGTTCTGGTAGGAACATTTCCAATGAAAATATGTACATGGAAAAAATAGAGAACCTTTTACCCATAGAAACAATGGCAATTAACATGTATACAGAGTTTGGCATTTATAAAACTCTTATTCATTTATATCTCAGTTGAGTCTGCTAATATGTCCTGGGAATATATTTTTATCTTATTGTGAAATTCTGTCATTCTTTTAAGAAATGCATGGAGAGCTCTTTCCCTGAGTTAGTTCTGAATATAGATAAGTAATCAAAACGGGCATTCCATTTGCCTTCCCAGGGCTACAATACAGGAAAGATGGCATTCCTGAGTATGTGAGCAAGTGCGCATGGACAGAGAAATGGAAATGGTGTTAAAAGCTATAGAAGAGAGGGACTGGGGACTGGGAGAGCCTGTCATGGGAAATCCTAAGAGCAACTGAGGGACATAGTCTGGAAATGACTTCGAGCTGCACTCTAAGGAGAAATGAGAATTAATATAAATACCATCTTGCCAGTAAAGACCTTTCTGACACCATTGATGACATTTTACTTTGGTTCCCTTTCTCATTTCTGTGACAAAATACTTCCCGGGAGCAACTTACATTTGCTTTCTATTGCTGTGACCAAAACCAACTTAGAAAGGAAAGGGTTTGTTTCCAGTTATGCTTGGGAGTCCATTGCCAAGGGAATTCAGGGGAGGAACTCAAGGATCCTGCCTGGAAGCAAGAACTGAGACAAATACCATGGAAAAACATTGCTTACTGACTTGTTCCTCATCCCTTGCTCAGCCCACTTTCTTGTAGAACCCAGGACCACCTGCCAGGGATGGCAATGCCCACAGAAGGCTAGCTCTTCCAGCATCAATCATTAGTCAAGAAAAAAAACCCACAGACTGGCCTGCAGATCAGTCTAAGGGAAGCAGTTCAAGTGTTGTTCTCTTTTCCCAGATGACTATAACTTGACAAAAGCAAAACAACAACAAAAAACCTACCCAATCAGCACAAAAGAGTTGACTAACAATTTTGGAAGATATGGTCCATGATGGAGGAGAGGTATGGCAGCTGGGACATTTTCATGTATAACACGGAAGAGCTGGAGATAGTAGCTTCTCACATTGTGGTGAAACTGAAGCAGAGAGGACTAAACCAAACCAGTGATGGGCTATCTCAGTCAAGGCTCATGCCCAACAAACTCACTTCTGCTAGATTGGCCATACATCTCAAGTGCCCCACAACCTTTCAGAACATTTCTATCATCTGAAACTAGCTGTTCAAATACATGAGCCTCTGGAGGAAGTTTTATAATAAAACTATAACAAGGAAAATTGTTAGACTGAGGCAGGAAGAACATTTGAATCCAGACAGATCAGGGTCAGCCTGGGCAACAGAGAATGATTTTATCATTTGTAGAGTCTCTATGTATAAAATAAAATAAGATTTCAAGAATCTTTTATTTTATTTGCCCATTCCTATTTTTACATATCAATTCCCTTCCGCTGTACTGTGTAGTTAATGTATTGTTTTGTAACCTGGACTCCTCCATTTGAAGGCATATGCTATAAGGGTTTTTAATTGTTTGTATTTACCTGTGTGTTGGCCATATATTGAACAGAGAGTTCTCAGAGGAGAAATACAAATGGTATATAAACTGCTTTTAAAAAGAGCTCAAAGTGTTCAACATCATTAGACATCACGGAAATGCATATTAAAACTACTTTGAGATTCTATCTTACCCCAGTCAAAATAACAACAAATGCTGGCAAGGACATGAAAAAAAAGGGGAGTCCTTATTCACTATCAGTAGACATGTAAATTGGTGAATCCAGCATGGAAATCAGTGTAGAGGTTTCCCCAAAAAACTACAAATAGTTATCATGAGACTCAATATTCCATTCCTGGGCATATACCCAAAGAATTCCATATTCTATGACATCATGGACCATATTCTATATTCATATTCATGTTTGTGGCTGCTCTAATTGCAATAGCTAGGGAATGCATTCAGCTAGATGTCCATCAACTGATTAATAGATAGTGTAAATGTGGTGCATTTACACAATGGAATTTTATTCAGCTTTTAAAAAATGAAATGAAATATATAAAACTAGAAAATGCTATGCTGAGTGCAGTAACCCAGACCCCCAAAAACAAACATTGCATGCTCTCTGACTTAGATTTCTGTGCTTGAGTTGGAGTTGAGAACCTATAGAAGTCTTGTCAAAAAGCCCATGGCTGTGGAGGTCATAGACCATACAGTGCAACCTGTTATCATTGTCTTTGTTACATGGATAACAAACAAATTGCCTTCTAAATATGCATCTGTATACCCGTAGGCCAGTGCTGTCTCACTCTAGGCAGTATTTAATGCAGAAACTCATACTGGTCCAAATGCTGTAAAGAAAGGATTATTGAGTGCTCAACTTGAGATGGATCTCATCGTGGTGTCTATGTGAAAGAGGACTAAACAACTGAATATTTGGAATGTGCTTAGACTAGTTGGTGGCCTAGGAAACCCTGTAATTATAAATTGCTATGATTAGTTGAGATGGACATCATCCCCACCAACAACAACAACTTGGGTTGTCTGGCCTTGGACATGCTTTCTGCAGAGCGACTGCTTGATGCTGCCACATTACAAGTGCCGACATGGGTTGTAGTTTATCTGGAATCCCCAGTCTCAGTAACCCTTGGGTTCAAATGCTGAGTCACTCTTCCCTACAATACAGTACCCTGTTTAACTCTGATAATATAATGAAGATGTGAAGTTTACCCTGGAATCTTGAAGCCTTTCTTTCTAAATGTAATAATTATATAATCGTATTTCTACTTTAAGATTCATCTACTAAAAATGTTCATGAATCGTCCTTCATGGGGAGCCAGAGCAAGGACCAAAGTGGTATTAAAAGTGATAGTGAGGATCCAAAATTATTCGAAGAATTCATTGTCTTTTAGCTTTGTAATATAAGATTCTAAAATGTATACATGGTCTTGGGGATGTAAGGATATAACTCAGGGCAGGTTACTGTTTATCAAAAATTACCCAGTGCTTGAGAGAGACTTCACTAGGGGGAAGCTGTCTGAGGGTTGTACTGCTGTAAACATACACCATGACCAAGGAAACTTATAAGGACAATACTTTTGAGGCTGTCTTACAGGTTCCGAGGTTCAGTCCATAATCATCAAGGCAGGAGCAAGGCGGCAGGCATGGTGCAGGCAAGTCTGAAAGTTCTACATCTTCATCTGAAGGATACTAGCAGAATACAGGCAGCTAGGATGAGGGTCTTAAAGCGCCAATAAGGCCATACCCTCTAATAGTGTCACTCCCTAGGCTGAGCATATATAACCACCGCAGATACCTCACAAACTTGATAATGTGACTTTGATTCTCAGAACCTACATGAAAAAATTGAATGCGGTGGTACCCATCAATAATCCAAGCACTCCTACTACCATATGGGGGAAAGAGGTAGAAACAAGATATGCCTGAAAGGTCTTGGGCTAGCTAACGTGCTGTGCTAGCATGGAGTATTCAATAAGGCAGAAACATTAGAGAGATTTTTGCATTAACAAGGTAGACTGAGAGAAAAAATTCCCAAAATTTATTCTCTATACACACACATTAATAACAACAACAACATCACCAAGGTCAATAGCCAACTGATAAAACCTGTTAGGCTTATATCAAGGTTTATCTTGATACCAATTTAAATAGGTTTTAAGTAACTCTGGTTTACAACAACCAAAGAATTAACAATGACCAAATCAGCAAACAGTAAATTGCCATAGTTGAATATGTGAGGAGGACTGATGGAATAATGTTCACCTTTAATTTACTATAAATTGTTTGTGAGAAAAGATTCCTGACACCATAGCAATGTTTATTTGCAGAAACGAACCATCTGTGGGTGTAAAGATCTCCACTCACTAACTACAGTGTTAGAATAGATGGAACAAGAAGCATCCTTGTGGGGAGAACTAAATCTTGGAAATGACCACTTAGGACATAAAGAGCCAATCTTCCTGTAATTCACCCAAGAGAGCCGGAGATTTGCGAGAAAGCTAGCCCACATCAAGGAGGCTGCAGGCCCTGCACAGCAAAGGCATCTCCCCTTGACAAGTGTTTAATTTGGCCTTGTAAAGTGTGTGAAGTGCAGGCGTTTAATTTGTTTGACAGAAGCAAGCCCAGAGCACCTTGTGTAATATGGTGCCACACGGCTTCGTGACTCCTACCACATGGTAGGCATAGTCTAGGCGTTTGTGAAAAAAAAAAAACACTCAAGTTGAAACAGTTTGACAAAGATCTGTTTTAATTAAAATACACAAACCTTCTCTTCTGAGCCCAATGGGTGGAAATGAAGGAGAATAACACTCAGTCCAAGGAATAGTTCCTCTTTCCTGTAAGAGGAAAAGATGCTTTGGGCAGGTAGGAAGTCTTTGTGGGTCTTAGCCATTCCGATATCCTCCACCTTCCAAAACATCTTCTTTCTTCCCTCAGTGCTGGCCATCCGCCCCAACATCAATTCTTTCTTACTGAGCAGTCATGGTCTAGGATAGCAGCTCTATACTATAATGTTTAAACGTAGAACCAGGAAACTCTGCCAAATTCTTCCTTTTAACTTCTTGTGCATTGATATGCAGCTGCTCATAAATTATCTACATCTGTCAAGATTTTTCTGCCTTGGGTGTGTTAAGAGACCATCTTTAAAAAAAAATTAAGCAAACATTCTTCCAGCCTGACAATTCTACCACTCCCTACTACCTACTTTAGCTGGGTCACTGTTTGCCCAAAAGAGAAAGTCACATCTACTTCTCAGCAGAGTGTGGGGGATGACTCAGACGGCTGTGTTCCACTTGACACCTGAATTCTTTCTCTGTCTCTGTTTCTCTCTTTCTTCCTAACAGTTACTGTTCACTTTTTCTTCCATCGCATGTTTGACCAGTTTCCTTCCATTCCCTCTATTCTCTAGGTTTATTGGCCTTACGGGTTCCAGCTAATGTTAAATGTGTACTTCTGCCCCAGGACTTTTGAAGAAGCCATCCCCATAGTGAGAAATCTTCTTCAGTGCTGGCCCTGCTTTCTAAGTACCTTCCACTAGCTCCTCTGCCTCTTCATTTGTTTGACACCTATTGAAATGTTATTTCTTTTCAGTTAATAACTTTGATTACAATATTCAATCACATTGTTGTGGGAATGACATTGTTGAACTTAATACATTCTCCTTGCAATCCCTTACATTTGTACAGTGTATGGAGGTCATACACTGTAGATTCACCCCAGCATTCACCCCATTACCTTATTTCATTACCTTCCCTCTGTTTCTTAACCCCTTTTAATTTCCAACTAGATTTCCTCATACTTCCAGATATATATATATATATATATATATATATATATATATATATATATATATAGAGAGAGAGAGAGAGAGAGAGAGAGTCTCTGGGTTTTAGTTAAGGTTACTCATGTGAGTGTGGAGGTAGCCGGGTTCTAACATGTACACCCCTGAACATTAAACTGCATTTCTACTTCAGCAGTCTGATGCCTAGAATGAAGCTCAAATGGATGGGGCCAGAATTAAGAAGCCTGGATGTATGCCCCAGGTCACTTATTTTAAAAACCCTGTGTCCCTGTGAGTGCTATACAGGCACAATGATACCCAGGCCTTATAAGAGCAAGGCCAGCTGTCCTCCCCTTTGGCTGGAATACATTGTTCTAGACCAGAGGGCACTGCCCTAATATGCCTAAGCTCCTTTCACAAAATATTACAGGGCAAATTTGAAAGTAGGAAGGTATATTTGCTCAACTTTGGAGACTGATAGCTGAGGCCAGAATCCCAGCATGGTCAGTTCTGGTGAGGGCTCTTCTAGGCTGCAGCCAATCTGAATGTCAGTGCATCTTTATGGATTTCCATAGTTTCATTTATAGTTTCTATGACAACATACCCTGGCAAATGCAGCTCAAGAGGAAAAGGTTTATTTCATCTCAGAGTTCTAAATTACAGTCAATCATAATGGGGGAGTCACAGTCCCCAAAACTTGAGGGATTTGGCTTGTATTTAGAAATGATACTTTGTATCACAAGTCCTCTGAAAAATCTAAATAAGGCTGTGGATCCCCTTTCCCAGAAAAATATATTGATGCGCACAATTTTGTTTCTAATTTTAAGGGGCTTACTAACCATCTAAAAGATAAAGTAAAATGGAAGTCTGGGTCAGACAAGTCCCCCATCCCACTACAAAACACTATCTGCAGTAGTAATAGCACAAAGGTATGTATGCATACATTTCTAAGCTAAACACAAACTAGAAGGATAACAAGTATTAATGAGGATGGGGAGGAAATGGGACCATTACAGACAGCTGATGGGAACGTAAGTTAGCACAGCCTCTATAGAAAACAGTATAGGTTTTCTTAAGCAAACTCAAAGCAGAACTATGCCATACTCCCCACAGCTCTGAGGACTGTCCTAATGGGTGCTGAGCAGGGTGAAGAAATTACATACACACAGACACAGAAATACCTCGGATTGGGTGGTCTGAGCTCTCTGATGGAGAACTCACTGGATCCTAGAAGCTCAGCATTTTTATTATACTCAGTTAAAAGAGAGGTGGGTTTGCTGTGTAAAGCTGAGCAAAGAGGTAGATTTAGCTAATGTTGGTAGGAATCGTCCCTATAGGGGAACAGTCTTCAGGCCATAAACGTTCTGGGGACTGGGGAAGTGCAGCTATGGTGGACATTTTCAGCACACACTGTCAGCATTCACGTTAGGACCAGGGAAAGGCTTTGCTATTCCTTTGAGCCTCACCCAGAAAAAGCCTTGTCAACCTTGTGGATCTGAGGCACTGGGGTCCTGGGCATAGATGTGTCCATGCCAACAAAAAACATTTACTCAGGACTTCACTCCCTCCCTACAGAGCTGCCATGAACATCAGCAATCCCAATGCTGCATTTGTAGCCAAAGAAAATGAAATGACCCCTGCACCTAGCTCTTCATTGCAGCATTGCTAGCAATACCCAAATAGAGAATCAATCTAAGAGTCCCTGACTAATGAATAGGTAAAGAATAGAGGGGTGTGTGTGTGTGTGTGTGTGTGTGTGTGTGTGTGTGTGTGTGTGTGTGTGTGTGTGTGTGTAAAAGGGGAAAGCCTGTTTTTGTGATACCCTTTGGGTTTGTTGGTTGTGTTTATCCTATGGATACACCCAGAGGGTGTTACATTAAGTGAGCTCTGCAGGCACATAATAATAATAAACCCTATGGTCTCTTTCATATGTGAAATTTTTAAAAAGCAAACTCTTAAACAGAGAGAAGAATGGTAGCCACCAGGAACTCGTGCTGGGCACTTGGGAAATGTCTGTCAAAGGGTATAAAATTTCACTTAGAAGGAATAAATTCAAAAGATCTATTACACATTGTAATGACTAAAGTTAGTGCTAGTCATCTGGAAATCACTAACAGTGTAAGATAATACATATGTCAGTTCAGCTTGATATAGCCATTTCACAATACATATGTATTTCAAAACATCTTGTGGTAAACCATAAGCACTAATATACACAATTTTCATTTGTCAGTTCTGAAGGAAGAAGATGTCTATGATCTCTGATTGCACTGGGCTAGACTCCCACAAGGAGATACTTGCTGTAATGGCACTGAGGGGACGTCAGGATCCCTGCCTGACTGAGATCAGGTTTAATAGTGAGAGGAGAAAATGGCTTGTGACAAGGCAGCAAAGAAACACACTCAGGATACCCAAGAGAAGCAGTCTGGAACTCAGAGGTACACAAGCAGCAAGCAGACAAACATTCTGAAACAGAGCTCACATGACCCAACCAGAAGAGTGTTCCAGGGACACCAGCCTGCTATACTTTTGAGGGCTGCAGCTTCAGTGGAATAGATCGGTTTTTTTTTTTTTAAAACAAAAACAAAACAAAACTCCAGAGTTTTAAATAATATCTTCCCATTTTTACTATCTGCCTTTTGAGAACACAGGCCTAATTTAAAAAAGAATCACATCCTTCATAAACTTCCATTTCCTTGTCAACAAAATGTAGAACACAATAAGAGAAATTCTGTATTTTGTTTTTGAGAATACCCAACGAAAGAGAGTAAGTATGGGTGTGGTCAGAAGTAGAGCACTTACCTAGCTTGTGAAAGCCTGTGGCTTTATTCCCTGGTGCTATAATAAAGAAACAAACATCGTATATTGGGACATGCTAGACAATGTTAACAAAACTGTAATGAAAGGTGAATTGTTCCTAGTGGCAGAGGTGTTAAATTTAAATACCACACATCACACACCTATAGAATATATAGAACAGCAAAAGAGACCTTTGCAAAATGTAAATCAAATTATGGCCTCTTTGCCTTAAAACCCACCAATGGATTCCCTCTCAGGAAAAAAAAAAAAAAAAGCAAACAAAACCTTTTTCTCCATTGTTTCCCTGGCTTTTAAAGCTGTGCGAGATCTGGGTAGTTAATCTGTCTCAGTCAAATTCCTTGTCTCCTTCACTTAAACTAGTTAAGCCATAGGACCCTATCTGTCACTTGTCTCTTCTTACGGCCTTAACATTGGACAGCTAACAACTGGGTACAGTCCCGGCCCTGGGGCACAGTAGTCTCATTCCTAGCATTCAGCTCTCAGGAGCACATCAAGATGCTCCCGTCCCAAGTGCCACCTTAATACTGTTAATTATTGGCACAGACTCTCAGCTTCTGGCATGGCCCTGGATTCTTATGACTTGTCTTATGTCATGAATGTGCTGCTTCCTCCAGGATAACGTCCAACAAGAAGGAACCTACATGGTCTTTATAGCTATTGTATCCAACAGCCTCTGAAATGGCATGTAGTTATAAAAATTCATTATAGTAGTAACAATGTTGCTATTTGAGCAGATTAGTAGAATAGTGGCAAAGCCCTGGGTTAGGACCAGTGTAGTTTCTTGGGCCCTGTTCTGTAGTCATGAATTAGAATCTCTAAAATATATAGCTCATGTACCCAAATTTTTATAAACACTTTAAGTGGGTAAAGATTGTGACTTAAGTGACCTCAAAATATAATTTTTCATAATGGATTTTTAAAAATTGAATTCTAGAGCAATTTTGTTTTTTTTAGATTTTCATAGAACTACAAGATTGTTATGGCTAGTAAAGTTCTTAGCCTATTCTCAAACTTATAAACAGAGATGGCAAGAGCTGTATAGCCTTTCTGGCATGGGCCTACAGAGTGTGCATTTGGCAAGAAGTGAGTCACTGTGCCCCAAGGCAGCCCATGTGGAGGCTCACATGGAGGTGAGGGTCTTATACAGAGGTAAGAAAATTAAATTGAGAACGTAGATTTCCCTTTGTATTTCTGATTCTGTAGCAATTCTTAGGCACTGGCAACACAGATGTATTTCATTTTTCCCATGCCACAGAGTTATATGATGGGGCAACTGTGTATAATGATTTTTACTTTTAAAACTACTGTTGGGGCTGGAGAGATGGCTCAGTGGTTGATAACTCAGGCTTCTTTTCTAGAGGACACAGATTCAAGTCCCAGCTTCCACGTGGTGGCTCACAAACCTCTGTTACTCTAGTTCTAATGAATCAGTCACCCTCTTCTGACCTCTTCAGGCACCAGTCATATGATGGAACACAGTCATGCATGCAAGCAAAACATCCACTCATATTAGATACATTTTTTTAAGTTTAAAAATAACAATGGTTATCCTTCAAGTTCAAATAACAGTAAATTTGTCTCAGCTCATTCAAAAACTGAAGCAAGTAATAGAAAGAGTTCCCTGGAGAATCTCACTGAAGCTTGATATGCATTGAGCTTTGATTCAGGCCAAGCACATTCCACACCATCTTAGTTAATACTCTCTTTTGCATAATGAGTAGAGCTCATGATCACCCTCTTAGAGTTAAAGCCTGCCAGGAACAGGAGTGTAGTTCAGTGCTGACTTGCCTGCCTCTGGTCCTGTATTTGTTCCTTAAGATGACAACAAAAGACAAAGCATTAGTAGCACACACCCCAAAACTATATAACTTGTGCACGTCAAGTTTGGTTTCAACACTAAGCAGCTAGCTGACCTCGATGCCATCATTGATTTACCATCTGACTACATGGTACACACATTTTTCACCTCAGTCACCCTAAAACCTGGTCCTCTTTGGCTGTCTCAGGGACACTGTCCCCTCTCCTTCAGACTAATGTCTTATCCTTTTGGATGTAACCCCTCTAATCATTCTAGTTTCACCCCTATGAGATACTTTTAAATATATCTAATTCCATTCACTCTGTTTATGTAATGACACAATTCTTAAGGTTTGGGGGATGTTTCTCTCTGACGTCTATGTCTTCCTGGAATAATCAACTACTACCGTGAAACACTTTTCCAGTCTGATGACAACACGCTAAGTAGTGGTTTATAGTTGTGGTATTTTTGATTTAAATAGAATTCCACATGTACGCCTAGGGAATGTGATGTGTAGTTTGGGACCAATGTTCTAGGTTGTCAAGATTATTTTAAATCTTGACCCAATCACCTGCAGTTTTAACTCTGTGTATCTCTAGATTTTACTCAATTAAAAGTCCATTCCCTTTGCAAGTGTTCATATAAATGTTAAACTGTAGAAAATGAAGTGTATATAACATAGCAAAAGTGATTTTGTGAGTACAATAGTAGATCAAGCATGAGAAAAAGAATTCAGTTGCTAGAATTGACTTCGAATGCACTACCCAAAAGTACTTGGCCTACCCTTGCCTTGGATCCTCTGTGGTGCCACATATAGGCAGTATACTTGTGTTAGCATTGCCACTTCTGATGAATCTTTTTTAAAAATCCTTAACAGTAAAACTCATTATCTTATAATCAACAACATTGATTAAGCAATAAGTAGTCTGTAAAAGGTAAAGCATCATGCATATGTGCTAAGATTTCAGAATCGAAGCAAACAATCCAAACATGGTGGAATGAAAACTATGTGTGGAAGGTGTTGTGAGAGGCTATGAAGAAGTCATACACAAACTCACACACACACACACACACACACACACACACACACACACACACACACACACACACACACACAAAGGAGACAAGAAACTAAGAGTGGCTTCCTGTAAGAAAGTCGTCAAAGTTTAACACACAGGAGTAAAAGGAGGGGTGTCATTGTGTACTGTGACCACAAGGAGCTCTGACACCACATTAGTGACTTCATTTTACATGTGAAAATAGTTAAATGTTTAATCAAGAGCCACATCTTCAAAGCCTTCTCCATGAACTAAGATTCTCATTATCTCCCCTGCCTTGAGGATCCTACAGGTGTTTTCCCATCCCAGTTAGCTTGTGTTTCACTAACTAACAGGGACATGGATTTTCCACATCTCAACTTCATAGAAGCACATCAAGAACTGAGAATACTGTCTCACATTCTCCCTTGTAGCTTCCACAGTTCTAGAAGCATCCTTGGTGAGTTGAAAGGGGCCGTAGAGATGAATGCTGAACAGTTACAGAGGATGAAACTAGGACAGAAACTCTCTTTCCCTCTCTGTCCCTCTCCCTCTCCCTCTCCCCCCCCCTCTCTCTCACACACACACACACACACACACACAGACACACACACACAGACACACACACAGACACAGACACACAGACACAGACACACACACACACACACAGACACATACAGACACACACAGACACGTACACACACTCTGGAATGGGTCTGGAAAATTGAGTACAAGCTCCACGGTGACAAGGTTCTATTTGTATGTGTCCTCTTTGCCCCAAATGACTTGCAGAGTACCAAGGTGTCTTTCTTTTTGTTTTTCTTTTTTTATGTATAAGTTTATATATATTTATAAATAATATAAATATATAACATAAATATAAACATTGTAAGATTAGTAACATATAATGTATGTGAATCTGTACAATTAGAATGGGGATAGTGTGCCTTTTCTCAACCAATACCTCTGTAATATTTCTTTTTTTTATTAGATATTTTCTTTATTTACATTTTAAATGCAATCCCAAAAGTTCCCTACACCCTCCCCCTTCCCTGCTCCCCTACCCATCCACTCCCACTTCTTGGCCATGGTGTTCCCCTGTATGGGGCATATAAAGTTTGCAAGACCTAGGGGCCTCTTTTCCCAATGATGGCCGACTAGGTCATCTTCTGCTACATATGCAGCTAGAGAAACAAGCTCTGGGGGTACTGGTTAGCTCTTCTTGTTGTTCCACCTATAGGGTTACCCCTTCAGCTCCTTGGGTACTTTTTCTAGCTCCGCCATTGGGGGCCCTGTGTTCCATCCTATAGATGACTGTGAGCATCCACTTCTGTATTTGCCAGGCACTGGCATAGCCTCACATGAAACAGCTATATCAGGGTCCCTTCAGCAAAATCTTGCTGGCATATGCAATAGTGTCTGGGTTTGGTGGTTGATTATGGAATGGATCCCCGGGTTGGGTAGTCTCTGGATGGTCCATCCTTTTGTCTTAGCTCCAAACTTTGTCTCTGTATGTAACTCCTTCCATGGGTATTTTGTTCCCTATTTTAAGGAGGAATGAAGTATCCACACGTTGGTCTTCCTTCTTCTTGATTTTCTTGTTTTGCAAATTGTATCTTGGGTATTCTACATTTCTGGGCTAATATCCACTTATCAGTGAGTGCATATCTAGTGACTGAGCTGAGAAGTCTAAACAGCAGCTGTACCTAAGAGAAGTTTGTAGAGATATTAACCTTGTCCCTTCTAAACTCCACACAGCTTGAACTTTCACTTTCAGACCTGATGGAGGTGAAAGCAATCATGAGGAAAGAAATTTGCTTCCTTGAGCCCGAGAAGACACTTTATGTCCGTTCATTGTATTCTTCGTGATAGCCAACTGGCCCCTCTGGAAAGAACACTCGGAAGCATCCTCTTTATTTAATCAAGTGCCTGGTCTCCTTCAGGCACAACCCTTTATTTTCCCACTTAGATGACTCTAGGACAGATCATGCACTCTGAATCTGGTGAGATGAGTCCTCTTACTCTTCTTCAGGTGTCCTGGATATTCACTGACATTCCTGTTAACATATGCACCTGGAGTGATATTTTCACACTCCACTTTCAAATATTCTTCAGGTTTTCTTTGGGAGCACATAAATCTACAGAATACTCAGAGAGAAATGACAAATGTATAGTATACTGCTGCATGGTTATAGACATGACTTCCGTCACTTTTCTTTAGGCATTATTCTTGTACATGTTTATTCTGAGGTTTATTCTTCAGCAGTTGATGACTTCTAGCTTGTAAAGACTTTTATTTAATTTTTTAAAATTTACTGTTAACTGAGACTAGGAAATAGAAATGCAATGGGTTTTTTTCCCCCAGGGAGAGCATGTCTCTAGTGATCTCATAACTTACCTATTAAGTCTAGTAGTTCTTGTGCATTCTGGATTTTCTATACACTTGATAACATAATAGACAAAAAAAAACGAGCTATGTTCTTCCTTTATAAAAGCTCATACATTTATGAGTTATAATACTATAAACCCATTGCTTCAATAGCCAAGATCAGTACAAGAGCAGGATCAGCACACTGGTTACGGTCAGAACATCAGCCAGGATCAGCACACTAACCAGGATGAGGATACTAGTTAGTTAGGGTTAACACACTAGCTTGTATCAGGGTATTGGTGAAGTTGAGTGCATTAGCTAGCATCAGTGCAACGTGAATAGAAGCAGTAATAGCAGACAATCCTGTGTTCCTCTCACACTCATCTGTTTATATCATGTTACTCTAGATGGCGTTTGCGATGGGCCTTCCCCCTATAGCTTACTTCCTTTGCATAGCAAGTTTGCTAGGATTTGTAATAACACATATGGATATTAAATTTTGTTTGATGTTTTCATACATATAGTTAAGTGATTATATTCTGTCTCCTGCATTCAATTAACGAAAGACTTTGCTGAAGTTTTTAATGCCAAACCAACCTTGAATTCCTGGAATAAACTCATATGGGTAGTGATGTATTAGCTTTTTATATTATTGCTAAAGCTTCTTTGTTACTATTTCATCCAGGATTACTTTACTTAACACTTTTATATCTGTCTTCCTAAGAGAGATTGGTGCAGAATTCTTGGAAATGTTTTGGTATTGAGGTTATACCTTTGATATGCCATAGCATAGCAGCGTCTGCCCATATGACTCACATAGCATAAAGGATCCCCCAATTTTTGTTCTCTGGCAGAATCCTCAGAAAGCTGGTACTAATTATTCTTTTAAAAAGCAGGTAAAATTTCCTGGAAGAGCCATTTGGTCATAGTTTTTTCTTACTTAAAGTTTTATCATAGATTCATCTTCTGTAATAATTATCAATCTATACTTCCCCTTTCCCTTGCCATTCACTTAATAAATTGTGGTTCTTAGGGAATTTATCTACACTGTATACATATTTAATATATTTTCACAATTATTAAATTTTAATACATATAATATTTATAATAATGCCTTCTTGATATTTGTAATATTGAATACTTGTGTTTTCTGCTTTATTTCTCAGTTTTGATGTCTTCTTTTTTGAAGTATGAATTATTTTAAATAATTTAGTAATATATTTAATTTATTAATAATTTTATTTTTATATTTTTGCATCATCAATATTATTTCTAATGTATAATAACATCTTATTATCTATAAAATTAATAACTTTATAAATTAATAAATAATTTGATAAATTACAATAAAATTATATCATTTTAATAACATTAACCATGAAGTATGATTAATTTTGTTAACTTGTAAAATAAGCTTCCAGAATTTTGGTACACTCTGCTCTGTTTTGTTTTAATTAGTTGTTATTATTATATTTCTCTGTCTTGCTTTCCAATTTCTACAAAGTTCTGAAATGAGTTTTACTTTTTCATTTCTCACTTTTTCTACTATGTGGCTTGTACATTTTCTTCTAGTGTAAGTACAAGATGCCAAAGATTTAATCTAAGCATAGCATTAGTTAAATTATATTACATTTGTTCACTGTTTTCCACTCAAATTATTTCTTATTCCCATTGCTGTTCCCTCTCTGATCAATGGGACTATAGAACTCCATTTGTTAATTTCAAAATATCTGGACTTGGCATAGTGATATATGCCTGTATTTACAGCACAAGGGAGATCAGGCAGGCATACCACCATGAGTTTGAGAAGGCCTTGCTTATATAGCTAGCTCCAGGCCAGCCAGTGCTAGATGATGAGACCCTGTCTGAAAAACACACAGGAAAAATCAAAGGGGGGCAGGATTTTCCAGTATCTTACTGGTGTAACTTCCAGTTTAAATACCCAAAAAGGAATTTTCTGAGTAGTTTCAGAAGCTTTGTTAAGTTTTTATATTCTTGAGGAAAAAAATACATGTTTTGACATTATAAGGTGACTTATTCTATATATCTATTAAACCAATTTTTATCATGATATTTCTCAAGTTCTCTATATTCTTACTGGTTTGAGTTTTTAGGATCTATCAGACACTAAAGTGATTATTGAAATTTCTTGTTGTGGTGATGAATTTCACCTTTCAGATCTTCAGTCCTTGCTTACATACTTTTCTGGTGTGTGTGCTGATGTGTGTGTATCATGTTATTAGACAGACACAATTTCCTGTGAATCAGCTCTTCCTTCATTAAAACGTGCTGTCCTCATGTTCGATAATAATGCCTTATAATTTGTGGAGCTGTAATAGTACTTGAGGTTACTTATGTCCATTTTGCTGTTCCTTTCAACATCCCTAGACTTCTTTAATCTGGGTGCCTTTCTTCTGCATATGTGAGGAGTATTAAATTGAAGGTTGTGTCATATTATCTCTATATCTAAAGCCTACATGGTCTGTTTTGGTTCTCTGTGGGGTTTTCCATGTCACTCCTATGATCTTGTTTCCTTGTGTGTCTAGTTATTTCTCCTTTTTGTTATTAAGCAACAGTTGCTACATTTGAGTGTTTGTTGATAGGATAGATTTGAAATCTAGGATGATGCTATCTTCCTCCAGGAATATTCACATTTATCTCTGCCCTCAAGCCATAAACATTTCAATCCAATTTGAAGATAATTCAAAACTGACTTTAGCCTTTGTGGCATCTATTTCTAGTTCACCTGTATACTCAGCATTTATACACTCTGAGGCACCTTCCAATTTCTGTCTTCCCACCAACCTCTCAGCCACATTCTCTAGATGTCAAATACTTCTAACAGAAAAGGAGATGCAGATACTCACCTCTGGCCTGATAACTGGTGGTTGTTGTTGTTGTTATTGTTGCTTTGTTTTGTTTTGTTTTTGCAACCTTGCTCATTCTCCTAAGTCTTACATAAATAATATTTTATTTTTATATCAACTTTCCTTGTCCCCAGCAAGATACAGCAAAGACGATATTGTCATCAACTGTAAGATGGGTCTAAAAGATTGCTTCATAGTTTCTGCTTTTTAGTATTGATAATCATTACATGTTTCTCTTACTTTTTTGTGGTTATGAAAGTACCACATTCCTACATTTAAACATTAGAAAATACAAGGTCAAATGTCACATTGCTTTGTTGACGGGAAGTTAGCAAGAGAAGACCCCATATGTGTTTGTACACTTCTCACTTTTTGGATCCTCTCTTGGTTAAATATGCAAATGGAAACCCCACAGATGAAGGGTTGACTGCCCTTGAATGCTTTGGTTATTTCCGCAAGATAAATTCCTAGACACATAATTTTATGAAGAAGTAGTGTAGCTGATATGTGTACAAGGCTTGACACTTGATCCCCAAGACCAAAAACGACACATTCCCTGAACCAGAATTGCTGGACAGAACATAGAGAACATTCCATATATGGCCAAGTTGTTCTCCAGAGAGTATTTCCAATGCATGTTTCTACTGGTGGAAGGGATGCTGTTTACTGACAAACACCAGAGCTTCTGTGAGCACTTAATCTCAAACCAAAATAGATAAGATTCATCATTAAAATGTTTTTAAAGCATAGAATTTTCAAGTGGAGTTTTGTGCACTGGCTTGTGCAATGATTATAGCTTCGATTCCTGCCCCCAACCTTTTGGATGTGAAAGATGAGGAAGCATGATCTTGAAGACTTTAGGGTCCTAGAACAAGCAATTAGAGAATATACTCACATAAAACTTGGTTTCTTGAACAATGCCAGAGGTGAGCACTGACTTCCAACCCTCTGGTGAACAAAGCAAGAATTCTCTTAGATAAGGTATCTCTTAGATATTCTCTCAAGTAAAAAGCAGACACTATGAACAAGTTTAAAACTTTCTGCATTCCAGATGGTTCCATAATTACTGTAATAATGAAGTCTAAGACAGTCAATCTTTCATTCTAATCCCATTAAATTCATAGTATAGTCCAAACCCTGCAACAAAGCCTTGCAAGATTAGCCCTATGTCTGTCTTTTCTACCTAGGCTCTCTCCTTTGTTCCTTATATTGATGGTCACCTGATTTCTTCCTTACTCCCAGGTAGCTACGTTTTCCTATTTCCCATATTCCATGGACCCACGGTGTACCAGCTCTGACTTGTCCTTCAAAATGCAGCTCAGGTGTCACCTCTGCCATGAAATTGCCCCACCATGTAAATAACATGTTTCTACTTCATAATATGCTACGTATCATGGCCGCCATCGTGCCACTGCATAGTTATACTCCTCTGCCTGTCACTAGCTATATCAGAAACTGCTGATGTCAAGGATTATGTCACATTTCCCTTTATTCCTTGAGTGCTACACCAGAAAATAACAGCTATCAAAGAAATGCTTCCTAAATTAAGTCTTTTCCCTACAGACATTTTTCTGGTTGAGCCAAACATCTCAGATTCTTCCTTGTATTACTGAGAGTGCAACCTAGTAGTCTTATTCCCATTTTAAAATAAAAAAAGTTAGATGAGAAACAGCTGCATAACATCCCAGAAGGACGGAACTAGGAGGGACATGTGTGACAAGCCAGGGCTTTTGTGTTTTGGGTAAAGAAGCTGAATTTCATGGCCATCGAGTGTCTTATCCAAGGTCACTCTGCAAAGTCATAGTGGAAAAAGAATAAGCGTGCTGAGCTCCTGACCTCAAAGCTGAAATTCCTCCCTCTAAATTAAGGACTTAATGTAGGAGCAACTGTGGAGGAGATGGGCACATAACTCACAGAAGGGAGTCTCCAAGGGTGGCTGCATGCTGAGGAGACAGCTGGCATCCCTCATCTTATCTGCTCAAAACGACAAAAAGAGAAAATCTATAATATCAACATAAAGAGAGAAAAGACAACACTGTGTGTGTCTTGTACGGAGCATTGTGTTCTGGGTGTGTTATTGTATGTGCTTTTTTAATATACCATAAGCTAATTTTATTCTTTGTCAAATGGAGAGATAAAAACACTAAGGTATATCTATCTTTTAAACTATGTTTTAGGAAAATGAAAATCTAGTTCTATGGGTGTGCTCTTCTTGGTTGTTTACTAATGGACAACCACTTTGTATAAACCACAGATTATTTTCCATGGGGAAGTATCATGGAAATAGATGAGAAATTAAATTCAACAAAGATATTTACCTGCCAAGTTGCATTAATAATTCAATTATTACATACGAATTTTATTTCTAAATACTATTAGAAAATAAAATGGGAATGTTGAAATGCTCAGGTCCTATTGTAAATAATGGGACCGTTAAAAATAATGGTAAACAGTGTGGATTCTGTGGTTTGTGGTGTCTTCAGATCAGTGACTTTGAGGAAATAATTTACTAGTCCTTATCTGGGTTCCCTCATCGAAGAAGGACAGTAGTCAGGGTACATTTGTGATAGTTGTGTCGAGGATTAGATGAGATACCTGCAAAGTGTTTTTAAAGGTGTCAGTCACATGGTAAGGCTGTAATGTTTAATGTAAATGTAATGTAACGGTAAAGTTATCATTGAAGTGGCCCCTTGAATAAGTACACATTGGCAATAATCCACAGATCTACTGGGGGTGGGAATTAACCAATCACGCACCAAAATGCAGGCCTTCCACTCTGGGAATCATTTTGGAGAATATAACATATCCCCAATGGCTTCTCTAATCTTATGCCACATGAGACCTGCAAAGGAAAACGGACGAATCACAGGCATCAAATGTTATAATCATCTACAACTTCTGGGTTTCCACATAGCAGTTCTTCCAAAACATAATTAAGGGTTTGAAAGTCAAATGATATAAGTGCTAGTTTTAATTACCGCTTGGTGAACTTTAGTGTGTTAGAATTGTCACAACTTTCCTTAAGGATTACTCTGAAGCCAGGCAATACAGTGGGAAATTATTAACTCCTACTTTGGTACAGCAATTATCTGCATTACAAGGTTTATGCAATTAGCTGTTTAAGATGTCATTATATTTTGCCATCTGGTACACAGGAGTTTATGCATATGAACAGGCACGTGTTGAAGTGATTTTCACTATATGACTTGTTCTCAACCCAAGCCATCTCTCTAATGAGGGAAGTTACGGTGCATCGTGCATTAGTGGCAGGTGCACACCATCAAGCTTCATTTTCATCGAAAACCTTCATTTTTTCCATTCTAAAGTATTCTGCACAAGTGCTGGGAAATTAATTAGTCGCTCTCGGTTCAACGCCTGCAGGCATGTTCCTTAGCAGTTAGAGGGGGCGAGGCTTCAGTCAGGGACCTCTCCTCCTTTCTCACCCTGACAGCTCTGCAAGGAACCCTCAGGTAGTGAAAAGACCCGGTATGAGCTCCTGTAGTTGATCTTGCAAAGTGGGAACAGGGGACCTGGCCTCGGGGTGCCCTACACCCCGCTTTACGCGCCCAAGGCGGAAAAACAAAAAGGATGCTCCCAGAGGGGTCCCGCAGATTATCGGATCGCGCCCATCAGGTTACAGAGAACTGGATCCCTAGCCCGACTCTACTTCTGCGCCCCCTTCGAGGATCCCGGGCTGAAGCACATTAAAGCGGCGCCCTCTGGTGTCCGCTTGAGGCCGCCGGGTCACAAGAGAGGCTCTGGGATGAAAGTTGTCACCCGATCGGATCACCAAACCGAGGCCCTGAAACTCTTAAAATGAACCTTTCCAACGCGCGCGCTGAGTGCGCCACCCCGCTGTACAGAAAGTCTGGGGCACGGGTGACTCCTCCCGGGCCCTCCTTACTGGACCAGGGTCCCAAGCCCCCCGTAAGATGCCCTGCAAAATCGGCAGGCTGCAGATGAAAGCGGGTGCGAGTCTGAGTGGACATACCACCTTCCCCGCAAAGGGCACAAGGAGAGGTGAGGGGATGTAGAGCGACGCCCAGCTCCCCAGGCTAGAACCACGTTTATAGGTTAGTACTCTTGAAAAGCTCACTGGCCAAATCACCCCAGAAAGGCTAACAGACTCAAAGACCGGCACCTAGCCTAGGATACTCCCCCGGCACCTCCCCCCACGTGCTGCCATAGTAATATGCCACTGACTAACCAGCTGGAGCTTCCTCTGCACGGTGGACATTGTCACTCTTGGGAAGCATAGCACTGGAGTTCCCAGGAAATTGTCTTCCTCGGAACCTGCCCAACCCAACCCCCCCCCCCCCCCACACACACACACACACACACACACTTGGCACCATAGCTGTCTCCTCAGTTTTACCCTCAGCCCCAGATAGGAATGTTTCCACTATCTCAGTCTGGATGCCAGTCCAAGAGCTTAGTTCATTCCAAAAGGTCAACAGGTTCATGGCAAGCAGTTGGATTTATGGAGTTGATAAAATCACACTTGAGACTTTTCTTTGGACAATCTTGCTGTCCCCCCAGTCTTTCACCTTTTATGTTTGGAGCAGCATCTGACTGAAAAGGGACCAAGAAAAGAAACCTGGACTCTTCTGCTCATTTTCTGCACTAGCTTTACCTCGGGGAGAGGGTTGAGGAGGGTGAGTCTGGATGCCTTACAGGCAACCGGCATTTTTTTTTTTTTTTTTTTTTTGAAGAAGAAGAAGAAGAAGAAGAAGAAGAAGAAGAAGAAGAAGAAGAAGAAGAAGAAGAAGAAGAAGAAGAAGAAGAAGAAGAAACAGCAAGCTTATGTATTGCACTGAACCAGACCCCATTATTACAGTAAAGAATAGAAAAAAAAAAAAAAAACACAAGCTAAGAGGTAAGCTCAAAACTAGGGATGAAATGAATATGGTATCCAAATAGATGGATACAAATAAGATGAGACCAAGGAAGTAGCTGTTATCTCAGAAGGTCTCTGTGTGGACAAGACTTGCAATACAAATGAAGTTTGAGGTGCCAAGAAAAAGAAGCCTCTGTGGGAAGAAGGTTGTATAAAGAAAAATCAAGCCCAGACTGAGAAGGCTGGGGGAGGGGCTGAAAAAACCATTAGATAAAGTGGGATGAATAGTTTGGAGCTAGTCTGGTCTGTCTAAATTCTGTGTATGCCTCTTATGAGTTCCAACAAGCAATGAACTTGACCACTAGTGCTTTTAGAATTATTATAACCATCATTTTTTATTTAGATGATTTCAAAGTTGTTGCCAAGATCCCTAGACTTCTTGGGTGCAGAGGTCTAGGCTCCTCAAGTAAACTCTTGAGTGAGGCCCATCTTGTGTTCATGCCATCAGCTCTGCTGTGTCAAACACTCAGGAGTCCCTCTATGCCCACATTTATGTAGCGTTTAAATGATGTGAAAATACCGAGGTTTCTAGTACAAGCATATAGCAACTGCCTTTCTCAGCAACTGTCCCATGAAATTGGTCCTTCTAAAACCAGTAATGTGTGACACTGTTTATTGGGCTCTCAGCAATGACTTTGCAGATGGCTCCATCCTCATGATCAGGAGCTGGGGTCAGGAGTCTCAGACAAGTCTCACAGCTGTCTGTTAAAAAAAAAAAGCCACTTTGATTTAGTAACTATTCACTTTCTCATGGCTTCCCTGACATTGACCTAAGGCCTTGTTCAACACACGTGACACAAAGAAAGTTGACAAGTTTCAGAGTGCCTTAGAGGTCCCTGATTGCTTTGCATTTTCTTTACTGAAGACCATTGGAGACAAACTCACTTACACTGACAGACATGTGTTTCCATAATGTAGAAACATGACAACAAAGTAGGTCCCGTCACCCCCAAAACAGTGCTGTCTCTTGTAAACCTGTCTTTATGTGGCTGTGCATAAAATGAGGTCACACACTGTAACTCCCAACTTTCCTAAAGTGCTTCCTCAAGTCACTTATTTATGGAGCAATACCAAAAGAAGATGAATTCATAAACATTAAAATTCTAGAATGAAGGCTGTAATTTCATGGAGGAAATGTCTGAGTTGAGACACATTCTCTTTGAGCTTTCTTGCATCATTTCATTATTAAAAAAAAAAAAATGAAGATCCGGACCCTGGAATGGGAGAGGAAGTTTCTACCCTAAAACTTGTATCTTAAAATTCCAAGAAGAAACACTCTTTTATTTCTTTGTAGTTCTGCTAAAATTTAGAATAATATGGAACACATAAAGCACATTCTAAAATTCTATCAACTGCTGTTGCTTACTTACAACAAAGCCCTCTTAATTGCCAACCAGTCACTAAATAAATAAATAAATAAATAAATAAATAAACAAACAAACAAACTGACAACCTGGCCACTTGACCTTACTGTGATAAGGTTAAAGTATTAGGTACCCAGTAGGGCTCTTCAGCTAATGGGTTTCTTTGTGCCACGTGTTTCAAAATGAAAATCTATTAGGTTATTAGAAACACTGTCACTGTGTGGAGAGTGGAGACAACTTGCCGAAGTCTGGGCTCTCAGTAATCTATTGGCAAGGAGATGGATCATAGTTGGAGCTGGCAGGAAGATCTAGGCAGGAGGGCTGTCTTTACAGACAATGCTCTAGCCAAACCTTTTTGTTGCTTAACTTAAGGAATTTGGTGTGTGTGTGTGTGTGTGTGTGTGTGTGTGTGAAAGATGTGGAAGCCAGAGGTCAATGTTAAGTGTTTTCCTCAATAACTC
Source organism: Mus musculus (assembly GCF_000001635.26). Lineage (NCBI taxonomy): Eukaryota > Metazoa > Chordata > Mammalia > Rodentia > Muridae > Mus > Mus musculus. The sequence continues at coordinate 97,748,994 of NC_000070.6, forward strand.
CCCACCATAGTTTTTGAGACAGGATCTCTTACTGAACCTGGGACTTGCCAATTTGACGGATAACCAGTAGCTCTAGGGATCTTCTCTTCCCAGTTAGTTTTTAACACGTTTAAGAAGACTGAACTCAGGTCAGACTTGTGCACCAATAATGTATAGGCCAAGCCATTCTCTCAGCTTTGAGGCCTTTTCGCAAGTTCGGTTATTCTACCAGTGTAAAGGAGGTGCTGTGGGTAGGAATGGTGGTTTGGGTTTTACGCTTTGATGGATGAGAAGGGGAACTCATGCACAATTTTCCACAATGGTAACCCCAAAATGCTGAAAGTAGTATAATTTGCTTCTCTATGTAATCCAAACCTTTCATTATGAAATGCCACTACAAAAAAAGAAAGAAAGAGAGAGAGAGAGAGAGAGAGAGAGAGAGAAAGAGAGAGAGAGGAAGAAGAAAGAAATGTCACTACTATTACATGGATACAAAGAAATGACATATTTGATATATGGGGGAAAGTGCAGTGTCGGCCTTGAGCTATATAGCTCGATGATAGAGCACTTGCCCAGCATGCATGAAGCCCCAGGGTTGAGCTAGGGGCAAACTCAATGTATATATTCTCATAATAAGGGCAACAGAGCCCAACTGCTGTGGTTTAGATGCCAGGACATCAATTGCTATATTAAACTAAACTTTTCCTTGGGCTGTTTGATGAGATTTGGCTGTGTGGGCCGTGAGGTAAGCATAGACTAATTATATTGATAGAAGTATAAGTCAGTCTGTCTCTGGCTTTTCCTACTGCCTCTGTGCCCTGCTCTTTCATCCACTGTCAAGATTTTCTAAGGAAACACTGCAATCATCACCACTTCTTGGGCTGCAAGAGCGAGCCTCTGTCACCCCTTCAGCATGGCACAACCACTAAGGAGCCAAGTCCCCTGCCTGACTTGGATTGAGAACTTTTACAAGTGTCCCAACACAGGTGCCAGTTGAAGTCACTTTCATGTTGTCAGAGGAGGGTTCTCTGCGGGCCTGCTCTGCTGATTCTTAAAATGACTCCCTTGAAAAATAGGCAGGGAAGCCAATAGCCAGCCTGGAAGCAACTTTCCCTGTGGCTTTTGCTTCAGTTCCTATCTTCAGGTTCTCACCCTGCCTTCCCTTACTGATGCACATAACCTAGAATTGTAAAATGAAACAAACCCTTGCCTCTCCAGCTCCCACAAAAGTGACTCCCTTGACCTCCCTGGCCCTCCAATCCCCTTGGGAACTCACAGTTCTTCTTTTCAGAGGTGCTATGAAAGACAAAACCTGTCCTCCTATGTAAAACACCTAATCTGATTTCGAAGAACTTAATACTACTACATATCAAAAGCAGGTTCAGAAACAGACTTGAGTCTGCTGAAGTTGTAGTTATAGCTTTCACCTCTGGATTGTATGTCTTCATCTTTACAGTGGGAATAATGTATATCATATATGGTTCTGACGTTCATGTGGTAATTAACAATTTATAAAGTAAAATGATAATTAAGTAGTCACAGCCATCCACTAATATGTCTCTTTTGTCTATGAGGAGATTAGCCAGTGCTCAAATCAGCTATTGGGGCCACTTGGCTGCCTTTCTCGCCTCTTCCTCCTAGAGACCTAATCTTTCATGGAACAGGAAACACATATGCAGTGTCTTTAAAGTTTTATTTCTCGGAAGATTTTTCCCCCTTTTAGAAATAGGTGGGAGCTCTTAACATGGGCAGTTTCTCACCTACTTTATCTCATTAATTTAGAAAAAAAAAAAACTCTCACGGTTATAGTTCTGAAGGGGAAGAAAAAGGAGAGTGAGTGACGGAGCAACTTGTCCAAGGTCACACAAATACTCTTCCTAATGAAATTGACTGCTGCTCTCCTTGGCTGAAACGTGGGGGAGATACTGGGTTCAAAATCCAGCCAAAACCATTAGAGCGCGAACAAGTCCAATCAGAGCTAGTACTGTTCTGTTTCCCAACTTCTTCACGCCCCCAACGCAAATTTTCGGTATGGTCTAGTCTGCTGTTGCCTGCCAACAGACCTGTTGGTCTGGATTGATTACAGAGATGAGATGGCTGTGCCCAAAATCCTGCCTTGCTTAGGAAAGGATCTCCAGCCTTCTCACCAACGTGCTAGTTGGAACTCGACTGTAGGTGGCGCCCTGCTTCGCTTAGGGGAACTTGAAGGATGAGGACCCGGGTCACCAGCTGCCTTCTCTTAAAGGAAAAAAGTCTTTTTCGCCCGGGACTTCTCTCCCGCTCCCCTGGTGTGGGCGGAGCGGAGCGGTTGCGGTTAAGCAGCACTTCTCAAGAAGTAGAGCCTAGTGACCGACCTCTGAGCGCTTCCTGCCCAGCGTGGCGCTCCTGAGCCGTGCTTGAACCCCAATCCTCCCGCGGCCCAGGCCGTCCTCACCCTTCTACCCCTTCCCCTAAAGTCAGTAATGAGATTAAAGGGCTGAGGACAGTGTGGTTCCTAGTGTGACCCTGTGATTGAGAGGAGGGGGAGAGTCAACTTTACAAAGCTCTAAAAGGCCAAACCTCAAAAGACTTGCAAGAGAAAGCAGCAGGGTGCACCTGCATGGCCTGTTTAGGAACAAGGACCGCCTCCTCAGGACCCGGTATCGGCGCCCTGTGCGGTCTCTTCGTGCTCTTTCTTCCCTCTGGCTCCGGCCTGACCCTGAGCTTTTTCGTTGCAAAGTTGGGTTCCCATATTCGAACCCCATCTTGCACACGTTGGGGTGTACGCGATGGAGCTGGGTGTTGGGGAGTGATCACACCACAGCTGATCTGGGAGCACTTCGGGAGGCGAAGCGGAGCAGGGAAGGAAAGAGTGGAGTCAGTCCTACAGTGGCTGAGCGCTGAGTGACCGGGTCATCGGGATGTCCCGTGGGGTGGGAGGACGCGTAGGGCGGCGTCAACCTCCGGCCTGGGTTGTTCTGCTGTGGCCACAGGCGGACTTGTCCTGTGCGCGGGTCCCCTCTTGAAGATCGACCGAAGTCCTTCCTACGGCAGCTGTGGAGGGAACTCTGGGGGAATGATTTGCTCCGACTGCACTTTGAGAAGAAGACTTTTTCTCTTAAGAGCTTCTGAAGTTGAACGGTGTGGTTAGGGGGAGTCGTGGGCGTCCTCTGCTCGTTACCAGCGGCCTGGGACAGGCCGGAGAATTGTTAAGTGGGTTAGCGAGGCTGGGAGGAGGAAAAGTGAAAGCGGAACTGGATAAGGGAGGAAAGCGTACAGCTACTGAAAAGAGTGTTGGAAAAAACACACTGCAAAAAGCTTATTCTTTTACTCAGTCTTTCTTTGATCGGAAAAAAGTAAAACATACCTGACTTGGATTTTTTCCCCCTACCAATTAGAACCTGTTACACTTTCCCAAGTCCATAAAAGAACTGCAGAGATAAATTTAAATAAACAATGGCAATGGGGTATGTACAGTTGTGACACTTGGTTGCAACACCATTTAGTGACAGCTTTTATCTTGAGAAAAATAGGGATGTAACTATTAATCTCTTGTGCTGCTGCAGGAGATGGGGTCCCTAAGAAGGGAATAAGCCAAATAGAAAGTGCAGTTATGGAAACAGAAAATTGAGATCCATTTTAACACTCTGGTCTTGGGATTCTAGCACTGCACTCTACCCTAGCATTAACTTAGCAGGAATATCACCCGGCCTAGTCTCTGTGTGATTCTTAAGACAAAACAAAGGGCACGCAGTGTTTTCCCTTTAAGGAGCTACAAACAATTGCTGCACGCAGTAACTCCAATAGAAGTGGTCTTCATACTCTCTGGGAGGCAGGAACTGGATTTGGCCTCTTTCTAAGGTGCAGGTGTGTGATTTTTTTCCCCCCAGAGCTGGTGGGTATAAGAGACAGAAACCACAAAGGCAGTGTGTCCTGGTGCCCTGCCCGAGCATTTAAGCAGAGAATGGTGGACATATTGAGGTTGTGCTTCCAATGCTGGCAAAGCTGAGGGATGGATGGATCCTGTCTTCTACAAACCTACACACTTTGCACTCAGCCCCCTTCCTCGGTAAACTGGATGAAAAGCACTTTTATCCCTGAAGGCATAAATGGAGACTTCACTCTCTCTTCCAGGGTCGAAACCTCTGCCAAGGGTTAAATGACAAGCTTGTAGCCCACACTTCGTGAATATAACTTACCCAGAACAAGGGAGCATTTAGTGATGTCGTGAAAGTTGGTATCCTCTTTCAAAGAGATAATTTAAGAAGATGCATAACATAGAAGGAGGACCAGGAATGTTGGGGTTCAGTTGTGTTTGCCAAGGGGATTTGGGTGGAGGTGCAGTATGTTGTGTTATCTTAGACACATGAAGTCTGAACAATGTTATGGCCTTCATAAGCTCTCCTGCCTGAGAAATTAAAAATTGCTGCCACTTTCCCCTTGAGTCCATTTTGTAAACCATGAAAAGCTGAGTATAAATGAATGAAGGTGATAGACTGCTTTGCCCCTCTCCCCTACCCCAGTATTACATTCAGGGTTCCTATTCTGCCAGTTAAAGAGCCAGGGCTTATCACACTTAAAAATGTGGGGGAAAGGTTCAAACACAGGCAGATGGGAACTTAACTCTGGGCATTAGAAGGAAGGATTACAATCAATCAATTAGTCAATCAATCAGTCAATCAATCAATCAACAGGAGAGGAAAATACCTGTTGCAGACTGCAGCAAGCAATAGGAAACAGCCCAGCCTACAGTCCTGTCTGCTCCAGAGGCTGACACTCCATGGCCCTCAGCACCCAGTGCTATGGTTCCAAAGTTGGAAACCAGGGTTTTTAGTTGGATTGGAACCAGCCTTCCCCCACACAGCCCTCTCTGTAACCAGACATTACATCTTCAGTGGCAAAGATGTTTCTATGAAACCTTGCCTCTGGAAAAACGTTTTAACCTGGTGATATACTGCAGTGTCATTAAGTTGTCCTCCAGAAGGCTTGGGAGAGCTGTGTTTTCCTGAAGGGTTCAAGGACACAATTGACGGGGCAAGAGTGAGCTTCCTTAAGTTTTTGTGTGTGTGTGCCTTGAAGAGGGCATTTTTTATTTTTATTTTGGTTGGTCTTTGGTTTGGATTGATATCTGCTTTGTTTCGGTTTTGGTTTTTAACTGCTTGCAATACTTCAAATTCGTGCAACATTTTCCCTATGAGGAGACTGATAATCTTGCTCCATCACCCTAAGCCACCGAAGACAGGCTGCTGAGGTGGTGGACAATTAGATCGGGTTCCTGGAGTTGAGGAGACAGAAAGGTTAGGATTCAGGCCTCTCAAAAATCTCTAACAGGAAAAGAAGTAGCGCCAGGGAGCGCCTTTCCAAGTGCAGCTGTGCTTAACAGTTGATCTTCCTTTCAGGACAATTCCTAAAAGGCACTCAGTGAGCTTCAGCTTCCAGAGGATCAAGGGCTGGTCAGCAGTAGCTCTCCCTCCTTCCCCTAGCATTGCTCCAGATCTCAGCGGTCCAAGGCAACGTCCAGATCAGCTCCTGGGTCAGACAGAGGGCGGCGCCTAGCTGCCACCTCCTTCAGAAGCGGAGTGGGCGGTCATGACCTTGGCCTTAGCTTCTGTGCCTCCAGCTCCTTGCCTGGAGACGCCGCTAGCTCTTCTCTGGGTCTAAAGTGGGACATTCCCGTGTTCCGGATGGGTGAGGATGAGAGTGAGAGGCAGAACTGAATTTATACTCAAATTCTCCTTGAAGTTCTCCTCGGAATCTGTGAAAACCCGCAGCATCACAAAATCCCCACAAGGATGCTCTGAGGCTGAAGCTGAGCAATTTCCATTCACCGGGCAGCAGCGTCTGGTGTCAGGTCCTTAGGAATGAGGAAAATGGGTTTCTCACGTTGAATTCCCAAAAACCTACACTTAAAGTACAAGTATACTAGATTTCCTTACTAAAACTTATAGCTTCTTTAAGGGAAGAGTTGTGCTTCTGTGATAATGATGGGAAGTCCTGGGCTGCTCAAACAACAGGCCCAAAGGGCCAGAAGCAGGGCAAGCAGGCACGGTCTACTCTGTAGTTTTATTCATTTGTTTTGGAAACATTGTTAATGAGATTGACCAAGTGGAATTGTGGGCTCATGCTAGCAAGTTGGAAGGCATCATTTTTTTTTTCTCTCCAGACCCTTTCTGACTAAAAGGGAACTTAACCCTGGAGCATAAACTCCTGCAACTTTGAAGTCCTAGGGTCATCCATTCCATTTGGGGAGTTCTAGGCCTACCAGACCTAGGCTGTCACACACAGTCCCTGCTAAAGTAGTTAATGCACTGGGGCTTCGAAGTGCACAGGCAGAAAAAAGTGGGGCATTACTTTCCAACAAGGGTGACCTAAGCCTGCCAGTGCCTACCTTGTTCTGGAAACACCTAATCCCCACTTCCTCTATAAAGCTTAAAAGCAGCTTGCCTGCAATCCCAAACTGCAAACACAAGCACAATTGGCCCCTGAAGCATTCCGTTCCTGTGACCCTTCCCAAAGCCTTGCTCAAGGATGCACTCTGGGGATCCTTTAAAGGAGAGAGAAATTCAGGCTTTCCTCTTTTCCTTTAAACCAATAATGGCACAAAGGAGCACGTCAGGGATTTGGGTTTGCTTTGGCTTCATAATTCAGTGACAGAGATTGGGCCTAAGCTTGTAACAAGCGGTGCAGGAAAGAAAGCATCACAATAGGAAAAGCAGGAATTGGAGCTTTAGCAAGGTCTCTCCCAAGAAAACCTCGACTTCCTCCTATCTGGGCAGTGAGCATCTCCTGGACATATAGATAAAGTCAATATTGAATATTTACCTTGATCTGGTGAAGTAGGAAACTCTCCAGCTCATATGGTATTTGAGTTTTTGAGGAATATTCTGGCCTACTCTTAAAAATAATAAAGACTGCCGAGCTCCTCACCTTATGCTGACATCATAAAAAAAGATAGATTAACTGCTTAGGTGCCTTATTTGAAACCCAAGGGTCCTGCAAAGATCCAGCCATTCTGACCATTGCTTGTTCTATGTATACAGTAGTGTGTTAATAACCTCCAACATGCATGTACTTGTTTCTTACCCCTGCCTTGTGGGCTAAGCACTTTCATGAGATAACTCATTTTATTATAGCACCTCAGTGAATTGGTTGATGATATATCGCTACTGCTTCTATGAATTAGTTGCAGATAAATCCCTACTACAGAAATGCAGGAAACTGAGGCAAAACTAAACTATGTAATCTACCTGGGATTACTCAACTAACACACATCAACACTAGTAAAGGGTTTGGCCGTAGCCTTCACTACATCCAACAACAATCCTTGCATGCAACCCTGCTCTCCCTGAAGTTGTTTTCTGAAATAGTAGGCAGGGTGTAATTAATCCCATTAATTTGGCCAATCTAAACAGCCAACCTGGCACAAGAGTACTGCCCACTAAAACACTACACACTCTGAATTATCCAAGTAACTCTGTACATCCTATATATAGATTATTAATAAACAAAACTGAAATTTTCCACTCTACAAATCCTTTTGGATGATCTAGATAGTCTTTCTCAAAACAGAGAGCCATAGGACATGAGCATTCTCAAAGTACATTCATTCTGTGCTAGACACACTCAGAGCTAGTTCTCCACATTAAGAATTGAGACCCACTAGACACTTTAACTACCATCCTTTCTGCACAGAGACCACCTGAAGAATGTGTCCTCTCTCTTTAATAAACCTCACCACCTAGATGGAGCCCTGAAGTCACTGTGCAAAGAAAGATTATTTCCCTTCTGCATTTTTACAGAAGAGAAAAGAGAGGCCTTGGAAAGGGGAGACTTGTTCAGACCCAGACTTACACAGCATCCAGGACTTTGCTTCAGCTCACTGGGTTAGTCTTATGCCCACAAAGCTCATGCCCCTGAGACTAAAACACACTTTGAAAACAAAGTTTTAACAACTCCTCCTCCTCCTCCTCCTCCTCCTCCTCCTCCTCCTCCTCCTCCTCCTCCTCCTCCTCTTCCTTCTGTATCCAGATTATCTGTAAAAGAAAGTCTTACTGCTTTCTCCATTTCATATGTGTTCCTAGAATGTCTTCACCAGATGTTCACCCAGGAACTTTCCATTGCATTCTTCAACACTCAACTGCACTGAGAAACATCATTTTAGGTCTGACCTCAGTTAATGATACTCTTTTTTTCTTCTTTCTGCTTAAAAAAAAAAGAAAAGAAAAGAAGAGAGAGAGAGAGAGAGAGAGAGAGAGAGAGAAGTCTTACTCTGCCTACAGAAGAGCCAGTCTTTACAGACTGTTCCTTAACGCTGGATCCCCTCACATGATAGCTTTGTTCGGACCTTATTTTGCGCCAACTTGCATTATACGTCACTTGCCCACGCTGCAAACGATGAGGGTACTGGACTGGAGTGACAGGTTCTTTCGATTTTTTTCCCCTATATGCAAAGCTGAATCCTTCCACTTGATCCTGGCGCGCACGCGCGAGAGCACACACACACACACACACACACACACACACACACACACACACACACACACACACGTGTACTGTGCATGTGTGAGCGCCTATGGATCTGGGTGCGCGCACTTGTGATTTAAAGTGGCACAACGGAGGGTTGGACTGAAGCAGCAGTGAGTTATTTTGTGTGATAAATCAGCTTTATTGTCTCCAAGTCATACTTCCATTATTCACTGGAGCTGGACGGCGGCGGCGGACGTGCACTGCGGCAGAGCGCCCTGCAGCCCTGACTCCCGGCCACTGCGGCGGCGGAGCGGGGCGTGAGCTGCGATTGATTTTTCCAGATCGCGTCTCCTTCAGCATGGCTCGCCAAAGGGAATCCAGTTGACTGCGGGAGCTTTGCAGGATGCATGTGGATTGGGTTTAGTACCTGCACTTTAATTTTTTTTTTCTTTTGGGGGAGGAGCCGAGTTGTCGGTACTGGAAGGGAGATTTACTTTTTCCGTCTTAATTTTCTTTTACTCCCTTAAAGAAAGAAATAAAAGGAGAAAGAAAATGGCCACCAGGCCTTCTGAGTCCTGGGAAGGCCAAACCTTTGCAGACCAAAAGACCGTGCTGAGTAGGTGTGCCCCTCTTCCCCTCTCGCTGCCTTCTTGGCAGCTCAGTCGCGGAGAGAACCGGGCTTCCGCACTTGTGCGGAGCGTTTGTCCTCATTCGATTTATTCTGGCAAGTAGTTGCCATTTTTTCCCCTTTAGGAGTGATCCTTCTGTCTGGCTTTTGAAATAAAAATGTGCCCAGAATAGGCTTCGTCTGACTTCTGCTTAACAACCACTAGATGCGGAGAAGCGCGCTGAGGCAAACTCCTCACCAGATCTGGGGACAGCACTTAGTGGAGCAAGAGTGAGAGGGCTAATTAACTAATTACTAGCTGTGTCCTGAGGGCTGTGAATTCTTAAGCACATCCATTTAGAACACTGCTTTCACTTACTATTCCCCGATGTTCTCAACAGCCAAGCACAGGGTCACCCCAGCCTGATCATTTACATTTTAAAAGTGGGATCCCAACCACTTGGGGGACAGCTTTGACTCCCTATTTTAGATTCAGGACAAAACCTGCGTGGATTTTTCAGGCATGAGAAAAACGTTTCCAGTCCTGCAGAGTTACCCTTAATGTCCTGACTGGAGGTTTCTGCCACTTTTCCTGAAGCTACCTCCGGAGCAATGTCATTTGTCAAATTGGGAAGATAATTGTAGTGTGGATGTGTAGATGTGTAAGTAATGTCACGGATTGTATAATAACAACTTAAGCAACATGTCTCTGTTTAGACTGATGGAATTTTCCTGAAGTTTGTTTGTAGTTTGAAAGGGTTTAAGTGCCATGCAGACTACAAATGAGCGGCTTTGCACTGAGGAAGCCTGTCTGACCCAGCACTCTCTCTGGCACTGGCTCTCCAGGCCCACCTTAACATGCAGCCCCAACACATAGGTATAGAGGCTTAGAAATCTTGTTTTCCCTCACAGTGAGAGGAGACCCTGGGAAAGAGGAGGCCAAGCTGATGGCTCTCATTTACTTGACAAAGTCAGTTGGATTTCTCGGTAGCTAATACCTCTGTTTAAGGGGACTTGGGAAGGCAAATGAAACAATTCAACTGGTACTCAAGTCAAATACACAAGGGAACGGGAACGTGTGCTGGGGGGAGGTCTGAATATATAAAGAGTGTTAATAATCATTTTACAAAGCTATGCCCAGTAGAGCAATCTCTTCATTACAACCAAAATAGAGCTTTCTAACAAACAGCATGGTGGAAATAATACACATGAGTCTAATGATAATAAAAGAAATAACTATCAATTTTACTTACTAACATTTAAAACAGACAGTTATGTTTGGATCATGGCCTACGATAGATGGGCAGTGCACAATTCCCATGCTTCTGTGATCTGGAGAGACATGGGCATTTTAATTCTGGCATAAGAGGAGACACATACAAAGTTAACATCTAGGATCACAGAAAGCAATCCATCTAGACACTCAAGAAAGAAAGCCCTGTGGTCCAGGGCAGCTGCACCTCTATTATGTCTTCTCTGAAAGTCCCAGATTCCAAGGCTCCAGGCTGTATAGACTCTAACTTACAGCTCTGTGTTCCATACACACAAAATCGAATAAGAACACACAAGAAGAAAAGGCACAGGCACCAGAGAAGCCTTCAGTTTGTAAACGCTGCCCTGAAATGAAGTCAAACCTAGGGCTTTTACACTGTGTAGAAACAATTCACTACTATGAAGTTCCTAGCTAACCAGAAAATCTAGCTTTAAAAAAGTTTTTAAGGAGAAAAAGACACCCCCCCCAAAAAAAAAAACCCAACAACCTTTCTTACTGTGGAACAAGTCTAGCAAGAGTCACAGTGCACTGCTACTTGAAAGCTTTTGGTTAGGGAAAATGAGTGCACAGTTTCATGAGGTTAATAAACACTAGCCTGGAAATTAGAGTGTTTCTCGGTTGTTTTTATTTTTAAAGTAATATTTAAAAAAATTGTGCTCAGAAAGTCCTCCAATTTATCTTATGGGGACTGTTCTAACCACCAGTGAAATGTTTTCTAATTTTCAACATAGGTTCCAATTCCTATGTCAGACTTTGACTGTGAGAAAGAAAGGAGGCTACTACCATTGAACTTGCCATATACACTGAGGCAACTTATAGAACTGTGGCTATGGAGGGACATTTATCAAAGAAAAGTTTTGAGCACATTGAAATGACTAGAATGCTCTCATAACAACATCAAATCAATAAAGGCAACTGTAAAACTATAGGTCCTGGTTGGCTTTGAAAGAAAAAAAAATAAGGAAAAGGAGAATGAATTTCATAAACTCTTCAATACTTCTCCAATTAAAAACACCTAGCTTAGGAATCAATAGGTACCTCTGTAAATGTTATCTACTAAGAAAAACTTTATTCTGGACAAGCTACAAAAACTGCAAAAGCCCCAGGCAATAGTCTAAATGACACTTGATATTACAATATGCTTTGATTACTGAGAAGCTAAACATTTTAGAATGCTAGGAAAATTATAACATACTCTACAACATACACATTACATTTTCTATATTGTTCAGTAAGAGTTTCAACAGAGTATCACTAATAAAGTATTAGAAATGAAGAAAGAGTGGGGGAGGCATGTAACTAACAATTTGGAGCAATGTTATTTATATGTGTTCATGATCTAGAGAGGGTTACTCTGCTAGTAGCCTTGTGGTTGATAACATAACCCAACACCACCTGCCTCAAATTGTTTACTGTACGAATGAAGGTCACGCCTTCATTCCTGTCTGAATCCCCAAACCCTAATGTAACATTTGGCATATCAAGGACATTCAGTAAACATTTCCAAACTTGAGTTTATTTGATAGTTGTCTGCTGTAAAAAAAAAAATAATAATAATAGTGAATGTAAATTTTGGTAGTGGTCAGGACCAGTAGAAATGATTCCACAGTGGGTCAGCTAAGAACATTTTGTTTCTAGGACAGGAGAGATGGCTCAGCAGTTCAGAGTACTAGCTGGTCTTCCAGAGGACCTGGGTTTGATTCCTAGTATCCACATGGTGCTTCATGACCATCTCTAACTCCAGTCCCAAGGGATCCAATACTCTCTTCTGGCTTCTATTAGGCACCAGAAGCCCACATGGTGCTCAGCTACAAATGCAGGCAAAACACCCACATACATAAGAGAAATAAATGTTTATGGTGGCTGTCTCATAACAAGGTAAAAATGCCTTTGATAAATTGTCAATAGTAGATACCCTAGGATGACTAGCAAATGAATAGGAATATTATTAAAATCAGAAGCACACACCACCTCTTAGCTTCTATCAAAATCTACTCCCTTTTTCACTATACAGTTAATGCACATACCAAGCACATGAAAAACTTGAACTTTTCAAGTCTTACTCGGGCTTGCAGCAAAGCAGCCGTTGCAAATGTGCTGGTCACACTAAGGCCTCTTTGTAACTGGCTTTCCTCGTTCCCTTTTGATTTTCTTTCCTTGGTAAACACAAAGCAAATGCTATGCCAAATAACAAAATGTTCTGAAGGTAAATGCTGTCCTTTCCAGCCTCATTTCACTGATTAGATGAATCCTAATATCTGCAATACAGCAAGGACTTCTGAATGCTAAAACCTGGAGTATTTCCTCCAAAATAACTCATTTTTTAGAGAAAAAACCAAGTTGTTTCTTGGCCCGGTAAAACAGTGGCCTACAAGGATCACTAATTGTTTTCCTAGTTACAAAACTCTGTAGATGAAGAATATTTATAACTTTCAGAGTAAAGAGAGATGGAGCATATAAAAGGGGCAGGCAGTATCACTATCTAGTTCTGTAGTTTTATATACTATGCTATCTCTTTATTTACTTTTGAGATTGGAACTGAGTATCGACTCCACGCTGGCTGGCTGGAATGCTCTCTCTCTCTCTCTCTCTCTCTCTCTCTCTCTCTCTCTCTCTCTCTCTCATATCTCTGTCTCTCTCTCTCTCTGTCTCTGTCTCTCTGTCTCTCTCTCTCTCAACACTGGCCTCAAATTTTTGATCTTTCTGGATTAGTATTTAGGATTACAGGCAGCAGCACCACCCCTGGCTTTAACAGGAGACTATAAAAGTAAGTAAAGAATAAGTTACAACGTTAGAATGAAACTATCTAAATTAAGGAAAATTCCATTTAATGAATTACATATTTTTGCAATGTTTAATGTGTGTGTGTGTCTGTGTGTGTCCGTGTGTGTATACAGGGATAAAGATAGAGGACAGATGGATAGACAAACTATAGACAGAACTCAGGGCCTTGTTTATGCCTGGAGAGACATCTACCATTGAGCCACAACAATATTTCATTTTTAATGTAACAAAGGAATAGTAGTCTCCCATTAGAGTAGTTTATTCTAAATTGCTCTAGTATTAATGGTACTAAAATATTAGTTGATGAAGTAATGACTGAAAGGGCATATCTGCTTTACCAACCAGTAGTAACCTAAAGGCATTACCTCACCACCAGCCAGGTCAACCATTCATCAGAATAGTATTCACTTTAAGAGAAGAGGCAACTTTCCCACCACTGTGCAGAGACACCTTGGACAATGTAGCATTTTTTAACCAAGCTGTTTACTAAGTATCTTTTGCTTCAGATTAGCCTCTAGGTACAGTGCTCATCTACCTTCAAAGCCTACGGTTTGATCCCCAGAACCCCATAAACCCAACACAAGCCTATAATCCCAGCGGCATGAAAGTAGGTTTAGGAAGATAAAAAAAAAATTCAAGACGCTCATTGACTACATAGAAAGTTCAAGACTAGCCTGAAATATGTGAAATCTTGTTTACTATTTTTCATTTGTTGATAAAATTTAAAAGGGGGAAATATTATAATGAAGGAGGAAGATAACAGGTAGCCTGTTATCAGAACTCTAAAATCACTCTCCATATTGCTACCATGGTGATTTTTCTAGGAAAAACAAAGTCTTGTCTTATTACCGGTTGGTAATTACATCTGTCAGTGACTCCTGACTGCTGTGATAAAATCGCATCCCAACCACAGGTCACTGTGCTGACTCTGCCCATGGCTTCCCCTGCTTTTCTAGCAAGCAGTTCCTTTGTCTTCTGCCAACCATCATCCCAGTCGTCCTCCTCTTGACTTCCTGCATACAGAAAGTATTTCTGAAATGAATGCATTTTTTTTACTATGTAGAAGAATGGATGTTTAGAATTACAAAGGAGCTTATATACCATATAACTCAAAGATATTCTTCAGAGCTAAGGCTGAGCTTAGTGGTAGAGCACTTGCTTGGCATGCGTAAGACCCTGGGTTTAATCCCCATCACTGAAAGTTAAAAGATTCCTTTTACAGATGAGGATATTGAGAGTGGTCCTGAGAAATCAAACAATTTTCAAAGCTCACAATCAGAGCACGTGGAACTAAAATCCAAGATGCCTGATACTTAAGAAGTTAACTTCATAAACGACAAAAGTCATCAAGGAATTTGCTCAGGATTTCTCGCTAAAGAAAAATCAAGCTTGGTATATTTCCTTCTCAAAGAAACAGAAAATACATTTACCATGAGATCAGGCAACTGCACCTCTGGGTGTGTATCAGAAAGCATGGAAGCAGGGCCTTGATTACCCACTTATGTACACCCATATTCATAGTAACCAAAGGTTTATAGACAACCCAAGTAACCAAGTATTCATCAACAAACCAATCACACCCCACCCCACAAACAGAAGGACATTGGTTACATTATTTAGCTTTAACAAGAAAGGGAAATTTAGTATGTGAGTGAAACTTAGGACATTGTGCTAAGTAAAACAAGCTAGTCACCAAAAGTCAAGCACTATATAATTTCACTTCTAATATGGTTTGTGGAGATAGAGAATAGGATGGCATTACCACACACTGGGAAAAGGAGAAGAGAAAAGTGAGCCACAGTTTAGGAAGAAGATAAAAGCTCTGGGGATGAAGAGCAGAGAAAGCTGTACACACTGTGAGTGTACTTGACGCCGCTAAATTGCACATTTAAGATGGTTAAGGATTAAACTCTCTCTCTTTCTCTCTCTCTCTCTCTCTCTCTCTCTCTCTCTCTCTCTCTCACACACACACACACACACACACACATATATAGTAACCAAGTATTCATCAACAAACCAATCACACCCTAGGTTACATTATTTAGCTTTAACAAGAAAGGAAATTTAGCATGTGAGTGAAACTTCAAGACACTATGCTAAATTTCTCATATCTATCTATCTATCTATCTATCTATCGATAGATAGATAGATAGATAGATAGACAGACAGACAGATAGATAGATATGAGAAAAGACTGACTTTTCCCTAGCAGTTCCCATAGCAGGGTCAGATCTTGTCCTGCCCTTTTCCTATAATGCTTTCTGGAATCTTAGCCTATTTACTGGGCTTTCAGACTGATAGCCCTACTTTGTCTGATTCAAATAACATGAAGGACAGTTTCAACTCAACAACTCCAACTGTTAGTGTCTTCTGTGCTGAACGGATTCTGTGAATCTTGTAAGAAAGAAAAGTCAAGAGAGGCCGCAGACCTCTTGAACTTAAGGTTGGAAAAGAGACTCTGAAGCCAGCACCTATGCCAATCTGGTTCCAGTTTCTAATTCCTCTCTTTCTACTTTTTGATAAGTTTTGTTTTTAACATCAGCATGAATGTGGAAAAACAAAACAAACAAAAAAACTCCAGGTCTGCTGTTGTTTTTTTGTTGCTGATGGTCTGTTCTTACAGATAGCCATGCTAGACTAGGTAAATTTCACCTCACCACTAGAGGAACACTGCTGTAGTTAGACGAGCCAATGAACCAAGGGCGGAGGTGTCCTT
Organism: Mus musculus; assembly: GCF_000001635.26. Taxonomy (NCBI): domain Eukaryota; kingdom Metazoa; phylum Chordata; class Mammalia; order Rodentia; family Muridae; genus Mus; species Mus musculus. The sequence goes on from NC_000070.6 coordinate 97,764,798, forward strand.
GGATAAGGCTCCTACCCCTTCTGCTTCCCCTTTCCCCACCCCCAGAGCATCCCCGGTGAAGGCTGACCTCTCTGCGACCTCACTGTCTCTGGGGGGTAGAACAGCAGTGGTGGAGGATATACTGGGAGATGTGTGTCAAACTTTTCCAGCATCAGAAAAATCTGTGTTGCTTTTGGAAATCCATACTAGGCTTTTATAGTGTTTTATGGATATTGTATATTTCATAAGTTCTCACCCTTTCCTCTTTTATGATTAAGAAACTCAAGATAAAAATAATTTTGTCTCTCTATGTGTATGAGTGTACATATGTGTGTTTGTGTGCAGGTTAATGTGTCTGTAAATGTGGAGGGCAGAGAGAGAGAGATTGGCTATGTTGGCTGGCCTAGGTTGGTTGACTTTAGATATGGTTCTCATTTATTTTATTTGAGAGAGAGAGAGAGAGAGAGAGAGAGAGAGAGAGAGACTGAGACTTATCTTTATTCCCAAATCTGGAAAATATGGGATTGACAAGCATAAATGAATAGCAGCACTCTTTGTCCTCATAGGCCTTGAGAAGCTAACAGTTGTTGGTAGTTCAGGCCTCCCCAGAACAGAATCTCAGGTTTGGTTGGTTTTCTAGTTTCTCATTCACGAATTCATGGAATCCTCACCAGAGCTCATGAATAAAGTACAGCTGATGATATTTGTGTTTCACAGAGTAGGTAGTCGGAGAGGCTTGCCAGAGAAATTGACCTGCCCAAAGTCACCAGGGGTAGAGAGCACAGTTCACACTCCAGCAATCCCATCTCAGGCTGAGGCTGTCATCCTCCTTCAGTGTCCTGAAAAAGTATCCCTTACTGTCTAAACATGCTGGTACAATTCTAAATACTAGCCTGGACTTTGTTTCAGTAATTTAATGTTTTCTTACTTCCATTGGGTTCATTAACAGTATGTTTCTTTTCTCAGGCTTCTTTCAGACTTTGGTAGCAGACACGGTCACATGCTCTCTCCCTGTTCCTGCAGAGTAGCCTTTGCATGATGTAATGAGTCTGGCACTGGGCTAGGGGTTAATTCTTTACCAGCTGTGTGGCCAGCTCCTTAACTCTACCAGCTTCAGTTTTATCATCTGTAGAATATGGTAGCTGGACCCCCTCTTGAGTTCCCCTTCAGTTCTGTCCTCCCTGGTGACCTGAGCAGCTCACTTAGATAACATTCTGTTCCGTCTCTTGAGATTGTTGTGTTGTGCACAAGATGAGAAGGATGGGTTCACTGCTTGCTTTTGAACATGATTACAGGCTGCAACAACAACAACAACAACAACAACAAATCTATTTTAAGAAATTTAAAGTCCACATTCTTTCTTAAAGGAGCATCGCAGGCTAGAGCTTTGAAGGGAATTCTAAATAAATCAGATATTCTCTTCAGCTGTCAACTAATTGAAAAAGAGCCTGAGTATCTTTCTACAGCTTGTTGAGCTCTGGTGTCTTGTCTATGTAGTGGGAATGGCACCTATCCAGAAAGGAGGTCAAAGGTGATCATCATGGCGCCCTGTGAACTGCAAATCCAGTCTCTCTTCATGCTCACAATTCTCCCTTGTGATAATGGCCTTTGTAGCAACAGCGTACTCCTGATTCTGTTTATTATCAGAGCACCAAGACTTGGAAAAGAAGCTATTTTCTGTATTTATCCATCAATTTACAGCTATCTATTGATGGTCTACTCTGGGAACTTTGTAGAGATGTGTCCAAGGATGAGTAAAACAACGAGTATGTAAATAACTGGTATCTATCATACTGAGCTTTAGATGAGAGTCAGATGTTGTTAGGGAGCACAGGGGGTTTTGACCAAAAAGAAATAGCATTACATTAACTGCTGAAAATGAATGGGTTACAGAGCCATCATCAGGGACTTCTGGGCAGATGGCAAATACACACACACACACACACACACACACACACACACACACATAGCATGTCAGAACGTGATAAAAGAAGAAAAAGAAAAAACAAAACAAGACATTGCTTGTGGTTGGGGTGAGAAGACAAGAGGGAGAGAATGAGCAAAAGGGAAGTATGAAAAGGAAAGCAGATGATAAACGTCAAGGTTGCATCCCAAGGTGGGGAAAGCCTGTGGGGTTTCCAAGAGGTAACAATTGAAAGCAGCTCTCCAATTTGGATACTCTTGGCTCCTAGTACTTCTGTAATCTCAGTGCAGAGGCTCAAGTAGGACTCGCACAGAGGAAGCAACTTATTTCACCAAGTCATTTAGAGATCCACATTCTCCCATCTTGCAGCTCCTGCCTCCCGGACATTGTCCCAGCCCTTGTACATATAGTTAAGTCCTCTCTTTAGCCTTTGTGAAGGGCTATGGCCAAGGAGAATTTCGTTGAAACAAGTGACATAGAAATTGTGTACCACTCACGTGTGATTGAGAACTGAATCACATGCCCCGTACTTCCCTGAAAGGGGGAGGGGTGATAAGTAGCTACTATCTACTATAAGCAGTTCATTTATATATCCAAGACAAGAAGATAGATTGGGGATTGGGAAGGGGGCAATAGATGCCCAAATATATGCTTATGAGGGGCCTTATTCATTGCTAGATTTAACTTTGCTTATAAAAGTCATCATGTGTAATGCTACATTAATCTTTCAAATGCCCATGTTAATTGGCTTGCTTTAGAAACTCATTGGTGGATCTAGGACTTACACAGGGAAGTTGATAAAATAGAAATATACATTTTTTCTTTCAATTTCCCATTTTTCACAACTTAGAACAAATCAATTATCAAAACATACTGCAATTTTGAGTTGCATCTCTAATCCTTTCCAGCTTCAGTGTTCTCGTTTCTATGTCAAGAAGATTAGAGTTCTATTTGGGTCAACAAAGCAGAACTCCTGGAAGAGCTGACTATTCTCAAGGCATAAAGCCAAACTACATGGAACATCGAGCTCGCCATGAGGTTAGCCACCCAGAGTCACCATTCTCGATGAGCACCCAAAGTTACCTGAATGCAAACCAGCCCGGTAGAAACACTGATATATAAGTACTACCATAACTGGTATCTTCTTAATATTATCCAATCAATCATTAGGTTGAAGGTCATAAAGGAAGTGGTGGCAGCTTAGACACCAAGGAACGTGTGCAAAAGCTTTATTCCTGAATTGTCCCTGTTGATCAAACTCCTTGAAAACTACTGTCAGAGATGCCTCTCCATTGCTTTCTGTTCTCTGAGCCATTGTGTTAGCTTTGGCTGTGACCAAAATACCAGCGAGGGCAACTTTTAAACATGCTTTATTTTGATTCATGGTTCCTCAGCTATCACCCTGTAGGCCTTGGTTCTGCCATCACCTGGGGTGGCAGATGGTTGGGGTAAGGGATGAGAGGGATGGGAACAGGGGGAACCAGGAAGAGGCTGCACATTTCATGGTGCGAGGGCACAAAGAAAGAGAAGCCTAGGATAAGACATATCCACAAGGGCAGCCTTCCAGTGATTTCCCTAAATCTAGGCCGCATCCTCTTCCAGAACCTTCCAAACTAGCACCACTAGCTAGGAGAATGTAGCAGATCATCCCATACCCAAACCTAACCTCATCATCTACTAAGTCTCCTTCTCCTGGTTTGCAGCTGAGCTACAGCTTAGGTCCTTACCTCCTCCAACCTCAGCTTCCCTGCCTTCTTTACAAGGGTGAGCTTCGTAATTAACATGTTTTATTCTTATTTCTTTAACTAAATAGCTATGACTATGACTTCCCAGTCTTTCAAATGAAAGCTTTCAATGCTCATAGGCCTTTCCTTGATCTTGCCTTAACCTGACATTCCTACCTGTCCTCTAGTTACGATAAAGCGATAAAGCGAGTCAATACAAACTAATCTGCCACCGTCAGTCAGACACTTCTATATGTTACCTGGAGAGGAATGACCTGTTCTTCCCCTGTCTGACAAATGCATATTCTTGGTTCATTGCAAAATGCCATTTGGCCTTTTCCAGCCTTCATGACTCTATTGTCATAACCACACAGACTTCGTCAGTGCTGTCACATGTTAGTATCTATATATGTGTACACATACATCCATGTGCATATGCATATGAGTGTTCAGCTTTATATCTTCTTCCACCTTTGGACTAAAGCTTCTTAAACTAAGGCAGCGATCACATCATATTCTTCTCTAGCCCTAGCTCTTAGCATGTTAAAGTGTTTAGAGCAGGGCTCAATATGATGGAGACAATTTATGCATATTGCATGAATGTTTCTCATCTTCTAAGTGAGGAAGTTAATGCTTGCAGAGACTAAATAATTTGTGTAAAGTCACATGGTATGACCAACATTAAAACCCAAGTTGGACTCTGAAATGCATGGTGTGTTGTTGACTATATAGACATATAAAAGATCAGTTTTGTAATGGCAGCAACCTCTGTCATTAGATCAGGATAATAAATTAGAGACAGTGCATAACAAACAGTTACTGAATACTTACAAGGCCTGATTTGCTTAGCAGTTTGGGTTAATCAGACCACGGCAGTGTGGTGGCAACCTCTTGGACTTATCTGAAATTCTTTTTTTAAAAAACATTTTTTATTGATCCTTTGTGAGTTTCACATCATGTACACTCATCTCCCTGTCACCTCATATCTGCCCTTCACCCTTGCAACCTCCTCAAATAAAATATACACACATAAATAAACAAACAACAACAATAAAAACAAAGCATAGAAAATATCATGGAAACTGTAGTATGTCACAGTGTGTCCTCTGTCCCTCTGTCCACCTATCTTCACTTGTAAGTGTTCATTGCAACAGGTCAGTGGTCTGGTTTGAGATTTCTGGCTTTCATGAGACCATTAATATTGGATCCTCATCAGGCCTCCTTCTGGTTATATTGTTGTTGTCCTGTGTCATGGAGATACTGTAGCTTTGGGATAGCATGAGTGGCTCTTATATATGTCCCATTCATTCACAGCTTATATAGATGTTGGGGTGGACCAGTTCAGAGCCATGGATCTGAGCCTGGGTGGTAGCTGAGCTGGTCATTCTGCCATTTCACCAAGGCTAGTTATCCAGCACTTCTCTGGCTAGACCACCCAATGCAGCCACTAGCAGGAGGCAGGGTCACCTTTCCTGCTGTCATGCCCCCAGCAGGCTGGTTCATCTGAACCTACATCTCTACAGCCAGCTTCAGTGCTGCTCTACAGTTAAGGTGTGCTCACTCTCCCAACTGATGTAGCCTGAGAGGGGCTTGGCCAGCTCTTCTGCTCTTGTACCCTCAGGGCTAGCTCACCAGTGCCTTTGCCATCAGGGACAGCTCCACTGTGTTGGCCAAGCAAAGGCCTACACAGGGCCTACTCTCCTGATTGCTTCAGCCACTGAGGGTTGGGGGCAGGGCTAGCTCTCTTGGCTACTACTGCTGGTGGTAAGGCAAGGGAGAGGAAGGGCATACACACACACACACACACACACATACACACACACACGAGAGAGAGAGAGAGAGAGAGAGAGAGAGAGAGAGAGAGAGAGAGAGCGAGCTCTACAGCCCTGTGGGGCGGGGGTTGGGGGAGGAGTAGCTGGTTCAGCTACACACCTTCCACTAGGGCTAGCTCTACTATGCTGCCCAGATGAGGTGCAGGGCCCACTCTCCTGAGTGGTGGTGGGGTCAGCTCACCCAGTCTCATAACCCTAGGGGTCAGCTTTTCTGATTGCTTCCCCAAGGCCACTTCTTATCTGAAGTTCTTAAAATTTATTTATTTATTTATTTAATTGCAACAGTAGTTTTTGTTTGTTTGTCTATATGTATGTCTGTGTGAGGGTGTGGAATTCCCTGAAACTGGAGTTACAGGCAGTTGTGAGCTGCCAGGTGGGTGCTGGGAATTGAACCTGGGTCATCTGAAGAACAGCCAGTGCTCTTAACTGCTGAGCCAACTCTCCAGCCCCCTTATCTGAAGTTCTTAGCCCTTGACAAAATGGAGTTTCATTCTTACAACAGGTCAGTGTCCTATTTTATAAGTGTTATTACTGGCTGGTGGCAACAGAGCCTGGTACCAGTTGAACTAGGCCCAGAACATTAAACTTAAACCTTTTATTTAAGTATTAAACAATTTTTGACTCATCACCAACATCAAAGCCATCATCACCTAATCCATTTTATTTAGTTTACTTCTAGTTGAGAGCACCATGCCAGGTGGAAATGGGTACTGGGTCGACAAGGCCTGGATTAAACACCACAGGCTGTGTAGAGTAAAAGCTTATCCTAGTCTATGAAAAGTAAACTAGAACATAAACTTGTCTAATACCAAGGACAGCCTCAGAAAGATTCCTCCCAGCAGTGCTGTGTCAGCTGACTAGCTGCTAAGTGAACACGTGAAGCCAAAATCATAATTCAAATTAAGATGTGAGACTCCTCTAGCCTTTAACTGTGGAGGCTCTTACTAATTGGTTAGATCTTTTCATCAAGGAGAGTTATAGAAACCAAGATATTTCTTAGACTTTTTGGCTGGATAGGATAGTTTTGTTTTGTTTTGTTTGTTTGTTTGTTTGTTTTTAATCAGGTAAGCTAAGTATACAATTTCCAGTAATTCATTTATAATACAAAATATCCTAATTTACTTAAGGGACACAAAGCAAACACATTAAACAACAACACAAAAAGTGTTAAGTCTAGTTGTGTGCTTTCCATTTAAAGAGATACTCCCTTTAAGACCATTGGTCCAAACTCTGCACCAAAGAATATTCTGATAATTAAAACAAACTCTTAAAACAAGTTTGAAGGTGAAATGTCCAAATGACATGGTCGTAAAGAGTCTGGGTTAGTGAAATAAGAGGGTCAGTCAATGGGAGGAAGGAGGACTTCACAGACCAGTTACTAACATGCCCCTCCCACCAACCCTGTCAACAAACTTTCAGTTCATTTCTTGGGGGTAAGAGGGGAGGGGGGTTGCTTTAGACTTTGTACCATCCAGGTTTTGCCGGAATATTGATAAATTAGGAGCAGGGCGATCGACTTCGAATGTTAAAATATCAATTCTTTAAAAGGAGCTGTATTCTCTCTGTAGCCCACCTAGCCATTTAGTCCTCTACAGAGAACCGGGCCACCCTCTTCTCTTCTAAACCCAGGACGGACAAAGGCTTATCTCATTGAAGTCTCTGTGACGTTTTTGCTCCGTCTTGATTTAATGCACCAAAGAGGACCTTTAACTCTCGGTCTACATCAGTGCAAATAAAGGTTAAATCTCTCACCAACCATCATGAACTAGTCTAATAACTCACAAGAGGCTCGGAAAAAGAAACCGACGAAGCAGGTGTGCGAACGTGATTCAAACATGCAAAACCGGCGTGAACTGCGGGCAAAGGAACTATAATCTTCCCATCTCTTACGAGCCTGCTGCAACCTCTGCAAGCAGGGAAACTTCCCCTGCGCCAAAACCCGGATCCCGGGAGCGGGGCCTATCAACTCAGAGGCGGTTCTGCAGCCGGGAGTCCCGACCCGAGCTTGCGCTGAAGGCCGGGGCTCCCATTGGCCACAAGCCGTGGGGGAGGAGGAGACAGCGCGGAGAGGGAGGAGGGGACGCCTGAGACTGTCCCTGCCCCCTCCGGCCCCTTCGCCTCGGGCGTGGTTACTATGCAAATTGCAGCGATTGCGGAAATAAACAAGGGGGTAGGGAGAGGAAAGAGGGGCTGCTGAAAGGATCGCAACTTCTGCAAAGTCTCTTTCAAGCACACCAGGCAAATCCAGAGAGAATCTGAGAAGCAGCCAGCTCGGGTTAGATTGGATCGCTTTCAAAGAGGAGAGAGAGAAAGAGAGAGAGACCGCGAGAGAGGGAAAGGGAGGGAGAGAGAAAGACAGGGGAGAGAGAGAGAGAGAGAGAGAGAGAGAGAGAGAGAGAGAGAGAGAGAGAGAGAGAGAGAGAGAGAGAGAGAGAGCTCTGCCATCCTTGGTAGAAGCCTTTTGATTTGGAGTTTAAAAAAAAAATATCCAAGAAGCCTGCAATTGGCCAGCAGCTTAAAAAAATCTCTTCCGGGTTTTCAACGGTTCCAAGTTTATTTAGCTATTTTTTTTAATGCAAAAAAACAGGGACAAGCGATGAAGCAATTCGTCTGAGCATTTTAAAGTTTCTCACGTACTCTTTTTACATTGCAATGGTACGTGGTACATCTTAAACTTTCTATTTTACATTTATACGATATGTGTTATATAAACAACGGTAGAATGTTTATGCTTAATGGTTAAGACTTTAAAATTTTTCTAGCTCGAATATGCACTTTAGTGATTGCTGGGTAAATGTCTATTGCGATGGTTTTCTTTTAAAGATGCAGCTTTGTGGATCGTGTTTTTGTTATGTGCAGCAGAGAGATCGGGTTTCTCTTTCTTTCTTTCTTTCTTTTTTTTTTCCAGGATTTGAAAAAATTGCTGAGCTTAACAGATTTTTTTTCCTGCTAGCGCTTGCTCCGTTCCAGAAAAGGGGGGGAGGGGGAGGGGGATCCTGTACGTGCTCTGCTCTGTTAAAGACGTCTGGCCTCTGCAGTCAACCTAACCCGAAAAGAAATGTCTGGACCCGAGAATAATTGACGATTCGATCCTCTAATCAATGGGACAACCTGCGAGATTGACAGAAGTTCTATCCAATCATGAGAAAGCTTGGGCATACAGTGGTTCGTAATAGCCATAGGGGGCGGGGCAAATGAGATCTGAAGTTCTCTGCAGTTCTGAAGGGGATGGTGTATAGTTCAAGCTGTCAAAGATACCAGCGCTTCCGGATTTAGCAATTACAATAGGAAAGAGGGGTGTTTTTTTGGTTGTTGTTGTTAGTTTAAAGGAGAAAAGAGGCTGTTGGGGGGTTGCATGGCTCCTATGTGACTTTTAACTTTGCTCCTTTGGAAAATTCTGCTAGAGTAATATTTAACCTTGCATTAGTTATTCTCAGAACTCAGGGAAGTTGGGAACTCGTAGGAGAGGTTTAGCTTCTTTGAGAAAGATGCCTCAAGTTGGTACTGCACTAAGTGCTTCAGAACTTCTCGCTGATTCTTTTAGAGTCTTTGATGTATCCATGAAAGAGAACGCACTATAGGTAGATGGACAACTGTTCTATAGATTTGAAAAGGAGAAGGGAGGGGCTGGATGTTCCTGAATTCTACTGTTTCAGATTATGGTCAGTAGCATGGAGCATATCACATTTCTTTGTGTTACCACAACAACCCTACTGGCGGGTACATAAGTGGGAGAGAACTGACTCCTGTTAGCTGGAGTCTAGCCTCTTGTTCAATCCTGGCCATCTGCATGGTGGAAACTAACTGCCTTAGTTTGTCTTGGAGATATAACTTGCAGCCTCTGGTTCAAATCTATCAACCCCCACCCCCAATTCTGTAGGTAATACATGGAAAATAATATGGATTCTTTACTTTTTAATGTGGATTTAGTTCTCATCCAACTATTTCCTGAGGCTTTGGGCCTTCCAGACAAACCTTGTTCGGAAACTTGATGTGAAAAACTCACTTGTGTGCTCAATGCATCAACATGATTCAATTTGGGATTATATGCAAGTAAGAGAAATCTGCACACAAGTGACCAGTAAGTAAAAAAGTGAAGAAAAATGCTGGAAAATACTAGTTAAGAGTTAGTCTTGGTGATAACTATAGAGCAAATGGTATTTATTGTCACTTAGGAATCCTGGTCCCATTTTCACTACTTTGGGCATTAAAATCTAAATCACATTAATACAATTTCCCAACTAAATAGAAAGGAGAGGTATTTCAGATATATGTAGAAGTGAAACTTTATTGACGTAATTTATACATCTAAGAGGATTTCACTAAAGCTGGCAAGGTAACGTTTCTGCAAATAAAACAGTAAATGCAAGGCTGGGCTCTGTGCCAGGGAGAATATGGATAGCAGAGAGCATGGCAGGAACCTCCTTTTTGCAAAGACAATCCGGTTTCAAGGCAGCCTCCTACCACTTGCAAAATAAACGACTGGAGTAATGTTTCCAATAAGGATTTACCCTTCCTAACAATGGGTCATTTATATGATTGCAATAAACTAGTTTTCATACATCACCTGTGTTTCCTACACTCTTCTCCCTTCTTTTGCTCCCCCTTCCCTTCCCCCTCTTTCTCAGATCTTCCTTTCTCTCCCTCTCTTAGTATCTCTGTGAACTCTAGACAAGGATTTACTTTTGCAACCTAGAAGACAGGAGAAAGTTAGAAATGTTTTTTATCCCGGGTCTGTCCTCTGAGGAACATCTGTTTCTTTGTGTGTTTAAATTTATGCCTGTTGGAGAGAAAGTTACCAGAAGCCATTCTGTAACTGTAACTCTTCTACGGTATTTTTCTCAGTCTAGTTTGCAAAGGCTGTAGTTGGAACTGGGCTTTGTAGTGTTCCCCCGCCTTCCACCCTCCTCCGGAGCGGGGGAGGGAGCGGGAGCTGGCACAGATAGGAGAGAAAGCAGGAGCGGATGTGGAGGGCTTTGGTGCTGAACTTGGATCCAGCCCTTGCCTAGAGGGCGCAAACAATCGTCCCATATCCAAAAGTCTTACGAAGGGCGCCAAAAGTTACTTAAGATAATATTGCTAACCGCAGAATGCTGGAAATCGCGGGCACATCCACTGCTGCAACAAAAGAAGTTTCTAAAGTGGAAATATCAGCATTCAATTACTTTTTCCCATTTAAAAAAAGAAGACATGGCAACAGGCAGTTATTTAAAAAAATCCCCTTGAGAATCAAAAGTAAAATTCTTTGCTGTTTTGAAAAGAGGCAGATGTGAAGTGTATCTATACACCAAAAAAAAAAAAAATCCACTTTGGAAGAGAGCTTCCCCAGAGCGCGCGCGCGCGCGCGCGCACACACACACACACACACACACACACACACACACACACACACGGGACAATAACTTGTCACTGTGCCTCAGTTACATGTTGGTTCCCTCAGCCAGAAACTTCTGTCGAGGAAACTTGGAGAGTCTTGAAGTTATAGATCCCAGCAAAGGGTTTCGTGGCCAGGAATGTTTCTCTAACTCCTCTTAGCTTGGAGGGCATTTCTTCCTTCCTGAAAGCCACAAGGAACCAAGGAAAAGCAGTTGCTTAGTTTGGGAAAATGGACGTTCTAACTAAAGGTTGAAGCTATTACTTTCCTTCAATCCTTAATATGTAATCGGAATAATATGGATTCCAAGAATATTCAAGAGCAGGGGGTGGGAATCAGGGGGAGAAGAATGGATTCTTGAGCATTAGCCCTAAACGGACTAGAGAACAAACAAACTTTAGACTGCCGGCTGTCTCAGCAGAACATTATATTTGGCCTTTTCTAGTAGCAGGCTTACCCACCTAGAAAAAAAAATCTGAATGAAAGTGATCATACCCCCTCACTTTCTTCTGTCGGGTGGGCATGCCTGCAGACTCTAGTCCTGTCATCTCCACCAGGGAGCGGATTCCCAGTCTGTGTGCCAGCGTCGGAATCTGGGGAGTTTTAAAGAAGGGTAGGTAAATACAGAAGGCTGCAAAACTTCAGGAGGGAGAGGAGGAGGAGAAAATGAGAGTTTGGAGGAGACAGGTATACTTTTTCCCCCTCTAGAAGAAAAGAGAGTCTAGAGAGAAAGTGTTGAGTTTTTTTTTTTTTAAGGAAGAAAGAAAGAAAGAAAGAAAGAAAGAGAGAAAGAAAGAGAGAAAGAAAGAAAGAAAAGAAAGAGGGAAGGAAGGAGGGAAGGACAGAAGAAAAAGAAAGCTGGAAGAGCAGGCTTGTTGGCAATGTGCCAAACCCTAAAACCACCCCCCCCCCTTCTGCCAAAACAATACTTTAGCAAACCTAAAATAATTGCAGGAAGCTCTTTTCCATCTTGAGAACTATTACCTGGGGAAGGGAAAAGTTGGGATCCACAAAGACGCACCCTTGAAGAGTGTGTCTGGGGAACAGGGACTCAGATGTTAGTCCTGGGCTCCCATTTGGGGATACAAACATATCTCTTTCCTAAGGGGGCAACCCTTTCACAGTTTTCCTTCTCAGTATACAGAAAAATGTCCCAGCTAAACCACTGTTGTTTCTGACGTGACAGAACTTTTTTGGGCGTTTGTGTTTAAACCCACCAGCTCCTGGGTTCTGGGAGAGAAGAGCGTTCGCTCATGACTCTCCTCCTTGCTTTCTCCAGACACCTCCTCCCCCGCAATCTGGGGAATCTTTGGGGTGATCTTCCTATCCCCCCCACCCCCAGATTCTGACTGCTATAGAGTCGTAGCTGAAAAGTTAGCAGGCTTTTGTGCATATTACCTCTCCCGACGATACTATTCCCATAGAAAGCTTCGCAGGAGAGATTACAATGCTTTTGAGCTTTACCGCATTTCAGAGGAAGGGAGGAAAAGTTACCTAGAAGGTCTGATTTTTTACAAGAAATTTGCATACATGCAAATGTAACGCGCGCCCTTCTCTGGGGTTCCTAGGGAGCCCAACCCGCGGCCCACGGGGGTGCGGGGCGCCCCGACAAAGTTGCCCCAATCCTCTCCCGACGTCCGCGGAGGGCTGCGGCGCGGGTGGGGGGATGGGGAGGAGGAAAAGTAGTTTTGTTTGCTTAAGCACATCCTGTGGCAGCCTATAGCCGCCCGGAGGACACGCTGAAAAAACCGCTCCGCGCCGCGTTCCCGGGGACCGCGCCGAGCGGGGCGGGGGGCGGGGGGCCGCGGGAGGCAGCGAGCGCGGAGCGAGCGGCGGGCGGGCGGGCGGCCCTGCAGGCTGGGGACCGGTGTCAGCGCCGCAGCCGCCCCTCCCCCACCCGGCTCCCCCCCACCCCGCCCCCCCACCCCCACCCCACCCCACCCCCACACCCCCGCGGCGGCGGCGCGAGCGGGCGGCGGCCGTGCGGTGCGGTGCAGAACGCGGCGCAGGCGGGCGCGCGGGCAGCTCGCGGGCACCCGGCCGGCCGGCGCGGGAGCGGGAAAGGGTGCGCTATGCCTTTAACGCCCGCGTACAGTAGACAGTATAGTGGAGTGTAGGGAAACTCTAGGCGGGGTTAAAGTTCAGCGCGTGGAGCGGCAAGAGCGCTGGCTGCTGCAGTTGAGCCGAGTTGGAAATGTGAACGCAAGAAGCAGGCTTGATTTTTTATTCCTCCCCCCCTCCTAGCTCTCTCCTCCTCTCTCTCCCTCTCGCACCCACACTCACGCACACCTCCAGCCCGCACACAGACGTGCACGCACCCCCCGCCGCCCGGCAGTTATGTATTCTCCGCTCTGTCTCACCCAGGTAAGCAGCTGCGGGGGCGCGGGGCGGCCGTGTGCCTCGGCGGGAGCCGTGTCTGCGCGTGTTTCTGTGTGTGCGCGCGCGTGTGCGGGGGGGGGGGCTGCAGCTTTAAGAAAGTAACTTTGTTTCCATGCGGGTGCATTCCTCCTGCTCGGCCATTTGTGTGGGCACATGGCTAATGGCGCCCTCTTATTAATGCGTTAATTAATATCGGGGCGCCGGACTGCGGAGCTCCGCCGGGGCTTGCGGGCGCCCCGCACGTGTGTCCGCGGCTGCAGCCCCTGACACGCTGCAATCTGGACTCTGGCGGCTGCGGCGCGGAGCGCGGTGCCCGCGATTCCTCCGCTCCAGGGAGGGGCGGCTGAGCCCCGCAAGCCCCGCACGCCGGCTGCACCCGGGGCGCCCTGGCTGCCGGGGTCCTCCCGCGCCGCCGCGCCCCCCGCCGACGCCCCGAACTCTTACTTTTGTTTTGTGCCAGCTTTGCGGGCCGGCCCGGGCAGCGCCCCTCGGACGCGGCGGGCGGGCAGTGCTAGCCTTAGTCCGTGGGCTGCGGAGACGCACTCCCCGCGCCGGCCCGGGACCTTGCTGTCCTTGCCTCCTGCCCGCGACCCCCAGGCGAAAGTTTCGGGGTCTGGCGAGCCCACGCCGCGGAGGCCACAGAGCCGCCAAGGCCGCGGGTCGGGCCGGGCTGGGCCGCTGCGGGCGGAGTGGGACTCCGGCTCGAGGGCGAGCGGCGGCCAGGGCCCGAGTCGGCTGCCCCGCCGCCGCCGCCGCCTAGGCAAGCCCCGGGCGGCTCAGCCAGCAGGACCCGGCAACTTTCCCTGCAGCCCCACTCGCGGCGTGGGGCCTGGTGCCCCTCCGCCTGCCCCTCCTGCCCGAGCCTCCCAGCCCATCCCTCCCGGTCGAGTCTGCACCAGCAGCAAGGAAACACTGCTATTTTGCGGCTCCGGATCTGGTCCCGTTTGAATATATTATTTATTTTCTCTGACTAAAAGGCATAAAGTCAGAGTGATTTGCGCTAATTTTTCTCTTTAAGTACGAGTCTTTATATGGCTTTAAAACATTGCACCCTGGCCAGTAATCACCTACATGAAGTTATATGCTTCCAGCACAAGGTTTCTTCACGACTCCCTCAAAACCCTGCTACCACTGTGCCTTCAATGAGTTGGAGCTAACGGTTTACCGGGAATACTTTGGAAGGCTGGACGTATCAGTAGCTTTTCCTCTCCGCTGTAGAGTCTGGATTTATTTCCCATATGACTTCCTTTCTTACTGCAGTATCTAACAGTAATAACACTGGCTATTTGATCTCAGAAGACTCTTAAATGCATCTTTTATGTGGAGATGGTCTGTTTGGGATTTAGGCCTCACATTAATAATGGATTGCAGTTGTTTTAGTTATTGTAAAAGTACCCCCCCCCCCCCGCAACTTCCAAAGTTACTATTTTAGTAACTTGTGGAAGTATGGAGTGAAAACTTCTCCAACTACTTCTGGCAGGGTTCACAATTGCATATGGATAAGATGCAAAGTGTAAGATAATTTGAATGAATTATAGTCTGCAGTGAAAGTGCTGAGATTCGAAGGCTGAAATTCTAGCTGGCAAAAGTTTGCAACACATAGAACTTGTAGATAAGACCAGCCTGCTGCAATGTCGAGAAAGACCCTCATGGACACAGCCTTGTCTTCCGAGCGAGATTTGAAAAGATAAAAGTTCTGGTCTGGGGTTGTGTATTTCAGGAGCATACCTGCGAATCCATGCAGGCCTCGGGCAGAGTCAGGTATTTAACAAAGTTAGCTTCTCTTGAGTTATTATCACGTTAAGAAAGTTTTTTTTTTTCTTTTCTTCCCCGTTCCCCCTCCTACACACTTGGCAGCTTTGATTGACGCATTCACTGGGCCTTCACACCACTAAGAGAAACGCTTATTTGGTGTAGCAGTTTGTGAAGAAAATGTACAATAAGCAGGGGATAAAGGCTCATTTGTTTTATGAGAGGGTCTTTAAAAGTTGATTTACAATTTATTTAACTTTCTGGAATATTTATAATACGTTAGAGCCAGTTTCAGAAAGAAAAACTTGGGCCGTTTATTGCTCATTTAAAAAATAAAAAGATCCAGTGAGCATGGTGATAAACGTGCTCTAACCGAAAGAGTAGGCTCAGCCTGCTTGTGTGCACTTTGAAGGGCTTTGCCTTGAGACTGGCAGGCCTCTTCTTTTGATTGAGGATGCGCCTATCACAACCAACTCATGGACCTGCCTAAATACTGACAGTTCAGCAGAAATTTATGAGTAAACCTTTCAAAGGAAAAAAAAAGTGGTTTCCAGCACTACCACTATTCTGTGGCTCTTAAACTTGGCCTGTTTTCAAACAGATCCACATTTTAGATGCTGGTTCAGAGTAATGCGGCGTTGAAGCAGGTCCACAGGTTTATTTTTTTACTGGTGGTCTGTAACATTCTCACCAGCTATTTATGTAAAATATTACTTTTTTCTCTTCAATAATTTTAAAATATGACACAGTTTATGGTGTTTTGTTCAGCAATATGATATATGAGGACATACTCCCCACCCCCCTGAATCATTTATGCTTTCCTTGGACATTTCCTGTAATTTTTTTCTTTTTTAAAAAGTTTGGATTTTGGGGGAGATATTTCTGTTAATAAGTTGTCTAAGTATAATTGTCATGTGAGTAAACTTACATAAAATGCTGTGTTCTTTTATTTGCATCCTAGGAACCTTTTGGGCATAATATATTGTAAATGCCTCTGATGCAAAACTGGGGACATAGACTGCCCATGATGACCAGCTGACCTTATTCTCAGATTTTTTTTTTTTTTTTATGAAGAGATGTTATGGGCATTTGGTTGGCAGGTGAACGCAATGCTTCTGAGCGTGAGCTGGTACAGTTTGCAGTTTTTAAGAAGTATTTTGGGAGTATCTTTGGGCTAATAGCCACAAATGTTTATTTAACGTGTTTATTATCGTTAATAAGGTAAAGCCTTAACACATATCTGTGCTGTATTATTGGGAGCTATTTGCATTATAAAATGGAGCTGAGTCTTCAAAATGAAAGCCTCCTTTTGGAGAAGGCTCACTGTGTAGTTTAAGGTCGACTTGAGGAATTCTTTCCATATTGCCAGAGTCATGGTCTCTAGTATATCCTGTATACATCTGGATGTCAGTCAATATGAAATACATAAAGTTTATGTGTTTTAGAACATTTCAAGGATGAGCTCAGAATTTAGTAATGTTTAAAGCTTTGTGGTTTGGCATGCACCTTAGCGGATAAACTGCGACTTTTCTTCCAAAGGAAGAAAGATTCTCAAACATCACACAGTTTAGAAATGCTAATGGTTTATGGTAAAGAATAATATAATTCTTGTATTTTGTTCTTTTTTTCCCAACCTGAAGAATGCACACATGTTAAACAAAGCTCACTACTACTACTTTTTTTTTTTCATCCTTATTTTGAAAAAGACCAAGTTTCAAAAATGAACTTGAGCCATGGAGCCTAAAATGTGTGCAGAAAGAAGGAAAAGGCCAATTATTATAACAATTAAATATTCATTATATTATTACACACTTACTTTAAAGAACCCTGCTATGTGTAATGTTTACAGACTTGGTTAAAATTTGTAAAAATAATTAACAGGTTAAACTATGAAAATATATTACCTACAGCTTATATTTGAATGTTTAAAATTTTAGTAATTTTTTTTAGGAGTAGTACTGCTCCTGGTATTACAGTTTCTTGTATCTCAATGATGTATATATGCAGATTGCTATAACAAACATAAAAAATATATTTTATATTTGTCCACCTTAACTCTTTTTAAGAAGTCACCAAATGTTCCTCTAGTTTCCTTATCTTCATTTATTTGAAAGTAAATAAATTATCTCGAGGGGCATTTGTGGCAGAAAGCTGTTATTTAAAATTGCTGTGTTCTGGTCAGTCAAGAGTTGGGTGTTCTCTCTGAGCATCTGTGAACGTTACTGTTGTAACTTTTTTTTTTCATTTTTATACTTGAATTTTCCAGCCAGCATCAATATAAAAGTCGTGTATTTTTAAAGAAAATCATGTAGCAAAATATTCAAATGTTTTAAATTCAATTTTCTCTTCAAACTATCTGATTTTTTAAAGAACTCTGTAAAGGTTTTCCTTGAGTCTACTCTTTGGTGATGGGAAAAAAACTGAAATATTATCTTTTAAAAAATGAGGCGATGTGTTTTGTAGGGCTGGTTGCTTCTGAGGGCTTCCCACAGTCCTATCAGCACACTAAATGTGCTCAGTTGCGAGAGTACTGTCATGGTGAGGCACCCTGTTTACTCCCGAGCATGGAGATTTGCTTTGTTTGGTGCCCCCCCCCCTTTTTGTTCTCTTCCCATATTTAGTGATGATCTCTTGAGCATGGGTCTTTTATTTTAGCCAAATGAATGAATACTAGATCTTCCCTTCTTTTCTGTAGAGACCTGACATATTTTTTTTCTAATTTTTTTGTAAATTATCTGTAACTGTAATATTCAGAAACATAATTAAGATATTACTAAAATACGTGAGCTGCAGATCAGAGCCTACATGGACTCTTCAGAGGGGAAGCCTTTGTTTTCATTGACGGTAGGGATGGGTCTTACTCCTAGATGACCATAAACGTTGACTGGCACCCGAGCATTTAGGATTTGCCAATCTGGCGGCCAGGCCCTGGCTGTACTACAAATGGTGAGGTCAAGGCTGGGACAAAATTAGATATGGCCTCCTTGAAATAGGGCTAAAAGTATATATTTTTATAAAGGTTTAGATGCACTGTGCTTGCTGAGGAAAGGATCTGGGAAGTAGGCCGCACAACAGAATGCACCCAAATGTTTAAAAAGGCTTAGTAACTTTCTTCTTTCAGATTATAGGCAATGGTGCCGATAGTAGATTCCCCTTCCCCTGGTTGCCCTGAGGGATTTTAAGTATGGTTTTAAAGGTAATGTAATACTTGGACCACATTTCATCTGAAATGAGGTATTTCTTTAGGGCAAGTCCCAGAGGCGACTTGTCTCATTTTGTGTTGGTCGTATTCGTATTTTTGTCTCTATTCTCTTCCATAGGATGAGTTTCATCCTTTCATTGAAGCACTTCTGCCCCATGTCCGCGCCTTCGCCTACACATGGTTCAACCTGCAGGCCCGAAAGCGGAAATACTTCAAAAAACATGAGAAGCGCATGTCGAAAGAAGAGGAGAGGGCCGTGAAGGATGAACTGCTAAGCGAGAAGCCCGAGGTCAAGCAGAAGTGGGCTTCCCGACTTCTGGCCAAGTTACGGAAAGATATCCGACCCGAGTACCGAGAGGATTTTGTTCTTACAGTTACAGGGAAAAAACCTCCATGCTGTGTTCTTTCCAACCCTGATCAGAAAGGCAAGATGCGGAGAATTGACTGCCTCCGCCAGGCAGATAAAGTATGGAGGTTGGACCTCGTCATGGTGATCTTGTTCAAAGGTATTCCGCTGGAAAGTACTGATGGCGAGCGCCTTGTAAAGAGTCCACAGTGCTCTAATCCAGGGCTCTGTGTCCAGCCCCATCACATAGGGGTTTCTGTAAAGGAACTCGATTTATATTTGGCATACTTTGTACATGCAGCAGGTAAGTGTGCTGGGAAGAACTCCTTCCGCTTTCTTGTGTGTGTCTCTTCTGATGGCCTCTGTGACCGCTGAACCATTCCCGACCTCCGCATATCACAAACCTAGGGCATCTGGCCAGTGAGGTGTCAGAGGTAAACCAGAGTTTAAAACAGCTTGAATAACCTGCTGCCCCTGTCTGAGGTGCCACCCTCATTCAGGTATAAAAGCAAAGCTCTCAGAATTCCCACTCAGGTCACATATGGTAAGTAAGGCTGTCAGAGGTCTTGGGAATCAATGGATGAAACATTGTGGTCACATTTTTTTTCAAGTCATGATAAGAGACTCATGATGACCCTCGTAATCAAGAGTAGGTTTTAAACTGGATTGTGATCTTATTAAAATACATTTAGGTTGTTGTTAGCTGCTTTTCTGTTGGGACTGTTTTCAACCTTCTGAGGCCTCTTGCAACCCCTGCCAAGTAAGAAGTTGGAGGTAAGGTTACTATCAAAATGCTGGTCGCTTATGAAAGAAGGCTAATCACATTAATATACAGGCTTAGCAGCTTCGTATGTTGGAACTCTCAGTGTTCTTTCAAATGGCTGAGGGAAACCAATCAACTCAATTCTAAGCAAGTGACAGAGGGGTTAATATTAAATGTGACCAGCTGGCATAGCCTGTCTGAATGCCTTGAGAAATCGCTATCGGTAATTGATCCATCGATCTATGTTGATTTGTACGAGATTCACTTATTGATTTTGAGACATGTCTTTTCCGGAGCATGCTTCAGAATTTGGAAGAGCGTTTCAGGAGTCAACTGTTGCGAGCTGGGCGAAATGGTGCAGCTTCACTTTGTTCTTTTCGTCTTGTTTTAGACAAAGGCTCATTGTGTTACGTGAAGGCTCAGGTCTTGTGTAACTTGTTGACTTTTTATATGTACATATCAGTCTTGCTAGATTGCCTTCATGGCAGTTGCTTAAGCCAGATGGGAGAAAGAAAGTTGTGGAATCCAATCAGTGATTCATTTTAGGGGCGCTCTTTGTCTCTCTGTCTCTGTCTCTCTCTGTGGGTCTCTGCCCCTGTTTTTCTCTCTTTATCGTGACTACACATACACACCCAGACACACACTCCCCCCCCTCCCCATAATGAAAAGAAAAAGCTACCACCTGCAAAGTCAGCACTATTTTGCAAAAGATTCTGAAAATTGTAAAAAAATAAATTAACTTTCAAGGAAATCGGCTAACATTCCACTCTCTCTCTCTCTTTTTTTCCAATGTATGATTTAGAAAGAGAACTTTCGTTACCCATCTGTCCTTACTTAAGAAACTGGAGAAATTGACTTTGCAAGCATGTCACATCATCATTTGTGTTGTGTTGGCAGGGTCTAGATGTGTATTTCAGAGGATGTGCTCGGAAAACGTTTCAAATATTTGGGCTTTTGAAAATGTATGCTTGTTCATAAGGCATGCCTGTTGCTTTAGCCAGTTCTAGGCAGCAGAACTTCTAAACAGGAACAAGTGGCCTTTCCTTAACCCTCCTTAACCTTGCTGCTCATTTTTCTTGTCTATATAAAAGCAAAGGTAAAGGTTTTTGGTCTTTTTTCCCCATTATTTGTATGTGCTAAGTGCCTGAGGGTGCAAAGGTTACAGATGTTCCCAGCGCTTTCTTAGCATATTCTTTACATTGGGTGTTTAGCTTTACCTGCTTAAGAAAAGACTGGATTAATAATAGTGAATGTTCTAATTGGGCAACTTAGGAACTTGATGCCAACAATTTATGTAGCATGTGTGTGTGTGTGTGTGTGTGCTTCCTACAGAAAAGAACTAAATGGAAATGTCTGTGAAGTTTCTGTCAGTGTGAGTAAGACCCACTCTGGGCTTTTAAGTTAAGCATTTCTCTGAGAATCGCAGGGAAACTATCTTTAAAGACATTTAAGAGTCTCGCTCTTGCCATTCTCCAGTTCGCCTTTCTCTGTTGGTGGGTCATTACTGTGCCGATACTTCCCTAAGCTAACCCAGTTGCTTAGCTGGTACAATGCCTGAAGGGAGGATGCTGCTGTAATGCCATTTGGGAGGTTGCTTAGGAAGGTTCGCATTCTTACAGCTTATGAAAGATTTATTGACAGCTACATGGATCAGACTTCCTTCGGTTTGGTGCTCCTCACGTATCCCAGAATCCCTCCTGAATACCAGCCAAATGCCTGGCCATTGGTTTCCAGAGCACCACAGTAATGGCTGCCCATGTGCCGGCAACAGGGGCCTTGCAAAAAGAAACTAGTAAAGGCCTTTCATCAGAATATATTTCAAATCTGACTTAAGACATTCTGAGATCTCTTATTTGTAGAAGAGAAGCTGCCAATGAGGTAGATTGGTCAACCTATGTACAGCTGCCTTGACGGGCATCTGTTACAATGCTGAAGATTTGTAAACACTAAACAATGTTTTTAACCTCCTTAAAAGTTTTGAGAACTTGCCAGTACTGGCAAGAAGCAGAGACTCTGAAGCGCACTGCCCAATCTATGCCAAAACCATTGTGGCCTTTGTACCTGTAATGCATTTTTATTTTCATTTCTTTGAAAATGTTCTTTTTCCCTTCCAGAATGCCTCCTCTCCTCTACATAGCCACCAAATTGAGATTTTTTTTTCCTTTTAAAATATGCACATTGATTATAACTTCATGCCCTGGCTGTTTTTTTTTTTTTTTAAATTTTTTAAAATGTTGGTGAAAACATTAAAATGTGAATACTGGAAGCAAATGCATAACCAAATATTTGTTAAAAGCGGAGGTGATTTTTTTTTTCTTAAGGCTTAGAGATGATAAAAGCCAACACGTTGACTAAATCCCTAAATCTGGTGGTATTAGAACTGTGTGACTTTTGTGGCAGATATACAGTAAGAAGTCGAGTGAAAGCAAGTGATTTCATGAGCCCGAGACTTTCATCTTGTTCAGTCTATAAAATAACAAAACCATTTTATGTCTTTAATTTGGTCTCTGTTTGCATTGTCTTTCCCATGTATCGTATGACGACTTGGTGGTATTATGGCATCATGGCAAGTGGTTTTCTTTGTGGGCGTGTAACAGTAAAGCTAATTTATGACCAGCCTTTACCAGATGATCTGTATCAGAATCTACAATATACCCGGCACGTGGCAAGGTCACAATTTAAGTTGTTAAGGTCATAACCTTAGCCACCAGGCATTTGACCTTTTAGATAAAGTTAACCTTTGTTCATTAGTAGGCACTCAACCGAGAACTTTCTGGAGAGTTTTTTCTTTCTTTCCTTCCTTCCTTCCTTTCTCTCTCTCTTTCTTTTCGTTTTTGAAGCTGTTCCTATATAACTCTGGAAATGTAATCGTATTCTGTTGAGTTAGTTAAATTTTGCTTAGAGGTTAGAGTTTTAAACGGATTTCTTTCGCCGACAGAGGCAGATCACTTTATTTATGACATAAAGAGGTAACCACTGTTTATGTCTGATGCTACCTGATGTGGGGTAGAGAAGCAGCTCTGAGGTAGTCTTTACAGTCAAACAAATGGAATTATGTTTACTTTGACAGACGCCCTTACTAATTGGTGGGCGGCAGTGACCCAAAGCTGAAGCCCACAGAGCCACTGTCACTTTCTAAAGGTGGGGACGTTTCTAAGATTGCAAGTATATTTTAGCTCTCTTGAAAATCCACTTGGAAAGATTAAGTGTCCGAAATTGTCAGCAAATTCCTTCAACTGCTAATTAGCCAACGACAAAGGGACCAATGGTGGTGGAGGTACGTGTGAGTTTTAAGGTGGAAAGTGAACATTTCTGCGGTAGAACCTTTCAGTACAGTGGCTACTGGTTGGTTGTTATGTTTCCGCCTTCACAGGAAGAGCTCTTTGAATGTCCCAGCAGCTTGGTACCCATCCTGTAACCTGCAGGACAGGATTACTCATCACCTCAACCCCTGTACAGAATTGTTCCTCTGCTTCTGCTCTCAGTAACACTCATTTTAAGTTGGAACTATGCTAGTCGGCCTGTGATGAGCCATGTGCTTCCATGTCAGCCAAAAGAGGAGCTATTCCCATTCAGGTGCGTGTTGGTTTTAGTTTGGCCTCGTGACTGCCATTCCTTCATCTAGTACTAGAGAAAACCATGCTATGCAGATAGACCAGATGGTTATGTTGACAGACTGAGAATTCACTTCCTACTGCTTGAGAGCAGGTGTAAGATGGGGAGTGCCTGTGAGTGTGTGCTTTGTGTGCATGTGTGCACACCCAGGCTGTACCCAGAGTGCTCCTTAAGCAGTAGCAATGATTTCAGTAGTATTCAAAAGATGCTATTTTAAGTGTGGAATAATTACACATAAGGTTATAGTGCATAGAAAATAATTTTAAACATTAAAAACAAGTCATATTATTTTGTTATATTTTATGATTCTATGTCAGATTAATTTTTACAATGCACTGTCTTTTAGGTGACTTAGCACATTTGCTAGAGGGGGTCTGCATTTCTAACATATTCAGCATGTTCTGCTGGCAAGTATATGTGTATATGTGATGTGAATATGTGTTTATATCCAAGACTAAGGCTGTACATATATAATTAAACTTCTTAAGAAGCTTAACTCCCTGCAGAAACTTGTGCACATAGTTTCTGTGATTTGTGATGATAGAGTATGTTTGAAAATGAAGGGATAAGACTAATTAATATATGGTGATACTTAAAATTAAGAGAGACTTGTCTTGTATCCCAAAGTCCAATCCTGACCTTAAGCCAAATTCGTGGCAATTTTTTTTATGAATACATTGTAAATTATTGATACATGTGTACAGTTTTATCTCTTAATTACATAAAGGTAGTTTTAGCAACTAGCAAACTTGAGATTAAATATGACTTTTAGAGCTTTAAGTGGGCTCTGCAGTAACCTGAGAATAGTAACAATATCCTTTTCCTTGAATGTAGTAACAAAATCCAATGCTTAGGACATAGTAAAAAAGATGGAAGTTCAAAGGCAGCGCTTGCACAGGAACAGGGAGCAAAGTTGGTTGGGAGGAAGCCTTTGAATGGAGGTCAGCTTGTTTATGGCTAAGAGGTTTGACTGTGTTGGTTAGAAAGTTTCCCAATGCTATTGGCATGGTTTGCTTGTCTTCCTTCCCACCCTGTGATGAATAGCATTAATTTAAACCTATTTAAGGCTAGTGTGGGAGAAACCACAGCTTTTGTTGTGGTCAGTGCTGTACACAGTAGGACTGGGTTAGGGCCTGGAGCTGCTTCCAGAGGATACAGAACAGCCTGTCGGGTTTTTACATCTCTCACAGAAGCAACCGCTCCCAAGTGTCAATATAGCTTGTGGAAACAACACTGAGGATGACGAGGGAAGGGAAAAAATGCAAATATGCTAAACTCTAATTTTGTACCATTCCTTCAGTAATTTCTCTATCATTATTTAGAGGTGAGAACTTACATTTAAAAATATTTTAAATTGTAAACCCTTGTGGGATGGGGGAGAAGAAAAGGAAGGCAGGTGGAGGAGGAGAAGTACGATAAACAGGCATGCATTGTTGAGGGAAATGTGAAACCATAGACTGAATTGCAAGTGCATGCACTCTGAAGGAGTTTTGGCCTATGCAGCCATGGTAAAGGATCTCAGGCAGGGGATGTCAAGTGGAGAAGTCTATCATGCATAACGCTACTTTTTTTTCTTTTGTATAATTAATTTGAGACAAAACTGCTACTTGTAGCTTCAGAAGGTTCAGTTCAAAACTTCAGAAAGCAATGTTTTCAAAGACTTCTTCTGGAGTTTAAGCTTCCAGTTAGGGTCTCTAGGAGTCAGAACGTGGCAAGGATACTCTAGACATGCTTCTGGTGTCTGCTGGTTTGCATCATGTAACTCACAGTGCGGGCTGGCCACTTTCAGGATCTCTCTCTCTCTCTCTCTCTCTCTCTCTCTCTCTCTCTCTCTCTCTCTCTGATGTAATGGCAGCCCACACATTATAGATCCAGACTCTGATGTCTCGGAGCTCGACAGGATTTTCTCACTTCTACTTAAATAGAAGTGACGTTTCCCCTTTTGTCCCCCACACCCCATATTGGAGAATGCATTCATTTTTTGTTATGGTTACTGCAGTGTTTTAGTTAATGGCATTAGTCCTCCCAACACTGTTCTAGTTAAATAAACATGGGTTTGGAGGCAGAGTGATAAGTCCGGCAAATGGTAAAGGCAGCAACTCTACAGCAGAAAACATGCTTGCTGTTCTGTTTGCAAAAGAAACTACAGAAGACACACACACAAAGGAAAGAAGCCCTCTGGTCTATGTGCCTTGCCACTTTTTGGTCTTCTTTGAACTGTGTAACACGTTGCTAACCCAGCAATGATTAGGAAGGCCATGGTGACTATGCATTGGAGTAAAATTACTTGAACATCTTTGAGAAGTTTACATTGACTTTTACATCTTTTTATATCTTTCAAACACCTAACCTGGTGATAGATCTTTGCAACCCACATCAACTGGGAGTACAGGTACGGAGCCCAAAGGAAAGGGACAGCTTGGCATGTCTGAGCCACAGCCGACACTGTACCGAGTTCACTATACTCAGCTTGCTCTTTTGAACTTCATTTTATTTTTCCAGTGCTGCGCATCCCCACATTGCTAGGCTAGCGGCCTACCTCAGACTATTCCCGACACTCCACTCGCTCTTTCTTTTCTTTTCCTTCCCTCCTTCTTTCACCCTTTAACTCTTTCCTCACACTGGTATCCTAAGTAACAAAACTCACAAGAGCAGCCTGCAGAGTGACATCCAGGCAGGCCTGCTGAGTCAAAAATTATTGTTTTAAAAGCCATCTAAACCCACCTTAGACCATCTCATAGCTTGTGTTTTTGCAACAGGCTCCATTTAAGCAGTGTCACACAGCAGGACCGTCAAAAGCTAAACCTTTTCGTGGGGATAATTTCCTCAACAGTTCAAGTCTTAGCCATAGAAGAGACGAAGTTGGTTAGGAGAAAAATGGTCTCCTGTCAGAGTTAGGGTCAAAATTCTGGAGTGACTTATTAAGAAATAAGTCTCTTTTAGAATGGTGATGTGAATACATGTATTTTTAAACAGGTTTAAAATAATTTTTTAAAAGATACATTTAGATTAATGAGTTCTAGATACTTTCAGATGACATTGAATATTAAACCAAATA
This sequence comes from Mus musculus, assembly GCF_000001635.26. NCBI lineage: Eukaryota > Metazoa > Chordata > Mammalia > Rodentia > Muridae > Mus > Mus musculus. The sequence goes on from NC_000070.6 coordinate 97,790,746, forward strand.
TTACCTAAAAATTAAATTTAACACATATATGAAAATTTGACATGCTTATATATGTACAGGGAATAATATTTTAAACCTCTAATGATTTAATTTTAAAATTAAAAAAATTGTTTTGCTTTGAAATTTGCCTCTGGTTTTATGTCAATAATATAAAAGAAAGCAAAAATCATGTTCCATAAGAGGAACTTTATTACTTTAATTTTTAAAAATTAAAATAGAAAAATACAAAAACAGATGATTGATTTTAATGCCCTTATTTTAATTTTTGAAATTTATACAAGTTTTTTTTTTTTTTCAGGCTCAGAGAACACTTTTTTTTTTTTTTTTTTTTTTTTTTTGAGACAGGTTTCTCTGTGTAGCCCTGGCTATCCTGGAACTCATTCTGTAGACCCAGGGATTAAAGGCATGTAATGCCATGCCCAGCCAAGATTAGCTCTTAATGGCTGTAGTGTAAAACCTAAAACCCACACAATGCGAATTTTACCACTGTAAATAGAATAAAAAGACCAACCACTACAATTTAAAACACATTGGGGTTTTTTTGAACGTATTAATTCTTCTAAGGTGTATTTAAATCAGCTACTGACTTGAACTTTTATTAAATAAAACAGAAATATCACTTATTTACCTATGAGACAGGGTCTCACTGTGTAGCCCCGACTGCCCTAGGATTTATTGATTTAGGCAAGGCTGAAGGCACAGAGATCTGCCTGCCTCTGACTCCCAAGTGGTGGGATTAAAAGTATGTGTCATCATGCCTATCTTGAAATACTCTATAAATTAAAAAGATAATTACTAGGCTGGGTATGGAAAAATCACTCCTGTTATCTCTGCATTCTTTAGGCTGAGGCAGGAGGTTTGCTAGCTTGGGCAATAGAACTAGGTCCTCTCTTAAAAGGTCAAGAAAGAGAGGAGGGGGTTATTTTAAAAATTCTGTGAAACTGAAGCACTTGCCATGCTAGGCTGCTGTTCTTGATGCTGTTGTCTGGGCGACTTTATTCTGTTCTTGCTAGCCCAGGACTGGGTAGCATATTACATCATGCTATTGTAGAAAGTATCTACAGTAAGTCACACAGCTTGTTCTGGATGGGAATATTCACATATTCCCAGGGAAATGGTATTTGCTGGCAAATAACAAGGACAGTAGAATTACAGTGTCAGCATTTACTGTCTTTTCAAAATCAGAGACAAATTTCTTAATATCATAAATTTGTAGCCATCTCACCTATGTTGATGTGTGGGTGTCTTTTCCTGCTGGAGGCATTTATAATTATGTATATTTTAATCTTAAAGGGATTACTTACCTAAGTTTAAGCTCCTGCACAGAGTGATTATTGTACATGCAGGATTCTATAGTGTCACTCTCAGATCTTCTATTGACATGCAAAGAAGCTGACATAAAAGCCTTAGGGTGACAAACTCTCACCAAGTTTTAGGAAAGTGTTTATTGCAGAAGAAGCCAGTTTAAAAGAGGGACATAGACAGGACAGATGAGCTGAAGTGACCTGGTGCCCTTCTCTATGCCACTGTGGAACATTCTAAATGAGTGTGGGGTAGGATCCCATCAAAGCTTGCTATAGAATATAAGGTATGGTGTGTCTGCATGTTATCTCTGCAGCTCCCTATTGCACCATTGTGAGGGTTCTGTTATACTAGCACATCAGCATTAAACATCACAGATATCCTTTATGCTGATGCTTTTGTTTGTTTGTGTTTTGTTTCTTTTTATTTATTTGTTTTGTTTTTGGTTTGGGGGGTTTGGTTTTGTTTTAATTTTTTAAATTTATATTTATTTATTTATTTATTTATTTATTTATTTATTTATTTATTTATTTATTTATTTATTTGAGACAAGGTTTCCTTGTGCTGTCCTGGAACTGGCTGTATAGACTAGGCTAGCCTGGAACTGGCTGTATAGACTAGGCTAGCCTGGAACTGGCTGTATAGACTAGGTTAGCCTGGAACTGGCTGTGTAGACTAGGCTAGCCTGGAACTGGCTGTATAGACTAGGCTAGCCTGGAACTGGCTGTATAGACTAGGCTAGCCTGGAACTGGCTGTGTAGACTAGGCTAGTCTGGAACTGGCTGTGTAGACTAGGCTAGCCTGGAACTCAGATCAGCCTGTCTCAGCCTCCTGAATACTAGGACTGAGCACTTGGTCATCATGTCTGTCATATGCTAATGGGTTTCATTTCTAATAGTATGTTTTTAAGATTTTTGAAATGATGGACTCAAGAGTATGTTTGCAATATTATCTTATTTAAGATTAAAGTGTGTGCCAAGAAGGACTCTAGGTGAGAATCTGGCCGCCAAGTCGCTTGCATGAACAATGCTTGTGTCTTTGTAGGACTGTGACAAGGACTTTTGGTGGGTGTGTATCCTATAAGATTAGTGAGTTCCTGAAATTGCTGCTGGATTCATTTAGTCAGTGGTCTCCCTTCTCTTTTTGTAAATGGTAAAGAGGTTTCTGTTTTCTATCGTAGTTCCCATGCTGTGCCATGTGTGTCTGTAAGCAAAAACAGTCATTGTGGGGCTTTTATGACCTATCAATAAGTGACAAGGATTTTTTGTTAGAATTTATTCTTAATGTACCTTTGAAAATAACTACCATCACCCTTCTGAATCAAAAGTATAGCACTCTGGGCTGGCGAGTTAGCTCAAAGTCTGGTGACATGTGTTTGATTCCTGAAACATTCATGGAGAACTTAACTCCACAAAGTTGTCCCCTGACCTCCACACCTCCACACCTGTACCACAGCAATGTGCTCCCCCATGTCATGCTTGCTCTCTCTCTCTCTCTCTCTGTCTCTCTTTCTCTCTCTCTCTCTCACACACACACACAAATAGCATATTGAAAACAATTACCATGTTTACATTTTTAATGAATTTTTTTGATGTTTTAAAATTTTTATCTCTCTAGAGCTTCAATAAAATGAGGTAGGGGTAAAAATTTTAAAAGTATAACATCTTGCCAAGTTCAGAATACATATTATGTGTAAGGTTATATATAATATATATACACACATATGTTTTTTGTGAGAAATTTTTTTGGCTGAAATGTTACAGTGAAAGACATAATTGTTCTAAAGATGTGTGTCTCACAGAAAAGACGAAAACCACCCAAAGTGGATAAATGGCATGCTTTGTCCTTATGCCACCTACATTTTTAAACTACTGTGACTGATTTCTCTAGAAAGGTCAGAGGTTTCAAACAAAAGCTTTGTGATTCTTCAAAGGGAGACATTTTGAGTTTTTCTCTGTGGAGACTGGCTGTGCCTAGCTTTGGCTTCATTTCCAGTTGTGCTTGGGAGGTGACTGGGTACAGAGTGACAAGGGAGTACCGCAGGTCCTTAGCCAGCTGACTTGTGGGGCAGGCAGAGGGTAGAGGGCCGGATGACTCCACCTGGGCGCTCTTACGCGGTCCCTTAGTTTACAGGCGAGCTCACAGGCTTTCTCTTGTTTTGCTGTAGAGCCTTCCTTTACAGACTCAAAACACGGGACAGCCAGAGAGGTTTGTGTATTTGGGTACCATGGCGTGGTGAAGTTTCAGCCATCGTGGATACGGGTTTCTTTGATTTTTACATGAACTTGTTTGTCTTTACTTTGTTTCGTTTCTGACTTCCAGTCTGGGTGAGTTGTTCTTGTTGTGTGTTTGTTGGAGGATAGATGTGCTCAGGAGACTGTGACTGCCCTTGTCAGGCAACAGGGACAGAACACACTCAAGTCTGATGATTAGGAAAGAAGAGAGCCGGCATTTAAGCCAAGTCTCTCAGATCCCATGCTTGTGTTCCTTAGATGCGGTATCTACCTAGTATTTTCATATGTATTATCTTACTGGCGCTCCACTTAACCTTAACATCTGAGTTGAAGAGTTCTTATAAGTGCCTGTATATAGTAGGAAGCAGGTTGAGGAACTAGGCCCCGGTATGATGGTTAGTCGATTGCTCTTCTGGATCTTCTTTTTATCTCAGAGATATCGACAACACATCAAGTTCTAAGCTCTGCTTCTGAATTTATCGTAGTACAAACAAACAAACAAACAAACAAAAACAAGAAATGTTCTCCAGGACTCTCAAGATAATCTTGAAATCCATTGTTTATTTAAAAGCTTAAAAATGTAGTAAGAAACCACCCAGAATGTTGTCTGTGTTTGTATTAATTTTGTTTTCTTACCTTGAAGAAAGTTCGGAGGCCTGGGCCTTTATTTCATAGGCAGAAAACCGAAGCTCTTGCTTCCCAGAAGCTGTGTGATGGAAGATTCTGTATGAGTCACACAGCAGCTGCATCCCAGGGATGCTCTGGCTGATACTGGCTAGTGAGGTCAGTTTGGCTGCCTCTCTTGACAGATTTTACCATGGCGCTGGCCATTGAGTCATCAAACATCAGTTCTTACGGTCTCTGCATGGTACTAGGTTCCCAAGATAGAAGAACATACCATGCAACAACTTTCTTAGGTATAATTTCTTCAGATATTAAGATTTCAAATATTTTGATAATTTTACACTAGGGTCTTCCTAATTAATAGACTGTGTGGAGTCTTTAAACATTTGTAGAACCAGTTGTTTTAATTTTTAAAAAAAAATTGTGTGTACATGTCTATGTTTGCATGATGGGGATGTAGGGGGAGGGTGCATGCTATGGTATGTTTGTGTATATACCTGTGTGTGTGTATGTGTGTGTGTGTATATGTGCATGTGTGTGTGTGGAGAGAGAGAGCGCGCGAGAAGGAGAGAGAAAGGGAGGGAGAGGGAGAGAGAGAAGTAGAGAGAGGGGAAGAGAAAGAGAGAGAGGGAGAGAGAGAAGGAGAGATAGAGGGGGAAGAGAGAGAGAGGGAGGGAGAGAGAGGGAGAGAGAGAAAAAAACTTTGTGGAATCACTTTGCTCTTTCCACCTTTATGTGGGTTCCAGGCGAGGAGCTCCGCTCCCCTGGTTTGCCTGCTTAGCACCATTAGGAACGGAGCTGTCTCACTGGCCCCTGTGTTGTTTTTTTTTTAAAAATAAAATAAATGCTGCACATTGAGATTTGTAACATTTGACTGTATTTCTATTATGTGTTCAAGAATCTTTTGTGTCAGAAATGTCTGTGTAAATGTTCCGAAAGAGGGCCCAAGCTTTCTGTTTCTTAGAAGCTGACCGCTATGATGTTTTCTCTAGAGCAAGCCACTGAACAGTGAGACATAGACAGACAGACAGACTTCCTCCCCCCCCCTCTCTGACATCTTCCTTGTAATGATGAAGTGTGAAACAAATAGAGTTACAGAAAAACAAAACACCGGGAGAACTAGAGTGGAAAACAGAAAGGAAGGGAAGCCTTGGAGAGCAAGCTGTGGGGAATTCATTTGGCAGTTGGTGGAGGTCCCTAACACACAGCCAGATTTCAGTGGTGCCGCTTCCTACAATCCGAATTCTGCTCCCTCTCTGAAAGTCAGCAATGGCAGGACTTGCACACTGATGAGGGTCTGAGGTTGCCAGGGGTCTGGATCTGCTTTGCCTTTCCTTTCCGATAAAAGATGGCAGGTGCAGGTTGCATTGCGTTTGCATAGAGAGCACCCAGGGCTGCTGTGACCAGTGTGGTAATGGGGTGGCTGGAGGGTCTATAGGAGCATGTGTAGACAGTGGTCAGAAATAGGAGAAAGGTTCCAGGTCTCATATATGAGGTAACAAAAGAAGAGCATAAATCTGCTGGTCCCAATAGCATATGCTGGGGTTTGTTTTTCTCTATTTTATTTGCTTGTTGTTTAATCTGAAAGTGAAATCTGTTTCTACCACCACCCCGGTGTGCGCGTCTCTCTGTACCAATCATAGAACAAATAATTTGTCCTACAATTAAGCTCAAAACTCAGAAAATGCAGCGCATACAGTTACAGAATGGCACGGGATTGTCATAGAAACTTGTCCCGAGCACTGTAAATAAAAATGGGTGGGGATTAGTCTCAGGAGCATGTGGGACGTCATGAAACTCAAGACGAAGCTCTTTGTTTAACAGTCAGCAAGAGAAGTGAAGCAAACTTGATACAGTCCATGGGATGTTAGCAGTTCAGATCCTCCAGGGAAAAGAAAACCACATCGCCTTCGGATTAGATAACCTGTATATACAAATGACAGAGTGTGCCTGATGGTTTTAGAAATATTTTGTATATCCTTTACTTAAGAGTTATCTTATTCCCAAATAATGAAAGTTTTTAAAATTTCAAAATCTGTCTTTGCCCTTAATCTTTAGAATCTTACTCTTTGTCTCTCACCCCACTTGTTTTTGTTTGTTTATTTTGTTTGTAATGCTGGAAAGTATTACAGTTTCATTGCTTGTCTCCTATCTCATCTCACATAATACCAGTAACAGTGGATAGTGATAGACAATCTTTCCTAATGTCCTAACATTATGTATTTCTAAATATGTATAGTCAAGTTGGAACTGAGTTTGTAATAATGCCATTAACACCATTTCTGGTTTTAGAGTCTTTACGAAGGACATTGTTTCAGAGTATTATTCTCTTTCAAAAGCTCCGCCCAACATCTGGAAAAAGCATAGCTTGTCTTAGAAATTGGAGTTAATCCCCATCTGCATATTCCCACCAGGATGATATTTCAGTAACCAAAGGATCTTTGATTCTTTGAACTTCAGGAGGGAGGAGTTGGGGTTGGAGAGCATTTTAGGACTTAAGGAACTCAGTGTTGAGGACTGGCTTGGACATGAGACAAGACCCCCTTTAACGATGCTGTTACTATGTAGTTCATTTGTAAGCAGGATAACAGATACAGCATTTAAATTCTGCTAACTGGAATTTGACCAATTCAGCTGAGTAAGGTGGGTAAAATGACCTTTCAGAGTTAACTATTGAACCCAGCTCTCCTTGAAATCAGAGAAGTCATATGGGGAAACAGGAATAAAGATTCTGTGTATGGAGCACCCAGGGCCTCCCTGCTTTCCTTCCTGCCTGCTGCAGGCTTCTACCCATGAAATTTCAATTGCAACGTATGCATGCATGTTTTGTTTCTTATGTCCTAGCCCACTTTTTACTTGGCTAACGTTATTAATACTCGGCTGTATTCTTATCTCCTCAAGGAAGCGTTCTTTTCATCCCCACTTGAGCTGAGGATCCTTTGCAGTGTATCCCTGACATCCACAAGCACTATGTTAATACTCCAGGATCACATCCCGTGTCATGATAAAACTGTCTTCCAAACTGGGCTGTGCGTTCTTTCTGGGCAGGGCCAGGCTTGTGTCGTTTTGGATTTCCCCATGTAGGACAGCAGAGGACCTGGCACTGAGTGTGTATACCACAGCATCTTTCTTCACCTGGTTGAATTATGACCAAGAGGAGAATTTGGGTGGAGCAGCATGAAATTGAGATATTTATTATCAGAATTTTAAAAGTGGTAGTGAGGGTTGGGGATGCAGCTCAGTGCTTGCTCAGCAAACTCGGGGTTAGAAAGTACTGTAGAAATAAATAAATAAACCGGGCGGTGGTGGCGCACGCCTTTAATCCCAGCACTCAGGAGGCAGAGGCAGGCGGATTTCTGAGTTCGAGGCCAGCCTGGTCTACAAAGTGAGTTCCAGGACAGCCAGGGCTACACAGAGAAACCCTGTCTCGAAAAAACAAAACAAAACAAAACAAAAAACCAACAAAATAAATAAATAAGTAAATAGATAGATTAGATAGATAGATAAATAAATAAATAAATAAAAGTATTTGGTATCTGGATGAGAATTGTTTTTCTCTTCTCATCCATGTAAATCAATAGCTGTTCCTTCACCTAAACCTAGTTTCATAATAGCCCAAAGGAGTTACTGATGTGTGAATAATTATGATTCTGAATTTAAAGATCAGAATTCTTTATTAAAAATTATTCAGGCAATTAAAAAAAATTCTCATGATCCTGTTCTCAACTTCGATTTGAGCCTTTTGACTTTGAAAAGATACTGTGTCGTGGGATGGAGTCATGTATGTTGTAGCAGCTCAGCTGTGAGGAGAGCCCCTCTTCAGCATCAGGTGTTTACTCACAACCCACTGTGTGTGAAGTGCACTTGAGAGGCAGGGGGTGAGATAAAGACTCTAGGCTACAGAATGTCTAGGGTGTATATTTATTAAAAATGGAGCATTTCCCCTTAAACTGCTCAGTCAACAGGTTCTTGTTGGTGTTGATTCATATTTTGCCTTGGTGTGTAGGAAAAGGTCTGTGGATCTCTCCTGATCTCTAGTGAGCATTTGCAGGTTCCTGCATTTTGGGAGGGTATATTTAGTTATCCAAAGTTGGGAGATGCCACAGGCAGCAATACACAAGTTAAGGGTCACAATCAAGCTGTTAGGTCATATGCATAGGGCTGAGCTCTTACATTTCCCGTCTGAAATCTAAAGCTTTTCTCTCATTAAAACTATTAAAACAATTTCATTAACTCCAAAATGCACAGATGTGTGTGTATCCTCTTGGTTTAATTGAGGGCCTGTTGATTATCGGTAACATAAACTTCTAGAAGGGAAACAGTAACCAACCCAAGATTCTCTGACACACACATTCATGATTTCACTCCATAGCAACTCATATTAAACCCACTGCAGAATAGACTTCCCCAGGAAGTGTTTCTGTCTTACCTGCTTTTTATTCAAAAGCTCCTCCTGGTTTCAGCACAGGACAATGGAAATATTTTGTCAGAATACTGCCTTTTTCGTTTTGAAGATAGAGCCTTAAAAATAATGAGAAGCAAAGTTTGGTATATGAAAGTTAAAGTTATTTTACGACTTTGAGAGATATTTGCTCTCAGAAAATTCTAAGACCAGGTTCTAAGAATTGAACCTCCTTCCTTGGTGGTCAGTCACACACAGTGTGGTAACAAAGAAAGAAGGGAGCGGGCGTTTCCTCTTAGATTTTAATTTCTCCTCAGAGGTGCGTGGAAGGGCTTATTCCTGTGAGTATACACCATTCAAAGTGTATCTTTTAATTCCATGTTTTTCTGTGAAGTGTGCAATTCTGGGGAAGGGGATAATCCACTTGCTTACAAGGTAATAATCTTGAGAAAAACAATTATTTGTTTAGGTACAGATTTTCATAAGACAATTTTAAAACTATCTTGAAATGTCAGGAAAAAGAGCGCCTAATCAGTCATCGAAGGAAACTTTTAGTTCTTAAAATTTAGTCAAAATTATGTTTTACACTTAGACTTTGAATTAGGAGACATGCTAACTTGTTCTTATTCCTTCAAGTGTATTGGTTGGCGGCATATTACGTACTGGAATCGCACCACTGGGGAAAATGGTTCCTTGTCTCTTGGTGTGGCTGACAGAGGCTTGGCCTTCCTTGTCTCCTCAGCCCTTTTGTTTGCAGTTGCTGGCAGGCTGTCTCAGGTGTGAGGAGGATGCTTAGGGGAACAGGCATTCTCCCTGGTAGACAGTGACTCTCTATTGGCCCCTGTAATGCTTATCAGTGTAATGCTACCTCGCCTCCTCATTCCTTCATTCTCCAGTCTGAGACACTAGGATCCCCTTCGTCCTGGTCAAGTGTGGATTTGCACACTGCACTACTTCTGCTTCTCCATAAATGATTGTTGGCGAATGTAGATCTTTGAAAGGAAGCCCATCCCTATGCCCACGCAGAGCCTCTGCGCTGAAGGGCTGACTGGGTTTGTGGTGACAAAGGAGACACCTCACGAGCAGGATTCGTTTGACCACCACATGCTATTCATGTCCTGTTAAGCAGAAACATTTTTGAACATGTTTAGAGAGTCTCACTTCTATAACTAGATTTTTTTCCTTTGAGATTATATCTCTGTGCTTCCCAGGCTGCCCTGGGAATCCTGGGCTCAAGGGATCTCTCTGTTGCAGCCTGGAGGACAGCTGAGAGTGTGGACACAGGATATCCCACTGTTGTTATTTATACAGATTACTGTTGGGCTATTACTTCATCCCTCTTCTGTCAGACCACAAAACTTTGTTGATTTCTTCCTACCCTTCATACATATAGGAAGATATAACATGTATAATGTGTTTTATGTATATATATACATGAATATAGACACACATGTAACAAATAAACATAGACTGCCCAACGTTTTCTGCAGGCCTTGTTCATCTTTTCTTGCCCCCCTTCATAAAGATACAAGTTTATTTGGAACTAAACCTGAGAGTGTAAAGTGGGCTATTTAAAGACGGGGTGGATTACCTGTTTCTCTCTGACCTGGCTGAGGTTACCACTTCCATCTCTGTACCCTTGTTGGCACGGGGAGCTTTGATTGGATTTGACATATAATTATTTCAAGTCAGGCACGGAGGAATGAATGAACTCTTTTTTTTTTTTTTCTAACCTGACTCTTACTACATTTCTTTGAGCATAAAAGGATAGAATTACTTAAAACACTCAAAAATAGAAATCTGAATCTCAGTGCGCTTTCTTTAGGCCTTGTTTCTGGGAAGTTCCAGGCACACCATTATGACAAATATTTTCATTTTAATACACATTACTAATTTTAGTTATTACTTATTTGGGGATATGTAGGTCACAGTAGAGTGAAGTCCTGTGGATCTGCCCCTCCCAAGATAGGATCAGAACCTGTGCCTTCTATTCATTCACTTCCCCATCGTCTTGTCTCAGAACTCTGAAAAACCCACCCATTGATCTGAATTTTGCATTTGTAATTGCCTTCCTCTAAAAATAGATGTTTTGTTACCTATCTATATGCTAAATATATTGTTTAAGTTTACCTGTTTTAAGTTTTATAAATTAGATAGATAGAAAGTATACACAAACAGTTATACCAAAGCGCCTTTCTTCTCCTCAAAATTGTTTTTAGTGTTGCTGCCTATGCTGTAGTACATTGCTGTATAATATTCCATTGTGTAATGGAATTATAAATTCTTTCCACTTACTTAGGATCCATGCCAATTGTGCCTAGGAGTAGAACTGGTTGGTCACAAGGCAGGTAAATGTTAAGACTTTTTTTAAAAGAGTGATATATATCATAACTAGTTGTACACATTTGTACTCTTCAACAGGAGTCGGACATCAAAGGCTGTGCTGATCTCTGCATTTTCTCTCGTATCCATCATCATTAGATTTTGCTTTTTTCCTGACTAGAGGCTGTGCAACATTCCTCTCTGTGATTGCCTGCATTTCTAATTTGATTAACGATAAGACTGAGTTCTTGTATTTGTGGGAACATGTTCCCTTCCTTATCTGTGAAGTATGTGTTCTTACCCTTTGATCATGTTCTGCTTTGCTGTCTGTTTTTCTGCTGTGCAGAAGCCCACTAGCCCTGGGTTCTAACTAACTAGCCCTGAGTTGCAAAGACTTCCTCACAATGTGTGCCTTGCCTTCTGCTTTCTTCAAATTACCTTTGCTGAGCAAAATACCAAAATTTTAATCAAGGGAAGCTTTTGAATCATTTGTATCTTGTTAAAGACGATCTTGGTTCCACATTGAGTCATGTGTGGTATTTTCTATATACACTTGTGTTCATCATATTCAAATGTATATTGCACTGGAGTTTATTTTGTAGCTTGTGTGAGGTAGGACCTGTTCTCATCGCCACCCCCCAATGAATAAGCAGTTCATAATGCACCATTTATGAGATAGTGTTTCTGATGCTCAGATGCCCTTTGATGCCACGCTTGGAACTCACATAGCTTCAACATGCATGCGGCATGTCTCCCAAATTATCTACTCTGTCCTGATTCATCTGTTCTGTTTTATTGCCACAGTGCTTCAGTTATGAGGCACTTGCATCAAGTCTTGCCTGGCAATAAGGCAAATCCACATTTCTGCTTTTAACACATGCCTCTCACTGTCCTCAACCCTCTATGGCTCTATTATAGGATCATCTGGGCAGGTTTCAAGAAAGATCCTATTGGGACTCTGCTCAGATGTAGTTTAACTTTATAGGTGAGGGAAACTGATATTAAAACACACACACACACACACACACACACACACACACACACACACACACACACACATACACACACCACCACCACCACCACAACCACCACCACCACCAGCACCACCACCACCAACAACAACTATCAGATCCTATCTATGAATATGGTATGCCTTTCTTGTATCTTGGTCTTGTCTTACATTGAATTGTTTTCATCTAGGCCTAGAAACTTTCAGGGATGTGATATGTGTCACCTGTATTTTCAGATTATATTCTACTTTGGTTTCTGGTATAGAACAACAGTTAAGTTTTGTGTGATGATCTAGCTCTGGTTACACATTTTAGCCAGTGTTACACCTTGTCACTCTTTGGTGTTTTCTCTGTGGATAGCTCTACCTCATGACGTAAGTTGCCATTTTCGTGTCTACCCTTCAGTGTCTGTCTATGTTGACTCCTCTCTCATGCACACATGCAATGCAGCCTTCCCAGGGTGGGGCTATGGTTTCTACTGGTAAGGGTGAGGACCTTTGATTATTTTTCTTGGCATACCATTTATTTATTTTTTAAGCCATGAATAAGACAAATGAATTCTTTACAATTTAAATATTACCGACAATATTTTGAATTAGAAACGCAGCACAGCCTTACCTGCTTAATTGACTACACTCTTATTTCTGAGGATGGCAATGTAGAGTCTATGTGACCAGTAGTAAAATTTTGTTTTCCATCACAGTGTATTATGTGGAATGTCTATGGTTTGTATTTATTAATGGGGAGTGATGTCTTTAAGAAGATAGTCTTCTTACATTTCATAGTAAGGTTCATTTCTTATAGTAATCATCTTAGGGAGTCAGCAGAGAGAGACTTGCTATGCATCTCCTAGATGCTTTGATACTCTGTTGTATGCACCAGTCTCTGAAGTTTTTTTTAAATGCTTTACAACTTAAATTTATTTAGCTATTGTATATGCAGGTGTGTGGGCACAAATGTGGAAGTCGGGACAGTGTGAGGGAGTCACTTTATTTCTTTCACCGTGTAGATTTTGGCTCAAGCCATGAAGCTTGGAGGCAAGCCCCTTTACCTACTGTGCCATCTTGTAGGCCACAGTCTCTCAAGTTTTGCTTTGAGGTGTAGTACCACTTTTCACAGTTGAAATGTCTGGTTTGGATGGATCTTCTTTCTCCCCTCTGTCATGGAATTTTTGTTAAGACTTAAATAGATAATCCCCGTCTTGCAAACTGATTGCAGGAAGATGCCCGTTAGAGGTAGAAAGTAATTAAGCAGCTAGGGCTTTATCATGCTTTAGCATTGCATTTAAGTCTGTTCCTAATTGGGTGATTAATGCACAAGAAGTTCCTTACCCCCTCCATCTCTACAGATGGCAAATGGTAGGTCCCAACTGTCATTGTTCACAAAAAAGGTTATGGTTCAAAGTCAAAGATTCAGAGATAGCACGCTAATCAATCATAGGAAGTTGTGTCAGAGTGCCCAGCCAGGCAAAAGGCAGGCAGGGTGCTAGTATTGACCCAGAATCCCTCAGGAACATTTGTTAAAAGAAAAAAAAGTTTGTTCTTGAATTTGTTTAGAAGAGATTATTTGCTTATTTGAAATGTCTCTTTGAATTTAGTGTCAGACAGACATTTAAGTAAGTCTGAAAATAACAGCAAATAGGTTTCCTGTGGATGGGTGCATCCAGCATTGGTGGGATTTAGTTTTAAGGTGGCATACGACTGAAAGTACCATGTTAATATATTGGGATTTAAAGGGAGTGCCTTTTAACCATTTTCACATGAAGATAATTTACACTGGATAACTTCCTTTTCTGGGAGGCAGAATAGAATTATATTCTGATATTGATCCACAGAAGGGATTTGCATTTTATTCATGCTATAAAAGTGCCTTTAATGGAGATATTGTGGTAATTGAATCTATACTGTGTATCACTTTCAAAGTATCCTTTAAATTATTTCATGTTATATGACTTAGTAACTAAATTTAAGTCATGGGGAAGAAGATGACTACTATATCTTTTTAGGCATAGTATATAGCCTTTAATATTCTTAAAGCAAATGGCAGTTGAGGGCATTCTATAGTTGAAAGAGAAAGAGAAAAAAAAAGAAAAGGAAAAAGACCAACTAGCGGAGAGGATTCCATTACATTCAGCACAGTATGAGCTAAGTCAAAGGAGTTTTGTTAATTAAATTCAGTTGCTGTCCATTAGACCAGTGCAGAGAGATGCCTCTGCTGGCGCTGACACAGCACAGGTATGCAATTTGGCTAAATGGCCATTTCTAAACCGTAGCACACATTTCTCTACCAGTTCACGTTTTTAAAAGTGGGAATTTTTAACCTTAAAAAGTCAGGGTAAAGGTGATTTTTTTTAAAATTCAGAGTGTTAAGAACTGATTAGTTTGTCGACTTAGAAATGTATGGTTCACATGAGCATTAAATGATTTTTTTAAAATATGCAATATCTGCAGGTAAATGTATCAATAAAATGTATATTACATATATCAGTAGATAATGTTGTGCTTTTAAAAGTTCAGTTGTCTTTTAACCTAAAGTTATTTTATTTAAGTCATAATTATCCCCTCCCCTTTTAAAGGCATTGTATAACTACAATCTTTACATGTAATTGAGGGAATAATTATGGGAGGTATAAAAATGAAATTTAGGTGGTGGGTAAGTGAGTCTGCATTTTGGCATAAATCACTACTTTTAGAGGCTTTATATGTCAGTCTGATAAGTTCCTTACTGTAGTGAAATGACAAGAATACCACTCAGGCACTGGCTGAGGCATGGTTTTGACAGCCAGCAAGCTCGCAGCCTTGCTGAGTGCATGGATTCCCACTTCCTGCCAAGATCAAAATTGGCAAACCCCACAAAGGATATTAGGGATTGTCACTTTAAGAAGGAATAACAGGGTAATGTTCTTGCTATGAAACGTAAAGGAGATTCCTTCCTGTATAGTGGGTGGAGATCTGGAGGTGTTTGACCCTCAGTAGAGTTTGATCAGAGTGAACCTGAACAATGAAATCAGCAAGAGTCCCACCGATGTTAGTGACAATACTCAGTGCAGTTTCACTTAATAGGACATAACTGTTAACTGTTGTCCTTTGATATGAGAAGGATTTGTACAGTAGCTTTAAGGTGGTTCCTCAGACCCCAGACAGATATTTTTAACTTTTCAGACTTGAAGAGTGGCACTTGTCTTACTTCCTGACTTTTTAAAAAAATTTTTCTTGTACAAGCAGATGGGTTTTTTTTTTCTTTTTATACATTTCCAGATCTCTCCCATGACAACAACTCATTATTGAGAACCTACTGTGCACCAGGTCTGTATCCAGCACTCAAATGTTGACATTTCTTCTGACTCAGGAGTTTTTATTTGAATTTAGGCATTAAAAAAAGAAGAGAAAGATTACATTCCATGTTGTGAAAGAGTCAGCCCCGAAACCTGCTTACCCTTTGCTATTTACAGTAAGTACTTTTGAAACAGCTGTAGGCGCTCAAATGAAAGTCGCGATGTGGAGTGGGAATGTGGGAACATTCACTTGAGAAGACCTCGCATTCTCCAGCTTTATAGCTAGCAGAAAAGGAGATTGTTGTGCATTCTATTAAATACTGCCAGTATGATTAATTTAAAGGGTTACATTTTATTGAACCCTGGTGTAGATGCTCTTTGTCAACCCACATTCACAGCTAGTTAGAGTGTGTGTAGCATTTATCAAAACTTTCTGGAGCCCCCTCACCTCATTAGCATGTGAATCTCTATTCAGCAGTTAATGTCCGTTACTGCAAGAGTGCTCAATTCTTGTTTTCAATAAGCCAGTTGTAAAATGTCAGACTGTCACTTACAATATAAAAAACCAAAAATGATGGTATTGGTAAAAATGTTATCACCTCATAAAAACAAATTGTAAAGACATGAAAGTGATCTTGCGATGCTGGGCTTTCAGAAGTGAGTTAGTGCAGCTACTTTAAATACCAGTTGTGTAGATTCCCACACTTTCCTTCCAAAGGAGAGGTTTACACAAGCATAATTTAAGTTACAATTACACTAATTAACATCTCATTTGCATAAATTGTTGAAGTCAAAACAACAAGGAATTGTCTAAGAAGCTTAATCCTATTTGTCCAAAATAGAAAGATTTTTTTTTTTTTTTAAAAAACATGCCCTAAAATTTGGCAGCTTGGTTATGTTTTTAGTGTGTTGAACATTGTCCTTTAATAAATGTCTTTCGACTTACACAAATATATTTTTCCTACTTTTTCTACTCCACTCTTTGTAAAATGAAAACCACAATTGGTTCTTAAATCAGTGCTGACAAGATTTAAAATCATTTATATAAAGTAGAGATGCTAAATTCATGATGAAGGGTGAGCATGGTGTGCATGGTTAGGTGAAGGGCTGTGTCTGAGCGACTGAATAGCAGGTGAAGGGCTGTGTGCATAGACACTTGAAGGGCTGCATGTATGAATGTGCTTATGTGTAGATGAAAGGCTAAGGTTATGAGGCTGTGTCTAATGTGCTCCTGTGTGCATGGGCCTGTGAAGAACTGTGTGTGAGACTGTATGCATGGGTAGGTGAAGGGTAGTGTATATGAGGCTATGTCCACAATCATGTGAATGCTGTGTGCATGTGTGTGCGTGCACACACACAAGTATCTGTGTGCAGATGTAGGGGTTTGTGAAGTTTACCTATAGTTACCAGTAGCTAATTAACTTTTAAAATATTTTTCTGTCCCTTTTAGCTTAATGAGGTGTTTTGTAATTGTCTTTTTGCTGTTGGTAAAGATTAAAGATATTCTTGACGTAGTTGCTACCCAGCTTACATGTGTATGTGAGAGCTATATCTTTATAACAGAAAATTTAATTTTTAGGGGCTTGCTATATATCCAGGGAATTTATATCTATCTGTCTGTCTGTCTGTCTGTCTGTCTGTGTGTCTGTCTGTCTGTCTGTCTATCTATCTATCTATCTATCTATCTATCTATCTATCTATCTATCTATCTTTCATTCTAAGCCTGAGTTCTACCACTAAGCTGTATCCCCAGGACTGAAAATTTTCCTTTCAATGGCTACTCACCTCTCACCTGTAGGCAGCTTCTAAGACAGTGATTTAGGAAAGTCAATCTTTTTCAAGATTCATTTGAAACTGAGAAAGGTGACACAAATCTACATTCCCAGGATTGAAAAGGTGGAGACAGTTATCTTTGATACATAGCAAGTTTGAGACCACCCTGAGCTACCTGAGCCTGTCTCAAAGACAAAGGGGAAAGGACTCATTTAAAATTAGAGACATCTGGGAGCCGTGGAGGAAGTTTTCATACTCACCTATGAAACTGCTGTGTTCACTTTCTACCTCGCTCATTCAGAGTTGCTCATCTTGCAAGACAGATGATGGCTATGGAGAAATAAGCACTACCTGAAGCATGCAGTGGCTTTAACTGTTAACTCTTTCAGTAATTGTGGTAGAAGCATGAACATACCTTGTCATGTATGTGATCTGAAAATGCCGGTAAGAGACTAAAGAAAGACTTGCTCTTGGATACCACATTTTGGATATTTGATATAATTAGTTTAAAATGAATTTTGTATGCAGACAGGAAACTGCAGTGCATTCACACTGAAGTTACAGAATCCCCAATGGTTTATTGGCCCAAAAGTGTGACAAGGCTGGGGATGAGATCTTCCCGGTAAATTTGTGTTTCTCTTGAAAGCATTTCATTTGTTAAGAGTATATGGTTTACTTATCCTATGTACAATATATAGCTTAATACTTACTTGTTAGTCTTGATATAAAATATCTTTTGTAGTTTGACCTTATAGGATATATATTTTTCTTTTAGTTTTGAAATTGTAATATAGTTATTTCATACCTTCCTTCCTTTTCCTTCTTCCTCATTCCTCCTCCTTGCTTTTCAAATTCATGCCCTCTTTATATTAATGGGCATTACGTGTGTGTGTGTGTGTGTGTGTGTGTGTATTTCTTGTTCAGCTCACGTTAACCTGTTGCCTTGAAATAGATTATTTAACCTGCAAGTTCACATGAGTGGCAGTGGCAAGTGAACTATTGTTCTAGGTTTGGTTGTGGGTACCATCTTAGATACACACTATAGTTCTGACTTTATAAAGTCTACATTCTTCTTGTGGATGTGTACCTACCAAGTGAGAACAGATTTTGATAGAAATTAGGAGGATTCATGATGAATTTGGGCAGTCTAAGGGCTTGCTGGCTAAAGCTGAATGTGAGTTCAGTTTCTAGGCTAGGGCAGTAGTAGTAGCTCAGTGTAGCTTAATATGTGCCAGGCTCTAGACACCAAAACGAAATAAATACAAGCCCCCCACAACAAAGACACATCACAGGTCTGTCTCTCTCTAGTGAAGCTAAGATTACATTGCCAAATTTGTTCTTTATGGGAAGCTGGTTTTCTGTCAGTTACTCAAGGAAGTCCTGGACTTCTCCTTTAAAGGCTTATCTTTGTTAAGGCTGGGCATGGTGTGCAGTGTCTGCTGTCAGTCCTCTTGCGACTGCTCTGACAAAGTCTTCAGGAGACTAGAAAGACTGGGATTCAGACATCAATGTGGGTTGAAATTGGTCATCACATCCAAAGACAAAGCTCGGTGCATTGGCTTTTGAAACTACTCAGTCCAAAACATCAACAAATATATCATAATAATCACTCAGCAGAAGTAAGGGGCCATGTTACACACTGATGGGAGAAAAGCAGAGAAAGACAAGAGGCTATTCTTCTCTTCTAGATGCTCATAGCTCTGCTGGGAAGCAGGAAAAACAGTTAAGTGCTCTGTTCTATGTAGGTTATGAAGGACCCACGAGGCCCAGGAGAAGTGAACAGTATTGATTCAAGTTGAGGACTCTATGAAGAGGATGGGAGTACAGAAGAGCCTTGAGGGCTGGCCAGGGACATGCAAGGATGGAACAGTGAGCTGGGCATTGTAGAAGTCTTGTCGGTTAAAGCTGATGTTGGGTTGTGGATTATAGGATTGTTGGAAGGTAGATGTCCAGGAGAGGCCATGATGGGGATTGGCAGTGACTCCCTAGTGGGGAGCAGAAGAAAGGCCAGAGCATAATGTGCAAACAGTGAAAATCATGTCTGTACACAGCACACACTGTGAAGGGTATGTAGTGCTTGGGTTTTGTCCACATTCATTCAGCAAGCACCCATTGTTTACCTAGTGTCAGCCATTGAGCAAGGCTACCTGCAAGTAGCTCATGAGCTTCAAGGGCAAAGTTGAAAGGATTTATCCAGTTGACTCTTTCTGAAGAAGTAGAAGGCTCATGTATGGGGTGCCCTTGCAGACATGGAGTTTGGCACAAGTGTACATTTAAAGGTTACATTCCTTTAACTCAGTTGTGAAACTTTAGAAGCCCAAAGAAGCGGGTGTGGGCTATAATTCTTCCTCCAGATACCTTCCACATAGGCAGCCAGAATCTGCCTTGTATGCAGCAGTAGCATGAAGAATTAAGGCCTGTCTTCTTAGTCTTGTTCCTGTCGAGACTTCCCCTTTACTCCCTTAGGAGTTTAAATCAGAGGTTAATTTCTTCTCATCCTGGGGCCTCGTCAGCTATTAATAAAGTTTAATGAAATAAAAACAAGGCCCAAGTTAGAGATTCCAAAATAGTCCTGGAGTTGGGGAATACTTCATTATCAGAAGAATTATTGTATGGATTTGAGGAAGCCCCTGCTGACAGTGGAAAGCCAGACTCTTAGTTAATTAACAGAATACAAATAACCCAGTGGTTAGTCTCTGTTACTGTGGCGCTGCTATCAGCTATTGTGAAGGTAAGGGCTTTTCTTAACTGCAAATATGCAGGCAGCACAGATATCAAACTGTGTGGAGATGACCTTAATGAAGAAAGGGGTTGGCTCTGGAACCTTGCCTAGAGGGAATGAGGACTCATGAGCTTGATAAACACTGTCAGTTGTTAAGGCATCTCCTGATAGGTGAGAAGCGGTTTTTGATGGCCCGCATCTTCTCTATGGTCTATTATCTTGTGAGAATGACATTCGTTAAGTTGGTATCTGTGTGCATCCCACCCAAATAAAGAATGTTTCATCAGCAAAGTGAATTGCCATGTAGTTGTCAGACTCTGGAAATAAATTATCAGTGATGACTGCAGCCAGTGAGGCTGTTTGCTTATCAGATCACTTGAGAGCAGAGACAAGCGAGTTTCATATATTCTTGGGTCTTGAATTCTCATTTTCGACATCTGTTCCGAAGCTTTCTAAGCCATGGAATATTCTAAATGAACATTTTCTTAAATGGATGAAGGAAGACTTAGTTTCTCCTGTTAGGTGAAACCTAATTAAAAATTAAATAATGACTTTGTGTTGGCTTGTACATTTCTTATTCCTTGAATGTGTAAGTATATTTTGTTAGAACATTCCATTTTTAAAAGCATGCATTTTTTTCTTTGATTTCAAGAAATTCTTAAAACTGCTATTTGGTTTTTAGAGTACAATAGGGTGTCAAAGCTAGTCTATTGGTAAGAATGGGTATGTAGCCTCATGATCTATATTTTCTGTGATATTTTCTGAAGTATAATTAGCTTAATCTTTCTTCTTCACCCTCTCTAGTTCAACTACACCCATCAGGGCAGTTAACTGAGGCACTGTTCTTTGTATTATACTAGGAATTCTTTATAAACGTAATAAATGAATGTCCATTTTCTTATAGGCCTTATTCTCTAGTGGACCTCTAGTGAATCTTGGTAGCTTCTTTCCACGAATGATAATAGAGGTGGTATGTATAGATCCCTCCATAGAAAGGGAGAGAGGCATGTTTGTAATGAGTCACTGGGTTATGATATGAGATTTGCTTTAGCCTTGTGTTGCTATTTTTTCCTTCTGGAAGTTTAAGACTGTTCCCTATCCTGATGCATTGATGTCAAGTCTATTAAGAGATCAAGAATAGAAAAAAAAATCAATTCATGGGGAGGCATAAGTTTTTATGTTAATAGATGAATAGATGCTGTGTTTTTTTACATAAATATTATGTTTTATTTTTAATTAACTTTTTGGTGAGCATAACAAATGTTTTGAGATTGTTTTATATTTCATTGATAATGTCTTATTAATGATTAATTTTTGTCCTTATAAGTTTTAGTTTATTATTTAGGCATTAAACTACCAAATACATGTATTAAGTGCCTGTTGTGTATGAGTCTCTAATCCTAGTGGTGAAAACACACGACAGGGTCCCTAGCTTCAATGATCTTGTTTTTAATATATATATATATATATATATATATATATATATATATATATATTTCAAATTATATGTATATTTCATACTATCAATGATGTACATTATATATTATGATATATGCACATACATACATATGTATGTATGTATATATATATATCATAATATATAATGACTATTTTACCTTCTGCATATCTGTGTATCTGTGTATCACGTGCATGCCTGGTGCCTGCATATGTCAGAAGAGAGGGTTGGGTCTCTTGGAACTGGAATTATGGGTGGTTGTGAACCCCCACGTGAGTGCTGGAAACTGAATCTGGTTCCGCTGCAAGAACAACAAAAACTCTTAACCAGTGAACCATCTCTTCAACCTTCTTGTTATCTTCTTAAATTTTACTTTTATTTATTTGAAGTGCTAAGCATAGAAGCTCAGGCCTTATACACAGTAGGCAAATACCTTATTACTGTTTCTAAAGGAAAGAAATCATCTAAGTACATGAACTCATGGCAGGAGAAGGATGAGACCACACTCTTCTTAACTTCTATGTAGAGAGAGACAAAGTGCAGGAGTGAGAGGTTCAGGTATATGTGCATATCTGTACGCATCTCCCAGGGAACGTGTATATGTGCATATCTGTACGCATCTCCCAGGGAACGTGTATATGTGCATATCTGTACGCATCTCCCAGGGAACGGGTATATGTGCATATCTGTACGCATCTCCCAGGGAAGAACCTTATGACAAAGCAGAAAGGCCACACCAGTGAGGGGTCTGTGTGGCAAATGGAGCATGTGAGTCTGGGTCCATATAACTAGACCATTTGGTGTTGAAATAACACGTGACATGGTGCGTCTCAGAGGGAACTAGAAAACGTAACAGCGTCAGGTATCCAGGTAAGAGGCAAATCACATTAATCTGGAAAAATGAGATTGTCTCTCAATTTCAAGATTGTTTAATGCAGTGTAGAGAACATAAAAGGCACCATTAGTCTTTTCTTCTGTAATGCAAGCAGGAAACATTTCAGATAGATCAGTATGACTTCCAGTTGAAACAAAGACTATAGTTGGCATTTAATCTTAAATATTTGTGGACATACCTAGTGGCATTAACCTTAACATGGCTATTCTCCTCCCTAGTAAGACTTAGAAATTCTGCCTTCCCAGTTCCTGAAACTCATCTACCATTGACTTGGATGCCTGACCCTGGACCACACATTTCTTTCCTTATTTATCTGGTCCATATAATGAATGGCTTTTCCACGGGAACTAATTCAGTTACTGAGCACAAGTGCCACACACCTTCAGAAAGTGACACTGCAGGTGTTTAGTGAGAGGAAATTTCGTTTGTCTTTTATTCAGAGACACTATCTAGAAACGTGAGCTTATGATATATTAATCGGAGAAACTGGCATGAGTCAGCACTTCATTCTCATCTGGGCACTCATAAAACAATCTACATGGCCAACATAGCATCATGTTTGTAACTGAGCTTTTGTTTCTGTATACTAAGGAAACTGAACATTTTGTTCTTTGACAAAAATGATTCTTTAGGTTAGGGTCAAGAAATGGATTCGTGATGATATCTGCTTAATTGTTGAGGATATTCAGCCAAAACTTAGAGACAATGTATCAGGGTTATACTTCATGAGCAGACACTTGACTTTAGTCTTTGGATAGAAAAGCTACACATCTGTCTGCACTCCTTGGGCCATGTTAACTTGGATATTATTTTAAAAATAAAAAGTTTGAGGGAAAAGCTTGCACATAGAGAAAGTTTGCAGCACATTTCCTGTGTGTTGTAGGGTATACCTGTTTCTCGGAGGGAGCCTGATCTCTAGAAACAGCATGTTTGTGTCCTCAAGGAGGAGAAGGGATCTTCTGTCTCCATTTGACTGTTTTTATGGGTCAAATAGCATTTCTTTACTTTAAGTTCTGTGGTATGTTCTGTGGTTTGTGTTAGGCTCTGTAACATTTATAATTATATGAGCTGACAAGATGGAATTAACTTAATTGAGGAGTTTTGCATAGTGTCTGTACCAACATCCTAATAAAATAATATGAAATTCAATAAGTATTGCCGAGTGGGCCAGCACTCCACTCATGGAGGCTCACTAAACGGGATATATTCTCGTGGCACCCTTCCAGAATGTAGAAGAAACACATTTATCTAGGTGATTAGTATTCTTCCTGTCTGCCAGATTTAAGAATTGTTTGGAAATATTGTTAGAATCAAAATCATGTCTGTTGCTACACAGGGTTGAGCATTCCAGGCAAACCCTGGCCGGTTTGTTGTTCTCATGACCACTGATTTTCATGTCTGCCCTGACAGTGACAGTTTTCAGTGACAGCAGCCAGTACAAGGCAGGGCACTCCTTTTTTAGACCCACCTCAAAGCCATTCCCGAAAACACTTTGAAAGACATTGTGGAGACACTCGGGGCCTCCATAGTTTGGCTCTTGGAAGTTATTAGCAGCTTGTAGTCCAATCCATTTTAAACTGAAAGGGACGTCTCTGCACAGCACACATTCATCACTTCTCCAGTTCTAAACTAAAGAAAGATGAAGACACTGAAAGTAGGACTTTAAGAACATTTGGAGCATAGAGACTTTTTAAACTTTCAGATCCCCATATTAAATTTAAAGTGAACATAGCATGCTTTGCATTGGACAGTATTGGGCCGGGTACTGTATTTTGTTAGTGATAACTGCTCGACATAATTCCAGGGACAGCTTTAAAAATCTAAAATAAATTTGTGATAACTGTATTAGCAAATTCTAAGGTCTTAAATTGACCTCTAGGACATTAGGAAATCAAATTTAAAGCATTGCATTGTCTGTTACTCAATGGAGCGGGCTGAGGACAGCGTGTGACTTGTGATCGTCCAGTGATGCAATAGCTGTGTGCTCCAGTGTGGGTTAGGGTTGATCAGATGACCGCCTTTAACTATGCCCTTCCCGGAGCATTTTGAATGGCTGTTTTCAAGTAACAACCTAGGCAGTTACCTTATTGATTTTAAGAAAGACCCTTTTTAGCTATAAAAGCATATACTATCTTCTTTGGATTCTGGCTTAGAAATTACCTACTATGGTCAGAAATGTTTACCCAAAACTCTCTCCTCAAAAACAAGTAAAACTTATATGGAGTAAAATTTATAAACAAGAAAACAGAAGTATTACACACACACACACACACACACACACATGCACACATTACACACCTTTGCACATGCACACATGCACACATTATGTACATGCACTTCCACTTTCTCCCCTGGAATTAGTTTTCATTGAACATGAAGACACTTTTCTACTCATTTGGATTCTATTTTTACTTCATTCACAGGAAGTGATGACTATACACTCAACACAAACAGAGTTCACTTCATGGGGTGAAGAATTTTCACTCTGTAAATAGATTTCAAAATGAAAGAACCTTTCTTGCTCAGCACCATCACATGCACATTAGGTTCCATCATGTGCACAGTAGATACCATGTTACACAGAGCGGACCAAGTTATGTTCAATAGTGTGTGACCAGATCGCCAGTATCCTATCAACGCAAAGAGGAATTCTTAATCTAACTTGTTTGGAAGCATGAATGTACTCGATAGTATCTTGGTAAGAAGAAATGTTTACCACCTAGACCTCAGAAGTCAGAGGTGACATGGAATGAGTTTGGACTTTGCTTCCTTCACACTGTCTTTCAGTTTTAAAGTTATAGAATTTCATTTTCGTGAGTGTGTGTCATTGCAGTGGGTTAATATGAAGGTGGAAAGATACTCTAAAGGGAGACCAGCATCACCGCCCATCACAGGAAAGATTCTAGGAAACAAATGGGTAGCCATAGGCTTGGAATCATAGAATGTCCTAGTTGTGAGGGACCTTAAGTTCCATTTAATCCAAAATTTAGATCCCACGACCTGGATGAGATATGTGTTTTGTAATTGTGAATGGACTTTACTCATGATGTACTTCTAGTTGTTTATGTTAATAATGAGAATAATCTGTATGACAGTCTCCCTTTCTTTGGATGTTTGTATGATGCTTGTTAATCTATTTTCGGTAAAAACATGTAAGAGAAAATTGCAATCGAGCATTGTAATCTGAAAAAAAAGTAATCTGCAATTATTGGATTGATTGTGCTTTTGGCAGTGAAGTTGTTATAGTTTGAAGTTTTTAACCAACTTGAATATGTCCCAGAGTTTACACAGGGTTGTTTATAGTCTCACTAGAGACAATCTATCTGCTTCTTTGTCCTGACATTTTATATGGATGTCATGAACCAACATCAAGACAACATAAGTAGCAAGCACTATGGATTTCATTACTCACTCCAAACATGGGAATTGCAAAATATCTTTCTTTAAATATTTTCTCACTGTGGTGCAACTGTGGAGGGCCAAATTCCAGCTTAAATAAAGTTTCAATCTAACCAGTTGGTAGGACTGGTGGCCCTAGTAGAACTCTTTCTAGGTTTGGGCTGTGTTTTGGCTGCTCCAAGTGAACCCCTCACTTCTCTGTTTGGTGTGTGTATATGAGACATGGGACATTCTCATGCTGCCATCTCTTTTTTGAGCCATCTCTGTGAGATTCTGTACTACTCAGCGCTTTCCTGCTGCTGATAATCTTCTTATATGATATCCTATCAGCACAATCCCTTTAAGGAATTATCTTTCTGTTTTGTTCAGTCCTTCCATTCTGGTTTCTAAATGTTTGTTCTTTTCTCTTAAATAATTCTTCTAATGGAGACTGCATGTGGTTATGAGGTCAAAGTCAGTCAGTAGTCAAGGCAAGAAGCTACTGCTGTGGAACTGGTCCTGACACAAGCTATTCCATTGTCAGCAACTCCTCTGTGGGCAGCTTGATGGAACACTGCAGAGGGTAGGAAGACACTTGCACTGTGATTTCTTTTCTTTCTATAGTGCACATAGAAATAGTAGGGTTTGGGGGGTTTCTTCGAGAAAATTTGCAGATTACTCAAATATAGGTGAAAGAATCTCAAGTTTGCTCATTTTGGCATAATTTTAAGACAAACGTGTTAGTGTTGGATCTGGGCCTGTGATGGGTGAATGAGTGTTTCAGTGAAATGACATAAGTCTGTGTAATTTGGAGGGTAATGATGCCTTAGAACAAGAATAAATCTGGAGCCATGGAAAGACTCCATATTCTAGATGAATGCATGCTTCCTCTTGTGACTATGAAAAATGAAATTAAATCTTTATTTATGTGCATCTACTTGAGCAACACTATACGGGCTTAATTTATCATATATTTCAGAACCAGTGGTATTAACCTTAACCTCTTTACTCACATTGCATATGATATTTAATCCATCATCTTTGTTTTAAACAAACAATACACAAGCTGTTCCTGGCATTGGTGTTAAGCGGATGGCCCATCTGGAGAGCAGGAATATAGATCATGAGCATAAGAGAATTGAAATTGTGTACAAGGATGGATTTGCATGTGTAAAACCTTTCTGTTTTACCATCCTTTTTTTTTTTAAATCAGATTATTTCATACTAGGTGAAATAACTCCCTTCTCCTTCAGTCTAACCTATGTGTTCTGTTGGAGAGAGAGAGAGTCCTTTCAGTGTGACGGGAAGAACAATTGAGTTTTGAAAGATAATTAAATAATGGGCCACTACGGTTTTTGTTGTTATTGTTGATATTAATTTTTGCTGTGGTAGTCCGTGCAGCAGGGCAGAGACAGCACAGGCGAGGGGTTTAGGTCTGAGTCTGTGCCCAGTGCGTTAGAGCCTTGGCTGTCAGGATCCTTGAGCTACCATTTTATGGGAGCAAATGTGAGAATTTTTGTAGGTCATGCATTTAGCTAGGCCTTGTAAGGTGAGCAAGCTCTGCCCAGTGCTCATGACCTCTTCGAGGTCTTGCTGGGCAGAAGTATGATCAGTGAACACTGGAGTGCTGTGTATGAGCTCTGGCCCCACAAAGGAAAGACACCTTGCCTGTGTTTTGAAAAGATGGGACAACTTGTGGTGTAAATCCTTCCTAAGGATTTTCTATTTTGACAGACAGAGGAACAGGCATCCCAAGTATTTGAATGGTGAGAGATTCAGAACAAACTGTCAACAAAGGCCTTCCCAGTTCCACAATTGTAGCACCATCTATGTAGAATTCTTCAAATAGCTTTCCACTGATGACTTATTTTCTGAAACATGTTTATTGTCATGGTTGAAAGAAAATAATAATGAAAGAAACAGTGATTATGTCTAGTGATAAAATTGGGACCGGATGGGAGTTTTCTTCTCAGTAATTGTTGCTCCATTTAAGCAATCAGCTTGCTTCTCAGGTGGCAGAAAAAAAATGTAGAGGGACCACTTTCCCTATTGGCTGGCGGCTCCCCTGCTTCTTGGCCTCCCTCCACTGTAACAGATCAGGTAGAGGCACTTGAAGAAGACTATGTGCAAGAGGGCTTCTGGATTGACAGTAGGGACCGGCAACAAAGTCTAGAAGCTGGGACAGTGGTGTATACCCACGGTCTGCATGCCACCACTGCAGGAGAAGTACACTGCTCATTTAATACTCTTATATTTGTAGTGGAGGAATGATGGTCCCTGGACAGAAGGGAGTTTCTCTTTTAAGCAGTTCCAACTAAAGAATCTGTATACATCCATGGTTTGCAAATTAGGCTTGGATATCTCCATTTATTTTTATTGTTGTTGTTTATGAATGGCCAATAATTTATTCGAATGTGACATTTGAGCTGGCATTCTTTTTGGACCAAGATGACAGGAGCTGCTGCTGTGCTGTGTTTGGAAGAACAGTCACAGCAGCCCTTAGCTTTTGTCCTAGTTGGTAGTTACAATTTGCTCTCTTCGCTTCTCATTTAGACCTTATGGTATTTCCCAACCCTTAGACTATTTTGAAAGGCTTTGATTAGAATATGCTGATAAAAGAATTTGATAACCAAGTTTGGAACCAACAAAGCTATCTGCAGAAGACTGAATGGTTTGGCAGCCTAACAAATTCTATTCAGAGCACACAAAGAGATCCTGGAACGTGTTATAGGGACTTGTGTTGAGGGAATGGTATGAACTCAGGTTACCTGAAGAATATGGCCGTCATATGGAAACATTTATGTGATTATGGAAATTTCTTTGAAATACAGTGAAATGAGATAATAAGATATAATGCCCAAGAAGAAAAGAATGAGTGCTCATTTTGATTTTTAAGTGGTTGACAGAATGGGAGATGCCTGAGAATAGATCATGTTCTGCTCTACACACACACACTCCTGAGGAGATACCACTTATTCATTGTCTTGCTGACCCAAACCCAGACTCAACCACATTTTTTTGTGAGAGCTTGTGTAATACCCTCCTGGCCTAGAGGAATTTGAAGGAGGTAGGGAGCCGGGATGGAGGTGGTATCATGTTGGGTACCTGACGTCTGCCAGGCACTCCATTGCTGTCTCATTTGACTCATGTGTGTTTCCTAACCTCCAGTTCACAGACGAGGGAACTGAGTTATATGAGCACAGGAGACTTGCTTTGGATCGTCTTTCTAGCTCGAGGCAAAACTGAAATCGAATCGTAGATCCTGCTTCTTGGTACACTGTGCCACCTCCCAGGTTGAAGGGGATCTCTCTCCCTAACAGGGCGGCTTCCTTTGTCTTGATTCTGCTGATTGTTTTGAAATGCTGCCTGTTATTGAGCTGAACATTGCCTCCATTATCATCTCTTGGTCAAGATTTGGCCTCAGGAGGCTGAGGGATTCGATAGACTGCTCTTTTCCCATGTGGGTAGTTTCCCCCTTTTATGTAGTTGTTTTTCCTTAAAAGTATAAAACAAGCATGCCGATGACATACATGCAATCAAACATACCTTCTTGACTACAACTCACCCTTTAGGATATAGAATTTGATTTGAATCTTAGAGGACCGGAGACAGAAAACACAAGTGTTAGACAGCCCAGTATCCATCCCATCCGAATGGCTCTGCAGCCAATTATCTGTTCTCTTTCATGGAGGCCACCAGTTAAAGCAGGGAATAGGGTAAACAGAATAGATTAGCTTGTGATCTACATACCAGTTTCTGGTTTTGCATTCAGTATTTAGCCTACCTGTGCAATTTTATGAAAAGAGGGTCAGTGAATATTGTCAAGTTCTCTCCTAAACATTTAAGAAGCTCTAAGTGTACCCTCCAGATTCAATTAATTAACCTTTCTGGGGAAGTCTTCCAAACAGTCATTAATCCATGTGACTTGTCCTTCTCTGGATCCTGTTATATTGTCCATAAGACATGGTAAATGGCCTTGTAAGATGCCTGACTGAAATTAAAGTTTCTAATTTTTTTTATATTCTTTTGATATCCATTAAAATGGAAAGAGACTCGGTATCATCAAGGGGGAAGTAAGCCTTTTTTTAAAAAAAAGAATACTTTTTAAAAAAAAACACTAAAATTACAGATATAAGAGAGATCGTTTTCTTTTACTCTTGGAGGATTAAATAAATTCTCAAGGAGGAAGTAAGCCTTTTTAAAAGAACATTTTAAAAAATAGAAGCTAAAATTATAGATGTAAAAGCGATCACTTTCTTCTACTTTATTTTTCTTGGGGGGTTGTTAAATAATAAGTCCAAGTTTTGTTTGTCAAAACCTCACCCTTTCATCTGCAGGGGCTTTTTACAAATGGGGCCTTGTACACCCAGCAATGACCTGATCTAGAAAGTCTTAGCTTCCTTGGGCATAGCCACTTCTCAAGGGCAGGAGCCCTGACAAGGCTCAACTCTCTCGCCCTGAGCTCAGCCCCTGCCAAGTCCTACACTTTGAAGGTCTGTTGACTTCAGTTGAATGAAGTGATTTACAGGAAACTGCATGTTATTTAGTGTGTCAACCTTCTCTTTGCCTGCAATTGGGGTGAAGGGTTTAAAAATACTGTCATATTGAGCAATTAATAAACTTAGTAGGTTCTGGTAAAGAGGACCAAGGACCAGTGTGAGACATGACCCACAGGCAGAAGGAAGTGCCTCGTCAAAGAAGATGAGCTTTATTGTGTGTGAAATGAGCCAGAGTGTTCTCCTGTACCATTCTCACATTGCTGGGGGGTGGGGTGGGTGGGCACTGTCCTTCACAAGATGGGAATTGGTGTATTTTAAACATACAAAGAGAGAATGTTTGAACTTGAACTGTAGAGAGGTCAGTTTATGCAACCGTCCATTCTCCAGGGATGAGGTGCTTATGTGACTTTCATGAGGTCACCCACCGGGAACAGTATGTGCATGTGCCCTTGCCCTGCCCAATAACTGGCAAGGCTTACCAATTATTTATTTGTTAGTTAGTTAGTTAGTTCTCATTTAACAGCTAAGTCACATAAAGTACTCAGTTGCCCTGGGATTATTTTTGTAAATGTGCACCAACCATCCTTTTACAGAATAACTGATCCCAAGTTACAGAACTTGACTGAATAGAACAGTTTCCACACACATGAAACTGCACGGACAGCAGTCATGGTTTCTAGCCAGAAGTTGACAGTTCTTTGTTATTGGTCTCATTAGGGATATGTTAAAAATCGTGGATTAAAACCAGAGACCTTAGGAGGCCTGTAGTGTCTTAGAAAGAGTTGTACCTTCCTACAGTTGCCCCTTGGTGAGCTCTCTTAGAGTTAGAATCCTAACTTAATAAGGGTGTTAGCCCAATGTGGTGGCTCTAGCATTGACATGAAGATATATCCTTGACTTTTAAAAAAATAGTTTTTTCCCCCCTCAAAGTCAGTATCTTTACTTCAAATGTGAGGATCCTGTCTCACTGGTCTAGACTTCTACAGAACCTTTCTTTGCTCCCAGAATGACTAATGCAGAAACCGCTTCTACTTTGCACTGAGACAACTGGAAGTTGTGGAGGCAGGAAGAAGAGAAGCGACCACCTCCTTTCCCGTCTGCCTTATGCAGATGTTTAATTTCAGGCTGCTGATGAAATCAGGAAGACTCATGTTCTGACACTGTCAGAAGTGGCAAGTGAACAATGAAGACAGATGCTATCTTGCTGTCTCTGAGTGATGGACAATATGACATACCCATTTCACTGCAACTTCAAGATCTTCTGTAACCTTTTAAAAGAAAATAGCAGAAGTTGCTACTTGTACCCAAGGGATGGGAAAGTTAATGAATAGGAAGACAGAATTTACTTAGGGAAACAGTAGAATTAAGCTCTGGACAAAGCATGCATCAATGATGCGTAGCATCTTTCTTAATTGGGTCTTAACAGGTTTCTGACTCATGTGGCAATGAGTGTGGAAGTGGGTCATACTAGACCATGCCAGAGGCATATCCTGCAGCTGTGAGAACTCTTCTTACCTACTTGAGCATGGGCACCTGAATTTCTGGGGACTGGCTTCTGTAGCTTAATTTAAGTTTCACATACACTTTAGTGGTTAAACTTGAGCTAGACTCAGAGAGTTTGTTTCCATTAAGAAAATGAATCTTTTATGTGGACCAAGGTCAGGTTAGTTAATTTGTTTGCTTTTATTGGAATAACTTTTCTCATTCCAATTCATCACTTAATTTTAAGTGGGTCTACTAAAATACCCATTAAAGTCCCTTACATTTCTTACAGACTAGGACTGTGACAGGTTCATGAGACTTTCCCCTGCTAAATCTCAAGCCATGAAAGGTACCTTTTCTGGTCATCAAATTATTCCTTAATATCCATAATTTCCCTACAGTAGGGAAACTTTTTTTTAGACTACCATTTTGAATTCTAATTAGAAAGAGACAAAATGAAGATTTCACAAGAAAGACTAATTAAAATATAAAACTGGGGGCTGGAGAGATCACTCTGTCATTAAGAATGTTGCCTGCTTTTCCAGAGGACCCATGTTCAGTTCTCATTACCCATGTAGGATGGCTCAGAACCACCTGTAACTCTAGCTTTAGAGAACTTAACACCCATTTCTGGCCTCTGTGAGCACCAAGACACACGTAGCTACACACACACACACACACACACACACACACACACACACATATATAAATAAGAATGAAATTTAAAATGTATATATTTAGAAATATATATGTTATATAAGCCAGATAAAATATGTAATATATATATGCATACATGTATGTAATTGTATGTGTGTATATGTATGTATCTCTCTCTGTGTATGTATTTATCACACACATACATACATATATATATGCTTGCATGCCAGATGGTAGCAAAGCATTTCATTCTAAAAGCAAACAAAAAGCCCATGACCTTCCTTCTTTTCTGCTCACTTCACTCTCTTCCTTATTCAAGAATCTTGTAGCATCTAAATGTTGATGCTGCTAGTAGAGTAACTGTGATGCTATTGCTCTAATTAGCGGTGACAAAAGATCAATTAATGTTATAATTAAAAACAGTGTCTAGATAAGTCGTTTGTGATGAACAAATGCGACAATTACTTTGTTCATTGACAGGGATGTGCTGAACTTCCTCCGTAGGCTTCAAGCTGATGCATTTTTATCGTTGTACACATTTAACTGTGGGCAGTGGGAGCAAGGCAAGCATATTAGGGAAGGAATAGAGCCCCTAATGTCTAAGCTGGAGCCATATTTTACCATACTTGACACCTTTCCTTGGTCTGTGATGCTATATCAGCAACTTGTACTCAGTGGGTCTGGAGCCTCAGGCTTTTAATATTTTATCACTAAATGCTTAAGTGTTTATGCTGCAAAAAGAAAAGGAAAAAAATATTCCCACTCAGACTCTCAGATCACATGACTAGGCCTGTGTGGTAACCACGCCATTGATGAGTTTGGTTCCATTTATGATGATAGTTTTTAAACTGACAGCACATAATAGTATGCGGTTTCTTTGCAGATCTGGTTGGGCCCTCTTCTGATGCAGAGCGAGCTTGTTTTCACCCCCTGAATCTTGGGAACACTCTGCAACTGTTAGAGGAATAACCGAATCTCTTTCCTGAGTAGTTGCCAAGCAGATGTAGCTTTGTGGAGGGTGCCCAGAAACTAACTTCTGCAGCTGATATCGGGTGACCTTTTCCTCCATTTGACTTTACTAGCAAGCTTTAAGTAGCAGAAGAACATAATTTTGTGTCGGTGGATCACCATCTTATACACTTTTTAAAAAGAAACAGATAAATTTAGATAAGCCTATTGATAGAAATGAAGTAAACCTAATTTTCTCTCTCAGAATATCCATGAAGACGTGTCCAGCATTGGGTATATGATTTTAGACAGAAGAGAAAGAAAGGAAGCAAGGAAGGAGGGAAGAAAGAACCCTGGAAAGTCCTCTAAGAAGTTTAGTACTAGATGCCAAATAAGGTCCCTGCTACTATTAATAACAGCTTACTTCTCTATTCCATCCCATAAATGGATCATGCTGCAGGCATCCACCTGATCAGAAATTGGTTTAATTTTACATTATTAATTCACTGTTTCAACAACATCATGTTTACTATTCTCTCTGTAATAGTAAGTTTGGAAATGAAGAAATATCAATAATGCCAATCCCACTAATGCCTCACCAAAGGAACATCTTTTGTATCAGGCTGGAAGTAAGGGTGGTGTGGAGCAAACCTCGGATACCTGGATAGCAGCTGAGCTCCTGTGCCTGGGGAAGGTAGTGTGTTTGTGAATGAGGAGGAAGCTCTGGGGAACTCACTGATTTGATTGTGTGGCTACCTAAAAAGACACTAGAATGCGTTCTACTCTCAGGAGCAGTTGGAAGAAGAAAAGTAACACTGTAGACGCAGGTGTTAAAATCTTGCAACAAATGAGATACTAGAGAAGGATTACTCAAGTTCAGAGCTCGGCGGAGTGGGGGTGGGGTAGATGTCAGGTTTTCCTACACAGTAGTGAGTCTTTTGTTTCAGAGTTCATACTCTTGGCAGGCAACTCCTTACCAGTGCTTGATTTCCTGTGGATCTTTCATTCAGCAACAGAACTAGAGGTGGGAGCAGACTTTGTTCCCTCTCTCAGGCTTTCAGGACTGTCCTTTGTGTAGATGGAGAAGAAAGAAAAAAAAGTTGCTTTTTTTCCCCAAGCAAGATGCCCATGTGCACACGTGAAGAGCCGTGTGTGCTGAGGTAGCCCTTACCAGCCCTCTTCTGAACTTTGAATTTGTCCTTGTAGAGATTTTGAAGCCTTCTCTTCTGCCTCAGCAGACGAACTCCTGTGCAACTTGAATGGATGTTTCTCAGGTGTTTGCCTAGAGTGTTTTAAAAAGCTAGTTCATGGAAGGATAGAAAGGAAATAATTTGGGCATAGCTGGTATTTATTTGTTCTGAGTTGGCCTTGTAAGTGCAATTCTTAGAATTTAATAAAAGTGTGTATGTCATCTTAACTTTAAAGGACTCTCAAACTGGTGTCAATGAGTGTATGAAAAGCCATGTATGTAAGAAACTCTCCGTATCCTAAGGATACACACATGTACACTAGCATGAGGAAGGGACCTCACTGGTCTTGTTTGGTTGTTTTTCTAATGTCATGAGCAGTGCCTGGCATATAACAGCTACTCAATAAATATTTGCTTCTTGGAAACAATGATTATAAACAGACAGCATCATATAATGGCAAGAGCATTAAGCTAGCATTCAGGAGATCCACAGTCAGCTTCCATCTAGCACAGCTACTAATAAGTATTTGAGTGGCCAGAGTCATTCTGTTTCTTTAAAAAAAAATGTTTTTGTTTATTTATATTTTTCTGCTTGTCTGTCTGTCTGTGTGTGTGTCTCTCCCTCTCTCTCTCTGTTTTTCTCTCTCTCTCTGTGTTGCCATACACCACCGAATGCATGTACTGCTTGTAGACGTCAGAGGCTAACTTGCAGAAGCTAATCATATCCTTCTATCGTGTGGATATGGTCATAGAACCCAGGCTTGTTGCTAGGTGCCTTTATCCTCTGACCCATCTTGCTGACCCTTATTTTACTTCATTGCTTCTCGATTTAAAATAAATGGGGGGGGGGGCTTGCTTTTGTTTTTGTGAGTTTTTATAGTAATTACATGATATCTAAGTGATACAGAAGTGCCTTGGGAACTACAGGGTGCTGTTAAAGTGTGTGTGTGTGTGTGTGTGTGTGTGTGTGTGTGTGTGTGTGCAGAAAATCCTTTATCTCTTTGCTTCTCAATTTCTTTTCTTAGGAAAATCAGATTATTTAAATCCCATTATGCACAGCTCTCCTCTGTTCCTACTAAGCCTCTGTATTCCATGACCTCCAGCGAATCAGGAAGAAGTGGTGAGTCAGGCCTGTGAGAAAGCCTGGGCCTGCTGTTCTCTCAAGTCCCTGCTACTTCGGGTGCCTGTGAAACCCTGAGTGTGGAGCCCTGATGGTTGTTTGCCTGGTGGATGTAAATAGAACTCTCAGTGTCTTAATTATGAGCATTTTAAAGTTCTTTGATAACTCAAGTCTTACTTGTTAGTATAGTAAATCGATACGCATGTACTGATACAGAAACAAATCAAAATCAGTGTCCTGGAATTGGATATCAACATTTTAAAAGAAAGAGTATATGTATGAATGTGTGTGTGTGTACATGTGTGTGAGGAAGTGCATATGAGTGTGTGTGTGTGTGTGTGTGTGAGAGAGAGAGAGAGAGAGAGAGAGAGAGAGAGAGACAGAGAGACAGAGAGAGACAGAGAGACAGAGAGAAGATGTGTGGGTGTGTGTGATTGTATGTATGTTCGAAAACATGTTCCAAAGCTTGTCTAGAAGGGAACAAGCAGAAAAGGGCAGGCAGATAGCATGATGTTGAAAAACAACAGCAAAACCAAGAGAGTTGTTTTCCATTTTCAAAGCTCCTCAAGGTTTATGTCTATTTTCTCTCCCTGATTATATTGTGAATTAGGATTCCTAACTTAGTCTTGAGTTGAGTGGTCCCTCTTGTGAACAGTACACCTTACTGTTAGAAAGAGATGTCCCGATGAAGACTGTGGGAAGCAGAGACTTCCTAGTCTAACTACTTTCATTTGATTTTTGAGAGAACTAAGATCCAACTAGCCTGCAACAGGGACCCTGTGAAAGATCAGGCCCCAACAGTCAGCATTCCTCCAGGGTCAGCTTTATTAAAATGAAAAACAATATTTTAAATCAACTTCAGGAATCTTACCAAGATTTTGTTTATGTTGACCTACCCAGCATTACACTAGCCAATGGCAGGTTCCAGTTAGTACCAAGTGCTACCCACATACTGTTCTTAGCTGGCTATATCCATGGATCACAGCTTTCTAATCTGTTTATAAAAATATAATCATACTCCTCTGATTAAAATTTGAAAGAATACCACAGCTACCACCCTTACTGTGCCTAGGTGGCTTAGGATACAGGCTTCTTGTTGAGAGAGTTGTTCCTCTTAGGCCCAGAGAGAACACAGCCTACAATATGCCTCCGTTGTCTCTGCATTCTTTCTGGAAACCTGACCTTCCTTCTGTCTGCTCTGTACAGATAGGCTAGGCGAAGTTATGTTAAACATGTACTGAGGCTTGATTCACTGCACTGCAGCCTGGCTTTCTCTCTTGATTAGCTTTAATCAAACCCTCCACATTCCATGACCTTAATAAAGCTGTTTTTCCTGACAACTGAAGGCGGTCTTAACAAGCACAGGTCCTCTGTGTTGAAAATAAGGCTGAGTTAAGATGGGGGCTTAGGTCCTCATTAAAGTCCACAGCATGGAGTGCAGGGGAACGATGAAGCGGTGTTCCCGAAGCATCTCTTCTTTAAATTTAATTAGACAAATTATACGCAAACTAGTAGATGCCCTGGGAATGCAATCAACATTAAGGCTAATAAAAAGCTTGAACAGGCCATAAAGACTGGGGGAGGGGAGGCACCATGCGACCTCTGACATGGGCAGTGAGTGACAGCATCGGTCACTAAACCCTGACACCGGATGGATGCCAGTGTAGATGTTGTGATACGCTTGTGAGTGCAGAAATATCTATCATACTTAATGTCTCAGCCTTTGGCACGTTAGCACTTCTGCAGGGGGCATTTCATGGATCTTCCTCTCAGTGATAACTATGGCCTTGCAGTGGAGTTTTGAGAGACCTGGGTTCAAATTCTAGCAAGTTGCCTGTTAGATGTCTTCTTTAGTGGTTTATTTGACCCCCGTAAAGGAAAGTTTCATCGTCTATCCACAGAGAGTAAATTCTCTTCTTGGAGAGTCTTTATGGAAATGATGTAGACGTGTAAAGGAAGAATGTTTGGCACAGTGTTGGGTGCTTGACAGTGCTGTGCCTGAACATCAGAAGTAGGGCCTATGAAGGAGGAACTCCATCTAGCTAACA
Organism: Mus musculus; assembly: GCF_000001635.26. NCBI lineage: Eukaryota > Metazoa > Chordata > Mammalia > Rodentia > Muridae > Mus > Mus musculus. Next base: position 97,828,081 of record NC_000070.6, read on the forward strand.
AGGTGCGTGTGTGTGTGTGTGTGTGTGTGTGTGTGTGTGTTTTGAGTTGGTGGTAGCATTGTTTTAGTTGTGGTTCTGGGATTGAGGTGAGAGTCTTGAGCAAAGGAGGCTAAAGGCTGAACTACACCCCCATCACTGAACTAAACTACATCCAGGCCTAAGAGCTGTTTTAAGTAAGCTGGCTTCTAATTGTGTGAGAGTTGGGTTATAAATGCCAACATTGTATCTTGTAGATGGATATGACTTTAAGGGAGAAGACTAGAGGACTGAATTGCAAACTGTTTTGAAAAAAAGGGTGACTTGACTAGACACTACGTTATTGGGAGTTTCCGGGTGGCAAAGTTTGAAACATTTATTGTACTCTGCATTAAGCATCTTGCCTACCTTCTTGCTTCATTTAATATTGATAACAGCACTTCTGTAGGTACTGTTGGGCCAATTTTAAAGGGAAGGAAAAAGTTTAAGGAGTATTAAGCAAATTGTACTTCAAGGAATCAGACTTGCAATGCAGGGTCTGCCAGGTTTGGGCCAGGCTGAGAGAAAACTAGTTCAGATATGCTCATTGCTTTTCCAAGTTTCCAGGTTGGTGTACTCTGTAACCCTCCCTGCTGGGTCCTTTCATCCCTGAATGAATTCTAAGTAACCTTTCCTTGTATCACTTTCCCCTATCACCCTGCTCCATCCTGGCTCTCAGCCTCAGTTGCTCATTTAGAGTCAGGGTGTGTGAGGACATTAGTAAGTACTGTTAAAGCTCCCCAGTGACTGCAGCTGTGCAGCCAGGGCAGAAAGCCCTGGTGGGGGGGGGCGGGGGAGGGGGGGAGCCAGAGTCCCAGCAGTGATTTTGCAGGGTTGATTCTGATCCATTTGCTTGTTTGGAGGAAGAAACATTGAAACTGGAACTTTTTTTTTTCTTTTCAGTTGCGGTAGATGTTTTCCACTCATTAATTAGCTATAAAAATTAAATACTTTCTTCCTATTAGCTCCACTCTATGCTTCAGTTTTTAAAAATCCATGTTGAAGAAGAATAAATTGATGAAACAAGAAGGGATTCCAGCAACTTCCGCCACAGATAACACACTTTTACTAGCTTTATTGTTATTATTATTATTAAGAAATTATTTTCAAGTCGGTCGTGGTGGTGCACGCCTTTAATTCCAGCACTCGGGAGGCAGAGGCAGGTGGATTTCTGAGTTCAAGGCCAGCCTGGTCTACAAAGTGAGTTCCAGGACAGCCAGAGCTACACAGAGAAACCCTGTCTCGAAAAACCAAAAAAAAAAAAACCAAAAAAAAAAAAAAAAAAAAAAAAAGAAAGAAAGAAAGAAAGGAAGGAAGGAAAAGAAAAAAAAGAAATTATTTTCAAAATAAAATGTTTGTAGCCGTATCCTAAATGGTGGGATGCATCTGTGTTCTCCCAGGCTTGTGCCTGGGCTCTGGCTCTCCACTCACTCCTTAATGAACACGTGGTCATTTTGAACTCTTTTGAGCCTCAGCTACCTAATCTGTGGAGCTGAAGCAATTTCTAATGCACTCGGGTGCTCAAGAGATAAACTGAAGGGGACAATATTCAAAGTATAGCCCAGAAGTCACCTGTGTGGTGCCTGCAGTTGGAGCCCCGAGACTGGTCAGGCGGTGAGCCTGCAATGACTCTCTCCGCGGGGTGGTGTCTCGGAGTGGAGCTTTGCAGGGACTTCTTTCTCCTAAGAGATCTCTGGGCTCTTAATGACCTAGGAGGAGGAAGGGGAGAAGTTGGGGGAACTGCACTGGAGGCTAGTGTGTGGTGAAGATCTCAGCCCTCCCTTCCTGTGAGATTTCCCAGTGTTCTCTCCTGTCTTGGTCTGCGAAGATGGTGCCTGTTAATGAAGGCGGACAGTCATTGGAAAGGGAGCCTGTCCGTCTTTCCTCCTGCCTTCAGGCACAGCTACATCTAAATTCCTGTGAACACATGCATTTCCATTCTTCTTGAAATGCCTGTGTCTGCATCTAACTATTAAGAAGTTCATTCTCACTTCCAGTTTTGATAAGCATATTTCTTACTCCTGCCATCTTCTGTGGAGGTAGAAAATTGCTTTCTACAGTTAGGAAATTTTACAGAAAAGAAAAAAAAAATCATCCTTCTAATGGGTGGAATTAACAGGCCTTTTTTTTTTTTTTTTTTTACTCAGTAGCTGTTTCTGCAGATCCATGATCTAGTAAAAACCTAGACATTAGGTTCCTGGGAGCTCAAATGATGCCCACTAAGTGGTGACAGGAATATCTGAGCAGGTAAATGCCTTGAGACTACTCACTACTCACTCCACATCTTTATGTGACTCAGGCCAGCCTGGCAGTGTGGCTGTGAGGCCGAGATAAATACTGAGAATTGCCCATTGTACATTAAAACAAACAAACCAGCAAGCATAAGCCCCTCCTGTGGACGTCTCTGCGGCTCTGCCCTGAAGGCTCTAAAGTCTGTTACATACTGATAGCTAAGGGAATGCAATCAAGATTCTTTACTAATGCCTACAGAAAAGAAAAACCACCCTAAGTTGTTAACTGGCCTCCAGGATATATATAGGTAAATATCGAGCTGGGTTTTATTTGGGATGAGAGGTTTGGTACAATTTAATATTCTAGAACAAACAGGAGAAAAATTCATAGTGCACTTGAATTGTTCCAAGACCAGGGTGAAATGATGTTGTTTTTTACATGTAGCTCCTGACGGCTTTACATTGTTTCCATAGAGGAAAACACTATTTAAAGTAGCCTAGGCTAGGGGCGCAGTGAGAGTTGGGTGTATTCAGATTGCTACACTCTTTCTTCTGCAGCCCTGAGAAACTTTAAGGCCTCACCTCTGGACATTCTGGCACAGTTGGGGCAAAACTAGCAAGGTAAACATGGGACGAAAACCCCCACTCTCTGTTAAGCACAGACAGGCAAGATGCATTTAGAACTAGAAGCGTCATCACACGGTGCAGAGTAGAAGAACTCTTCACTCGACAGTAGGTCATGTGAAAATAACCCATGTCCATTGACCGCAAGATTAATAGGGGCCGGCAGTGTGGCATTGCCATGTCAAAAGCTAATGCTGTGTTGGGCTGTGGTCTGACCACAACTGGGATTTTTTTTTAGTACCCAGTTTTGGGTATAAATGCTAAGATGAATGCCAAGAGAAGGAAAAGCCAGATGCTTCTGGAGGAAACCCATCTTATATGAGAGTCCGTTGCAGAATTGCTGAAAGTCGCAGAGGGGCGGGTTCCTTAGTGCGATTTCAGGGCCAAGGGCGTCAGGGCCGATGCACAGTCTCTGGTTCTCTGTCTTTGGAGCCTTGAGCTCCCATTTACCAGAGGAAAGAAACCACAGAATGCTGAGTGTACCCACAGCACCTAAGCAGACAGCGTAAACTTGGTTTCTGACTTATTTTCCCAACACATCTATTCACCCTCCTAAATTTCAAAATAAGAGGCTGTTCTCATTCTTCTGGCTGTCCTCCAAATGAGAAATGGTCCGTCTTTGGTCCGTTTCCCTTAGGGGAGAAAGAAAAGACATTCGAAGTTATCACCTGTGCCCTGTCTTCAGTTTATTTCCAGGAGCTCTTTACAAATAACACTCACTAGAACAACGCAACTGTCAAACTTGATAATTTCTGAGGAGTTCTGAGTAGTTAGCATTAAGAAGTGCGAGAGGCAAAGAATACCACTCTTACAGCAGAGGGAACACTTTTACATCCTTTCTTGAGGTTGAGGTTAAGTTCTGTGTGACTCAGCACATTGACATTCTACGGGACCCTGAGTCTCTTCTGTTTCCTGATCTACTTGTCTTGACCTGTTTCATTTTTCACACCAAAATACTTTCATTAGCACAGCAATCATGCACAGGAGATAATAGCAAGCTGATATAATTATCTGGCCTGTCAGAGGCCATGGGTTTATTTCATATGCAACTGTCTTTCCTGGTGGGATGATACACTTTCTGCTGACACAATAGGTGTGCCAACATGCTAAATAATCTGCTGGGTGATGTTAAGGTCTCTGTGGCAAATTCACCTAGAGAGGCAGAATGGTGAGACCAGTTTCCTGAGTTCTAGCTCCTAACTGGCAACTGACCGAAGGTCTAACTGTTAAGCGGTTAAAACCAAGAAGGAGGCGGTTCACTTTGGAACCCTCGCAAGGTCTGTTCTGGTCTGTTCTTTTCTTGTGTGTGCTTTTGGCATGCAGATACATGGGTTTAGTCTTTGCAAGAAAGTTCCTTTTGAAAAAGGATTTAAAAACACGAAGTGCTCAATCCACAGCTACCGAACAACTAAAGTGACTGCAATTTCATTTGAGAAATTATGCTGCAAAGAAGAAAAAAGTTGTTTATTATGGCTCAAAATTTTAATCACCCAAGGGCTGAAAAGTTAAAAATAGACAATTCTGCCTTCTGTTTATGGTAAACTTGGCCGAGTCCCGGCAAATTTCAAAGCTGAACATACTGTATGTTATTTTTGCTTAATTTTAGATTCCACATTTTAAAATTATTTCTTACAAGAAGCATATTTCAGGATATAAACTTAGACTGAAGAACAGTATTCTTGATTTCTGCCCATATTGAATCTCCTTTGAAAATAGTAAACTATGGGTTTAGGATTTTCCTGTTCCCAAGAGTCCACATGGGCACCTTTCTAAGTCTTGTGCATTATGAATGAACATAGGCATATGAATTATAAAGGTTATTTTCTGCTTTCTAGTTCCTCTCTAACTGTGAGTTTCTTCAATCGGTATAACACTGCACGTGGTGTTTGCACTAAAGTGCATTAGAGAAAGGACATTCTTCAAAGTATGGGCCTGTAGTTTTCTGGTAAAGAGGTAGGAAGACACTTAACAGACAGATAGCTGTGTGGCCCATAGGCATGTCTGTGCCTGAACCAGGACCCATAGAGAGATGCTGGATTGGTGCCTCCTTGCCATAGCTTGCAAACTGTGCAGTTTCTCATCTGATACACACATAGGCAGCTGCAGATCCACTTGTGGGTGACTGGCTCAAGAGCGAGCAAAATTCTTGACTGAACCCTCTTCATTCCTCTTCAGCCAGGAGGAACACCTGGCATTGCCTTTTTTATAAGACTCTTGTTGCTTCTTGCCCCTGTGTTCTTCTAGAATACTTTTTGGGGCCATTTCTCAGTAATATTTTTAGAACAAGACCTTTGTGGTGGCAAGAAACCTAGGGAGGAGATTTTAAGAAATCTATTCGTTAATAAGTGTGACTCAGAACCAAACATGCCCTGGAGAATTGCCGGTGTTCACAAGTCAGTGTAGCTAAGTATTCTTGTGCGACTAACTCCCAAAGGTTGAGATTTCTGGAATCACTTTGACAACCTATTTGTGATCAAGTTAATAATAACTATATTTGTAGCTCATTGTATTGGTGCTTTTCCAATCCAGCTGACTCCTCCATACATAGTATTTTTGATATTACTAAGAACCCATTGTGCAACTAAGAAAGCTAAGCCTTCTGAGCTTAGGAACTTTTACAGAATAACTGGCTGTAGAGCAGCCATGTCCAGTCTGGAGGCAGTGGCAGAAAGTTAGCATTGACAGTATTCTCCCATGTTACTGTGGCTGGAAGAAGTTGTGTTTACAGAGGGGGTGCTCTCATGTTGATTAGGTGCTCAAACCCATATTTCAAGAGATATGCTACCATACTATGGATAGAACGCATTTATGCATTCAACTCAAGTACAGTTCCTTATTTTTTTTCCTAATATGAAGTGGGCTAATTCACTCAATAAATATTGTGTGAAGATCTGTTATTTGCCAAAGGGATCCTTCTAGATTTGGAGACTATTTATTAGACAGTAGATTGTACATCAGGCTGTAGGTTACTGGTTCTTACAAGTGTGGGGCCAGCCTTACTGCACATCAGCATCCATGTACACTCTTTAGAAATTCAAATCTCTGGTTCCCAGCTCAGACTTGAAAAGTGAAGACCTGGGGGAGGCCTGAGTGAAGTAAGCCCTTCAATCTAAGTGATTTTACTGTATGTTAAGGGGTAAGAACCACTAGCTTAGAAGCCTTTATGCTTTTGTGGCAGGTAACTCTGGAAGACTTAGATTTATTCCCAGGTGTGTGTGTCTGTGTGCATGTATGTACACATGCAAGCGCACGCACGTGCACACACACACACACACACACACACACGAATCCATGGGTCTATCTGCTCTAAAGTCTGACCTCAGGATAGTATTTAGTGATTGGAAGAGCTCAGATGCATACATTTGTGGGGCAGAGCTACTTGGACATTTTTGTCTGAGGATACAGGTGTTGCAGTCACAGGAACCTAAATTTAGATTCTTAACATTGCTAGACTCTATCCAGATGAACTTGTGACAACTGCTAAACCTTCCAAGCCTTACTTTCTTCACTGTAAAGACTAGATTGGTAACAATGGAACCCTGATTTACACTTTCTTCTACTCTATAGACTCTAGCCTTCTGCTTAGGATGCAGAGGTTTGATGGGGTGTCTTCTTTAAGAGATGGGGTAGTGTTTAATTCACAGCTAGGTTCATCTTCATCAGAAACTGGAATGAGAGGACTCAGTATCAAGGCCCTCCTGATAGCGCTGGTCCCTCTTTACCCGCTGTCTAAGTAAAGTAGTGTTCTTTTCGATCTTTATCTTTGGGCTCTTTCAAATTCCCAGAAAGTTTCATTCAACCAAGATCTGTCTGCAGATATTTTATTCTTGGAATACTTGTGGCATTAGTAGTAAATCTGAGACAGGCAGATCTCTGTCTGTTTTGTGCCATTTCAGCACTAAGTCAGGGAGAAAGACTCTCCAGGAAATTAATGCTTCCCTCCAGCACCGTATGAGCTAACACTCTGCCCTATAACATGATCTCACTTTCCCCCTCTGAATTTTTGTTCTGCTATTTTTATTTCATTTCCCTGAGTGGCTTGAACCATCAGTGCACATGCACATAGGAGGTTTCTGTGGGGTCTGGCCAGTCATCCAATCTTTTGGAAAGTACATTACCCACTGGGTGACTAGATGGTCATTCAGAAATAGATTATGCAAGTTTAATCTTCAAACGTTCACTGATTCACTAAGCATATTGCATTGAGTCCTTACTATGTTGCCAGACATTGTTCTAGGTTCTGAAGGTACAGAGATGAAGAAAGAAGCAGCAAATGCATGCCTTCCTACCACATCATCCCCAGGAAGCTGAACGTGTAGTAGGTTTGAACATCAGCCTTCAAGGATAAATTCCTTGCACTGAAGGAGAAAGCTTTTTATACAGTCTATGTGGATCCTTAAATGTTGTGTATGATGTTAAGCTTGGCATTGATGAAAGCTACCACACTGCTTTTCTTCTCTGTCAGACCCTGGTTCCTAGACTGGGTTCGGGAGGTTGTCTAGTGATTTAATGCAGCTTTTTTTCCCTCTGTGTCATTGTGAGCCATGAATTTTAGTTTCCTGTTGTAAGAAATTAACACAAACTTAAAACAATGGAAATGTGTTCTCTTGTACCTCTGGAGGTAGGAAACCTCAAAGCCATCTCACTAGATTGAGACCTGGTGATGTGGGGCTGGTGTCAGGGAGCATCCTTCCCAGGCCCCTTGTTGCATCCAGATTTACCCAACCATTTCTGCAAAGTTCCTTTTGTAGCATTTACATATTTTCATCATTGCCAAACGGACATCATGGGGTGTCGTTATTTAGCAGACCATACCTGGTTAGCATGAGTTCTAGTGAGTTTGGACTCAGCTACCTAGGATCTTGTGTGTGCGCGTGTGTGTGTGTGTGTGTGTGGGGGGGGGGGGGCTGAGTTTCTCACATTCCATAAAGCCCAGCCCAGTAGAGATACCTTAAGATCCAACTTTGCAGTTCGGGTTGAGACTACTCATGTAGCATAACTACCTGACAATGTCCTTAAATGATTCTGGTTTGTTTCCCAAGACTCAGCTGAAAACCTTCCTTTCCCAGATTTCTTTCTGGGGCCTCATGGACTTATCTGATGCACTCAATTTTTGATTCTATATTTCCTGTTGTAAATGTCCTCATCACCTCTTTTCAAGTGATAAATCTTTCCAGAGAGAGGCTGCTTCTGTGGGTGCAGGGAGAATGCTTGATTCAAGGTTTCATGCTGGTGAGTGGACCCTGTGTTCTCTAAATGTTGTTGTTGTTGTTTTTCTGGATAGTTGTATGTGTTTTACTCCATTTCCCTGAAAACATATTTCCTGGAAGTTGAAACTGGAGTGTGGTTCTTCTGGGGTCCAGGCATCCTGGCATCCTGGGGCTTGCTCAAGTTGAATTTCACATTGTGCAGACACTGACAGAGCTATGACTCGGACTTACTAGGAAGGCTCTTTACAAGTGAACAGGAGTATCATAAATTTACCACAAACCAGGTAAATCCCAAATGTTTGGAGTCAAACAGAATACCTTCACGAAACCTAAAATTCTCAGGATTTATTTGATTCATCAAGGAAGATATTCTGTGGTCTGAAAACACTTAGGGGTATTGTTATGAACAGAATTCTTGTGTGGAGATATTTTGCGTGTGTCTATGCCTAGACATGCACTCGAAATCTTTTCTGATCAGTAATGTAAAATGATCAATTTTGGCTTTTCTGCTCCCAGAATAATTTACCACCTGTTGTGGAAATGCACCTTGAGCCTTCGATATTTTGTTTAAACTGCTGTGGGAACACACGTTATTTTCATTTGGCTTTTAAGTAGTTGTGCTCTTAATAATACTATGTGAGTTTTCATGGTCCTAGCCACACTGACATCTGTGTTCTGAAATTTCAGTTGGATTAAGACACTGCCTTGGTTCGAGGGTTGAAAATTGGTGAAACGGGAGAACCCAGGGTTGTGTCTGTGTATGTTGCAATTAATATTGACAAGTAGGCAGACGTCCAGCATCGTCCGAGGAAGCTGACTAATGTTCATTAAGCACCGGTGCCCGTGAGCCTGTGAGGAGCTTCAGCTGCTTGATTAGCAAGAGCAACACGGAGTTCTTGTGCGTTTCGGTTTTCATTGCATACTGAATGAATGACCAGCTGCACCTCGGTGGCGTGGGATAGTGACGGTAGCAGGCACCCTGAGACACTGGGTGTCCTGGTGTGCATTAGGCACTTGTAAACCCTTATGAAATGAGTGAGGGATCACTGTTGCCAAGCCCTTACAATGTCTGGACCTGCATCCCCAGGAACTTCATCCACATCTCCACCTTTTACCGTCTAACCACAACAAACTGCTTTTTATCTTTTGATCCCTCCTCAAAACCTCTGTATTTTTATTCTTCTGCTTCAAAGGACACTCTCCTAATATATTGGATGTGGTTAATTCCTACTGTTTTTTTTTTTTTTTACTTAGCACCTGGTGGGAGAGTGTTCAGGGGGTGTTATGGTGGGGGTCTTCTTGAAGGCCTGCTGTATGAACTTTGGGAAGCTACAGGAAGTTACTAACTGTGATACAAAATTGATGTTTCTAGACCTTTTTGGAGAGTGTGGGTTATCTTCATCATTTATATATGCATCTCATAATTGTAGTGCACTTTTTATTTGGAAATGGAAAAAGCACAGTTTCCCAGTAACTTGGAAAAGAAAGTCAGCTGCAGGTTCCCTCTGTGTATAGAATACACTGAGCTGAATCTCAGGTGAAGGAGCTCTCTGGGAAAGTTACCTTCCTTCCGTGTACATTATCCTACATTTCCTACTTAGGCAAGAAATAAAAGGGAGGCCCCACTGTTCCCTTTCTAATTGAGTTTAGGAAGGTATGGCTAGATAGTAGGATATAGTAGGAAGATGTGGTAGGGTCTCAGGAAATAGTTTCTGTGGATGAAAAAGGAGGTTCCTTCCTCTTTTTGCCTTCTAACAATCACAAATCAACCTCTAGTGTCTCACTGCTGCTCTCTTCCTTTGTGGCTGGACGTGCTTCACCTCGGTCTCCACTTGGCACTTGGTAAAACTAGATTCATCTGGTACCTGGCTTCTTACTGGTATAAGCTCTGTTATCCATGGGAAATGCTTAGAAAAATATAAGGCAGAGGAAGGGCTAGCCAGCCAAATTCATAGGCAGCAAACAGGTTCACTCCGAAACCAACAAGGTGGTATGGAAGACAGCAAAAACTAGCCGAACCTCTGTTATCCTTTTCTTGAAGTAGGCTGGACCAGGTTTTCAGTCTTCTGGTGATGACAATTTGATGCTGGGAGGTTACTTACCTTCCCCTCTGTAGCTTTCGAATATGTATAGTTGGGGGTGGGAATGTACTATTAATTTTTAGGGTGGTTTGGCAGTTAGAAATTATTTTACATATGCCCAGTCTCTACCTGATGTAGAGTGTATGTTAGTTATCATTTTATCATTGCTGCAGTGATACTGTCATAGGGTACAGCAGCTTTTAGGCAACCACTGAAGGTCAGGGGCTTCTCTGGTTCGATTTAGACTCCTCCATACGTCTTCAAAGGAAAATTTCTCTTTCCCCTTGGGGAGAAATTAACCTACGGTACAAAGGGAGTTGAGAGTCTGCGCTCTGCTTTCTGAGTGTTTCAGAGATGGCCAGAAGTTGATACCAGTCACTGGAAAGCCACTAGGCAACATGAACGCCATGGTCAGGGTGATAGAACATGGGGCCTTGGCCTGCTCCCAGGGCTCAGCCTCTGCTCCCTGAGCCTCTCATTTCCTAAGTCCCTTTCTGTCCTGAGTTCTGCCCCTGTTCCCTCGGGCCCAGCACAGCAGACCAAAGGGCTTTCTTGGCCATCCAGCTGCTTTAGGTTCAGTGGAATCCTTCCTGATCAGTGGGGGGTTAGTACAGTGGCCCTGCTTGGGTTCAGTTAGTGCAATGGCCTTGTACTAACTGGTCTTGTTGCTCCAAGAAATGTTAGCAAAGCAGTGCCTGGACCTTGGACTATGCTTCATGTTTGACCTTTGGTGGCATCTTTTTGTGAGCCAGCACACCTGGCTAAATGTCTTTCAACTCCGAAATTATGCCGAGTGGAAGTATTTTGAATAAATGTAAACAGAGAAGGAATTTTGCCTGCAAACTTTAGAATTCTCATCTCACTTGGCTGTAGTAACTGCTTATTACAGTAGGCTTCTTTGTGGTTGATGATAATAAACAAGGAATGGATTTCCAACAGAAATTTCCCCCAGTCTTCCCTAGGGCATCTGAAGTGCCTTTTTTCTCCTGTGGGCTCCAGAGTCATGGGCAGTGTTGAACAATTAGCCCAGAGGGAAGCCCTGGAAACAGTTGGTCCCTCAAGGCTTGGGAAGTCACAAAGGCTGTGCTGGCAAGGGGGAGGAGGGAGGGATGATGTGGGGGCTGGGGGGGGGTACTCAGAGGTAGTGAGAGGGGTGGGGGTGGGTTGTTTCCCAGATAGTTTTCAAAGAACAGAGGTTGGTGTGCTTTGCTGTGGGCCCCGAGAACAGTGCAAGTCTGCTTCAAATTCTTCTTTGTCTTTATCTGGTACTTTCTCTAGCACATTCCTTTTGGCTTAACAAAGTGTCTTCCTTTCCTGTTTCATGGTCATTGATAACAAGAGCTTGAAGGCTTTTTGCTTCCAGGCTCTGCATGGAGTGGAAAGAGGAACACATAGGAGGGGGACTTGCCATCTTAGAGATGTTTCCCCATTTTTATCACACAAGGGGAAAGCTGTCCAGTGTGCAGAGAGGACCCAGGTTTTCATTTTAGTCTAGGGGGTGATTGATTGCCTTTCTTTCAAGGGCCTGATGGAGGAGGTCAGAGTCTTAGAAAGGGAAGAAGCCAGGGAAAGGGAAAGAAGAAAGAGTGAGATTTATGGCCTCCTGCATCACGGCTTTTATGTCGCATAACTATTCCCAACACTGGAAGTTCATGACACGCTCGCTGAGAAACAGCTCTGGAGTACAGAGCAGTGATCTGCATGCAAAGAGGAAATTACACAGTCCAGCCTCTGCTCTGCCTGCTGCAGAGAGCACACTCAGCCCGTGATGGACACAGGTTCCAGTGGCTGCTGGGCATGAGCTGGACCACCCAGCACCACTTACACTGTGCACAGGGTGGCTGGCGATGCTGTTTATAAAGCATTGTTTCAGCAAACAGACTTTGCTGTTGCTCCTTCTGCATCTGCCCTCTTCACTCCCAATGTGGAAGCCTTGGGCATCTCATGCCAAAGAACACTGCACTAATAGAGCCTCTGCCTCCACCCCTACCTTTGATAATTGAAGATCTTTTAAAATGTTTTTGTCTTCCATTTTTTATTCCATATGGGCCCTTAGGTAACATGACCCAGTGTGGCCATTAAATGGCCCTGCTTACAGTTGGATTGCTGGGTACAAAGCAAATTTATGGTTGTTTATTCTCTCCTCCTATCAGCTATTAGTGCCTAATCATATGGTCTATCGATCATGAGATTAATCGCCTGCCCATAGAGGCAGCGGGTCTTGTGGAATGCTTCCCTGCGCCAGAATGAACTTCAACCTTTTATACAAACTGGAAGAGTCAGAACCATCATTCACTGCCTGGAGCCCCAGGAGGTAAATCCCTGCTTCTCCAAGCAGTGTTCTCTTCACTTCCTTCCCTTGTGTAAAACTTCAACTCATTGATTCAGACACACACAGAGCCTTTCTGAGGCACCCTATACACAATGACATAAGCTGCAAATACGTGGGCTTTATTACACGAGGCCCACAGTCTGCATAATTAAAGATCTCTCTGCACTCCTATTATAAATTCTCATTTTGCAAGATTTATAGCTGGGCTTTTAAATTTTTCTCAAGCTAAGACTTTCTAAGAGTGTTATGATCAGAGGTCTATTTTCTTTTTTTTTTTTTATGAAATGTGTTTCTTTGAAGATATAAAAAGCAAACTCTAGAAACCCCGTCATAGAGGTGTCAGCACACAGAGGTTAGCCATGTAAAGAGTAGGTACTCTGTACCCTAGAGTGGCTTTGCTGACCTTTGTCCCTCTGCAGTTATGAGGGCCAGAAGCCCTGTGGTGTCCTGCCGTGTCTGGATGTCCTGCTCTGTCTCTATAACTCCAAGGAGGAGGAGGCTGGGATCATACGCCATTGATCTTTTCCCAGCCTTGCTTTTACTTAGCCTAGCTTTCTCAGTGTGAGTCCTGAGTTTGTTCAGTGAATGACCCTCAGCAGGGACTAGGAGACTTGCTTCTTTGTGTTGACACTGCCCTTGAAGGCAAGGGTGTACACGTTTAGGTGACACTCTGCAGTCTCTGAAGACAAGTTCCCTGCTAACAAAATGACTATACATTCTGGGCTGGTCACTGGTGTTCTGTGGGTTAAATGCTACTAGAATAGTGCCTTCAAATGTTTGATTGGAACATGTCAATGGAGTTTGCCATGACCTCACTGCTCCCTATTAGTCACAGTGTCATCACAGAGTATCAGCAGCCTGCTTTATCTCACCTACGCCATCCTCAAGCACTTATGATTTCTTCCGGTATTTTCCTATAACATGATCCTTGGTTACTAGGGTTTGAAGTCTGATATTTGGGCTACTAAGTGATGCCTCTGGCTGTTACTTTAACCCTCTGTTCCAGTCCTGTTATTCTCAAGAATCTCAGCTATTATTATTTTTTGTTTCATTTTGTGTTTTGTGGCCCAGATAAACAGCAATGGATGATTAATTTGTTTTCTCCCTTTGAAGTAAATAAGTATGTATAGTTGAATACACTGAGCCATTGTACAGAAGGTGAAATGGTTTTGTGTGACTAGTTGGTTGATAGTTTAGCTTGTGTGATTGCTTGGTGGGTCAGTGTGGAGGTCCTGTTTGAGGTTTTGATATGCTAAAAATAGCTCCCAGATCTTTCTGACTTTTCCCACTTGTGGTGTTTGTAGGCTTAGCGTAAAGTTTACTCTTTCACACGCTGTTGGAGTCCTTGTCTGTCTACACTTGCTCCTTCTTATTTCGCAACTTCCTTTCACTGGTGCTGTGCTGCAGCCTCCCGTACAACCTGTCTCTTGCTGTGGTAAGATGAAGGGAACTCTCTCATGTGAGTTTACTCAGAAGCCTGATAGCTGTAGTTTCCTTCTATAGTCAAGAGCATTTTGAAGGATTTGCTCTAAAACAGTGGTTCTAAACCTGCAGGTCGTGGCCACTTTGAAGGGTTGAATGACCCTTTCACCGGGGTCACCTAAGACCATCAGAGAACACAGACATTTACATTAAAATTCAAAATAGTACCAAATTACAGTTATGAAGTAGCAACAAGAATAATTTTATGGCTGGGGTCACCATAACACGAGGAACTGTTTTATTTTAAAGGGCCACAGCATTAGGAAGGCAGAGAAGCTCTGCTCTAAAGGACGGGAAGTCAGTATGATACACGATCCTCTCTTTTGGCTCAACTCAAATCTATTGAACTCAGGTTACTTGTGAATATTTTAACTTGCACATTTAAATGCATACATTTAAACAAAGCCCATTAAAGATCTGTACTGTAGAAGTAGTCTGTGTATAAACTACCTTTTAATTGAAGCTTGTCCTATCATGCTTAAATAATACAAAAGTAAAAGCTTTTGAAGATGGCAGGCCAGTTGGTCCCCATGGTTGCATGAATAGTTTGGGCTCTGGGGTTGGACTGGCTTACCCAGTCTGTCAGTTATGAATATGTTGAGAATACCTGGCAGAACCCTTGATGTCCTTGCCTATAAAATGGGATAATACTTTGTTCCGAGGAATAAATGAAAATGACTTAAACAGAGGACATACAGGCCATGGAATAAATAATGAATATTCATCATCATTTAGCTAGAATTTAATGAAGCTCTATTTCTGAGCTTGGAGGCTTTTCTTTCCTGACCATAGCCAGTTCACCATACCTTGGGAAAACTGGTGGTGCACTGATGTTAGCATACTGATACCAAACTAAGTCTGGATCAACATGGCACACTATAGCCCAGAATCCCTGGACTCAAGCAATCCTCCTGCCTCAGTTTATCAATTAGCTGTGATTATGAGTGTGTCCCACTATGCCCAGTGAGATTTTTCATTTAAAGAGCATGAATGTATATCTCATGAAGACTTCCCATATTTGCTGAGTTACCCATGTTTCCAGGAGGTTCTATTGTGGTACTTTCTTATTTGCCATCAAAGGTCCCAGATGTATTGCTTTCCATGTTTCTGAAAACATGCTAAGACCTAGATCTAATATAATGACATGACTGTTTCTCTAAAGTTTTCTTCCCTCAGACCAGTCTCAAAGTTTCATTGCAGAAATCTCATGGACCATGCTGCCATCCTCTGTTATTTCATGCTAGTAAAAGTATGAATGTGACTGTTGGACTGGCAAGATGGATCGGCAGAGATAGGCACTTGCTGCCAAGCCTAATGACCCTAGTTCAACCCTCTGGTCCTACATGGTGGAAGGAAAGAATAGATTCTTTAAAGTTCCTTAAAATAGATTTCCTTAAAATCCTCCAACTGCCACACATTTGCTATGGCCTGCCTGTCTGCACATGAAGACACATAAAACACATACACAATAAATAAATAATAAGTGAATAAATTGAATAATTATAACTAAAATTAAAGTAACTTCATTATGAATCATAACATTAGCAAAAACTTTAAGCCCCCGAGGAACCAGAGCTGGAAAGATTCTGAGATGTCACCTGGTCCAAGTCCCATTTTACAAATAAAAACCATGCCTTTGGCCAGAAAAAAAAAAGATCAGATTTGAATAGAGCTAACCTGTAGGCTTTTAAATTTCGTGCTCAATGGAATCTCTACTCAGCTGCTCTGTTATGATTTTGCTCCTTTTGCAGGACTTGTATGTATTTATTAGAGACCGTCGAGATGTAGCACTGGGCATTACTTTTGTGGCAAAAGCTCTGAAACTATAATCATTATTAATGGATTCCATTATTTGGGAGAGCGTTTTAGGGACTACAGAGGATTCATTGCATTGATCTATTGTGCCACGTTTGTATTATACCAGGTAGTTTAAAATGATATTCTCTTAACCGTTAGGCTAAAACATTGTCCACTGTTGGCAGTTATCCCATCATGAGACCGTCCTTTTTGCCACTGAAAATACATAGTTCTGCTGAAAGGAGCCTTTTGACCGGTCCCCAGTGCCTTG
Source organism: Mus musculus (assembly GCF_000001635.26). Classification (NCBI taxonomy): domain Eukaryota; kingdom Metazoa; phylum Chordata; class Mammalia; order Rodentia; family Muridae; genus Mus; species Mus musculus. The sequence goes on from NC_000070.6 coordinate 97,844,124, forward strand.
AATGTGTTTAAATCCCTCACTACTAAAATGGGGGGATTACGGCTGCTATCATTGTTCTAAAACAAACTTCCCTTTGGACGATAACAGCAGCGGTAAATCAGATGTTGAAGAAAGTACCAGCTTAACTTCAGTTTGCTTTAAAAGGGTTTCCTCTTTAATTGACAAGTGTCATGTATAATAGAGCACGGTAGCTCACATAGAAAACCCTGGGCTGGGCTGCCTGCTGGGGCTGCAGTTCTTAATGAACGTACAAGTGAATACACGGAGGCAAAAATTTAAAGCTCCCCAACTGGGGAGCATTCACCCCGTTCACCATGGTCAGCCTGGTGATCAGCCACACTGATCCCGCTGGGACTTGTCTTGGGCATGTGGCTTGTGTGGCTTTCAGCGCTGGTGACTGGTATCTCTCCTGGTGGTATTTGGAAAGATAGACTAGATTCTGATGTCAAAGGAATAGGCAAACGAGATTGTTTTGGTTTTCTTTAAAAAATAAAATAAATGCACTAAGCTCGTTGAGACTCACATAGTTGCTTTGCATCATGGTGGTTTTCATGGGCTCTGGGCGACTTGCTAATAAATATCCCTACGTTCCCTCACATTGTTGTCCTTTCTTGCCTTTCCTCTGCTTCCCAAAAGAGAACACAACTGGATTTTACAGGTGATGTTTACAGCCATCCAAGACACTTGAATAAGCACTTAGAATACTGCCAATAGAGGCAGGGGAAAGGGCATATTATTATCAAATTAAGTAATGGCTGGGCAGTGATATTTTATTTATTAAAGCATGTCTGAGTAGAATGGACTCTGGTTCTGAAGAGCACAGATTTGAGAGGAATGTTGAGTTTGGAAACGTGGCAGCCCACAGCCCTGTGTATGGTTTAAATTAAACCTTTTTTTGGAAAGCAGAATAGCTTGAGGCCACATTTAAGGGGAACGCTGCAGCAGAGTGGGCCGGCTGTGGTTTTTCTTTCACTCTGTCAGCGGCCCACTTTCCCTTGTTTTAACACAGAAAAAAGACTTTGGACTCCTTCAGACCAACCACATAGCCTCTCTGCTGACCACAAAAAGGAAGCTTGGTGAAGAAGCCATAGGATTAATACCCACTGTCTCTTAACCCAGCCGAGGGTGAAACTCTGTAAGAGATTTCTCTGGTCACGCTGACACTGTGGTTGGACTTTAAACATTTTAAATCAAGCACAACTTTGAATTACATTATGCCACAGTGCTCTGTAAATTGTTCTCTGAGATACCATGTTAAAAGTTATTTACACGAATCCCCAGGTTTCAGAGGAATAAACCGCTAACAGCTTTGTGTATCTTACAGAGAAATAAAAGGAAAATTAAAGATGTGTCTGTGACAGATTAGCTCAGCTGAGGCAGGGGAATCACTGGCCATAAGAGCTGATCTTTCTTAAGCAATGAGACTACAGGCTCATGACAGAAAAGCCTTCTTGTCTTCCAGAGTAGTAAGATTAAGAGTGTGGGTTCTGCTAATCACTTACCAGCTTTATTAATTAGCCACATTATTATTATTATTATTATTATTAATTATTACTGTGGTGGTGGTGGTAGTAGTGGTGGTGGTGTGCCCACCACAGAATTCTGGGCAAGCCTACTACTCCTGAGCAACACCCTTAAGCCCAACCACATTTCTAGTTTTCAACTAGAAAAATATGGTTTTTTTGTTTTGTTTTTTAATAGAAACTCACGTTTCTTTAAAAACTGTTTGCACTGCAGAGAGTTCTACTTAACATACTGGTCTACTCAGATGTGAGAAATAGTTGCCTCTGTGTCTTGAACATTAATTTTAACGATTGGAATCTTATAACCCTGATTACCTAATCATTTATTTGCACAAAGAAGTTCTGAAATTGCTCAAAGAAACAAACAACCTAAATCCCCATGCATTGGCTTTTGTATTTACTACAAACTGCCTGCTTTGGATTAATATATTTTGAAAGAAATACTTGGAATTTATATTTTGTCCAGCTCAAATAATCAGCTTTTCACAAGTGTACTAGATCTGCATTCTGGTTTCTGTTTAGCAAAGAATCTTAATTCATTTGAGAAGTTGTAGAAAGAAAATCCCTATACAGGTTTCAAAGCTTCCAGTAACCATAGGGTTAATCTCTGGTTGCCCTGTAGTGAGGGCTTCATTAGAGAAATGGGTCTGTATAAGACTTCGTGTGTATGAAGAAGTACAGTTGTCTTCCTGCCTGCACATCCCAGCACTGTTTAAATACTTTGCCTGTGAGCTGCCCATTTATTGTGGTTTATTTGCCCAGGTGTCTTCAGAGCATCTTGTTCTGTGCCTGCCTGAACTTACTAGCCACCCGGAAGTAGTTGCCTTGTGTCTGATCTTTCTCATCTTGCTAGAATTATACTGTAACTAATTGAATCCATTGCTCACTGTCTTGTTTTTCTTCCCCATCTTCCTCTCAGAGGAATCATGTCAGGACCCTATATGCTCTAGTCAAGGAAATGGCAACCGACTTACCAAGACTGGCATTAAAGGTAACCCTAACCCAGAAAGATGCTTTCAAGGACAAAACATTGTAAGCATTCTTACATGTGAGAATTAACTACTTAATTGGGTCATGGTGGAAGCCAAATCAAAGTGTGATGTTGAGCATACTTTGAAAGTTGAAACTTGCAAGTTGATGGCATCCTTTCCAGGCTCACCTTGGAATCAGGGGTCTGCCAGCTGCAGGTCGTTCCCTCTGTACACTTCTCTCTGGCTTGTAACACCCCAGCACCTCAGCTTTCTAATCTTTGAAGTGGAGAAGTTGATTATCTCTTTGTTCTGCCTATCTCAATGGGTTGTTAAGGGAATAAAACTAGGCAAGGTAGATGAAATCCTAAAATGCTGTGAAAGTACATGGCAGCCAGGATCTTGGTAGATGACAGTATTTCTCAGATGCCTTCATCAAATCAGCATGAGCTACTCTGGATTGGGAAGTGTCCCATGCTGGGAGGGAGAGAGAGCATCTAGAATCCCTCTTCCTGGTAGAGGATTTATATTTTTGACCAAATCATTAGGACCCTTTGTTTCCCTCTTGTCTCATCTCTGAGGTGACCTCAGGTAGCAGTTCTCACCGTGTCATGGCAAAAGCAGCACAGCTCTGGCATTTGGAAATCTTCTGGAGATGCGTGTCCCAAGCCCCTTCCCGGGTATGGAAGGGCAATGGTAGGGAGGTGGCTCCCAGCACTGTGCTTTGTAAAGAGAGTTTGTGGGATTCTGAATTAAGCTCTATTTCCAGACTCAGGCTGCAGTGCCATACAACTTACAACTAGGATATTTATGCCTTGTTTCTGCCTGCTTCACCAGGGCTGTGCCCAGTTCCATGATCTGGAGACTCTTCCCAGTGCACAAGACCTCAGAGAGGGCAGCCAAGCATTCTTTTGGTGTGTCACACCGGGTGTGTGGCCCAGAGAGCTGAGTTTGCAGGGGGGAGCAGAGACTTCCTTCTATGCCCCAGTACAGGGGAATGCCAGGGCCAAGAAGTGGGAGTGGGTGGGTTGGGGAGCAGGGTGGGGGGAGGGTATAGGGAACTTTTGGGATAGCATTTGAAATGTAAATAAAGAAAATATCTAATAAAAAAAAGACTTCCTTTTCTGAACCTTAGGGCCACACTCTCCTTGGCCAAGTATTTCTGGTGTGTCTCAGCTTTGGGGCCCTGCACAAACTCTCCAGATGCGGGAGCTTCGCCGCCATCTTCCTCATCAACCCCCTGTTTCCTGGCGGCTGCACCAGCTCACATTCCTTGGAGTTTTCAAATGCCTTCACAGACTATCAAAATCTATTTCCATCTGTGGAGATGGGGGCTGAGGAAGTAAAATGCACATATCCCCTTGCAAATACACTTCATGAGTCACAATTTTGTTTTTACATTCAGAAGTATATCTAAACACGAGTGTGTGTGTGTGTGTATATGTGTATGTGTGTGTGTATGTGTGTATGTGTATATGTATATGTGTGTGTATATATATATTGAGGGCCAATTTCTACTTGTCTGAATAAATTTAGAAAAAGTGCAAGCATAGTCTTCATGCACAGGGTAGACCCTTGAAGTCTATAATCTTTTCTGTTCTAGATAGAACTCTGAATTTTTATCCCAGAGTCGCAAATAGCCAGAGCAGACAGTTATCTCAGTCTGGAAAATAGAAAGATATGAGATGTGTGATCTGATAGCTGACAGCAGTGGCACTTGAACACACGGTGAGAGCAGCTGAGGTTTGATCATAGCTTGAGAATCTATAGATAGGTAGTTAGATCATATATGTGTGTATATTTGTATATATTTTGTTCATAAGTCCGATACACTTAAATTCCTCAAGAGTTTGAGTGCTTACTGCACTGGGACACTTTGATAGTATTTTGTGTTCTTAGTGATATGACAGGAAAAAAGATTAAATTACATTTCTGCAGACCAGAATATTAGTAACAAAATTACAGATTTCTCTCCAAAATGTAAAAAAATAAGTCATTAAAGCGGTAAATGTAAACAGCTTTGCAAATTTATAATCATAGAGTTCTGCATTTGCTAGAGCCCTTCTAAAGGATTTTACCTAGCATTCCATATCATCTGTAAACAGGAGTGTCTTCTTCAGAACCATGTTCATGGAAGGCTGTATGTGTTACAAAGGTCCAGAGGCCCTGGATATCTGTGAGTTTGGGGCTTCCTGTTTTTTTTGTTTTTTGTTTTTTGTTTTTTGTTGTTTTTTTTTCTCCCAGAGAAAGTCGAGTGGGAAGTCTCTGGAAGCCTTGTTTTCTGCAGCCTCTGATGCACTCATGTCTGGAGCCTGAGACTAGTTTCTGGAGTAAACGGAGGACTCCAGGGTTCCACGCTTCCTGGAACAAGACCTGGAACAGTCTGTGAGGACAGTTCAGAAATCTCCCAGGAGATTTTGGGTGGTTCAACTCTTCATGGTTTTCAAATACAAAGAGTTGACCTAGGTGTTCTGAAATCTTCTGTGGCCACTCAGGTGAGATGGCTGTATCCCTAGGGTTCTGGAAATTAATCCAGCACAGGTCCCAGAGTCACTGACAATGTCCTAAGGTAGCACAAAAGATGGTGGTGGAAAATCATTCAGTTACTGTCTACTGCCCACTGCAAGGAAAAACAGCTCTTACAAGCAGGCACTATTTAGGGTGGGCCATCTTGTTAGCCAGTAGGGCTGTATTAGGTGTCTGTAGTGTCTGCTGCCACAGCAGAATATAGTAGCACTTCTCATTCGCCCCCCTCCCCTGACACAATCCATAACTCTCTTAACCTTTATTATTTTTTTTGCATGATGTCTAGTGTTTGCAAATGGCAAATGGCTGGAGAAAAACAGAGTGAAAGTTTATATAAAATATTTATACCCTAAAGATCTTTTATCTAGTGTCATTCAAAAGATAGAGAAGTGAAAAATGTATTGCGAGTACATTATCAAGAGTACATTATAAATTTAAATCTCAGATTGAATAATACCAGCTGCTAATGTGTGGAGCTTTGGAAATGAGTCACTTTTGAATCTCAAGAATTTACTGCATCAGGTCAGTTACACTTAAGAAGGAAGTGCCTTTACAAAAAAAAAAATCCTATACCGGAATCCAGACTTACATTAGTAGGCATTAAAAATCAAATATTTGTCCTAATATTTATGTTAGGATGCAGTTACATAGAAATGAGATGTAGGATCTGAGATACTTTATGAAAAGTTTCTCAAAAATATCAGGTACTTTTGCTCATATGCAAAGAATATATATGTGATTAAGATTTGCGTGTTTATAATCATAGAGTCAAGTTATGTGACTATTGCTATGCAGATTTAGCTCTGTTCTTTTCCCCAATAGTTAATTATTTATTTATTGGGGTGGGGGAATAGAACCCAAAGTCCTTTAAATGTCAGACAAGCATTCTCTACTGAGCTGAAATATATTATTTTTAAAACCAAGAACTACCAGTTGGTTTTTAAGAGGTCATTTAAGAGGGTGTCATAGTATTGATAAGGCATTTATATAGCATATTGACTAGATTTCCAGTCACAATGACTAGTGTTTACTATAATTATTATCTTTTTGATATTATCCTACGCCCCCACTATACTTATATCTTTCTTTGGTGGCATGGTGCCTTCCTTCTCTTTGTAGGTAGGGTTTGGAGGCAAAACCAGAATCAGTGTGCCAGTTGAAAAGCCAATAGTCAGAGAAAGGAAATAGATCTCTATGTGCAGACATGGCTATATTTGCTGGATATTTGGATTCCTTTGCGCAAAACCAAAAATATTTTGTTGGATACAGTGATGCCTTGTTTTCTGTGATGCTCAGTATGTATTTCTAAAATACTTATTTATATTTTATGTAGATGAGTGTTGTTTGCATGTGTGAGTGTATACCACATGCATGACTGGTTTCTGAGGATGCCAAAGGAGAAGAACAAGTTTCCTGGAACTAGAGTTTCAGGGGGTTGTAAGCCACCACGTGGGTGCTTGGAACCAAACACGGATCCTCTGTGAGGACATGGGTATGGGGAGCCCTTGTCCTAGTGCTGATGCTACTGTTGGGTGTTTGGTGTTCTCTATTAGTGCTGTGTGAAAATTCTAGGCACAGTGTTCCTAGTTTCTTTGCCCTGAAGAATCTAGAAATAAGAATTTTATGAGAATTATACAATGTTTTAATGCTTTAAGTGATTGCAGCTGTGTCTTGAGAATACTGCTGGCTACAAGAAACAGAAAAATCTTCGTTTATCAGTAGTTTAAACAATGAATTATTTTTTCTTGTGTAACAGTGAATCTGAAGGTTAGTCATTGTTGCTTTATTTGCTCTGCTCTGTCAGGAATCCAGACAATTTTCTAATTTTTATGTCCTAACATTCCTTTCTCCTTGATTAAAAGCACCCCAAACACTTGTGTCATTGTATGGCTGCCACCGTAACTCCATGGCAGGATGGCAGAGCAATGGCTGAACCAGCTTCACTTGCTCCATTTATCATGAAGTGAAGACTTCTCCAGAAACTACACAGTAGATGCCACTTCATCTTGGGCCATTCTGGCTAGAATGCTTTTGCAGTTTCTGTAAGGGAAGTTGGACAGTGACTATCTAGCTTCTAGCCTCTCTGGTGGAGGCAGTGATAAAGGTGCAAATGGCTGTTACACTGTAGTTGAGCAGTGTCTGGTGACATTGCAACTAATTGAATGCGAAAGTCAGCTCCAGCACCCAAAGAGCGGCAGCCTCCAGGACATACCCAAGCCCCCCTCCAGATTTTGTTATTATAAAGAAAAATATTATTGGGGTGTGAAAGGAGAGAAGCAATCGGAGCATTATTTTTAGGCTAAATTATTTTGCATTATATAGAATTTGTTCTTTCCCAAATGAACAAGTTTAAAGGAAAGTCATGTAAATGTATTCCTTGGAAACTTATTTACAGTTTTAGTAGAGAAATTACGGAGGAAAAAGCATTTGATGTCTTCTGTTTTGCTGTTACATCTGAATTTCCTTAAACATACTTTTTTTTTTAAACCATGGATAAGCTTCATTTTTCTTTAACTATTTCATCCTAAAATAAATATATATATTTAGATTCTAAATGGCATGTGATTTTATAACCTCTATTGGAAGGATTTCTTGTCTGTATTTAGCTGAACATTTCACTCAAACACGGAGAAGTTCTCCCGAGATGCTTTACAAAAGTGGCCATTTTAAGCTGATTAGAACCGTACTTCTAGGCATGGCTGTAGTTGGAATGCTATGAAACAAGTGTATACTTAGCTAATTAAACTCGACAGCTATGGAATTTGAAGAACTCTTAATCACAGCCAGGACTGCACTAAAGGGAAACCATACCTGTTTGACTGGAGTACTCCTACTTGCACGTAATATTTCTGTTTACACCTTTCTGCCACTTATGTTGAGTTAGCTGTTCTTTAATGCCCTTGACAAACTCAGGAAGTCACCAAGTGTAGATAAATTGAAAGAATATATTCCTCAAATTTGATCTTGATTACTTCTTCTCAGGGCTATAAATTTGTGTTATCATGACCTGGATGTTAATAAAACTTGAACTCCAGGTCACCTTTAGGGTTGGTCCCCATACACCAGCGTGTCAAGTGTAGAGTCTGTGAGTTGGCTGTTTGGTGAGTGCACTTCACAATGGACACAGTATATAATCACATGGTAGGCTCAACTAGTTAGTAAAGGTTCTGGTGATACTGGGATGATAGAATAGTCAAAATAGAGAGGAAAAGGCAAACATGTTTATCAGATCCAAGCTTAGGCAATGCTTTTAGAACTATATAATGGGGTAAATATGTGAAAAGAAGCCCACTATACCAAGCAGTCTACTCAGGATAACAGTGAAGAGCAAGTACAGAACCGTCTTCAGACCTAACTTATGGTAGAATTGTAATCACTTATTTGGTGTTTGGTGAGGCATAATTTATAGACAAGGAAGAAAACTAAAGTACAGGGATGTACTTGCATGGGAAATACTTGTTTTTCCATCTACTCTAGTATATATACTGATCAATAAAGCACTATGCTTAGTGTATCAACACTGTCTCTAGTCTTCATAATGATATATAAACTAGGCCCTGATGCCCAATTTCTTGGGTCTTTGTGCCAAGTGCCTTTCTAAAGTTGCTAATTGTACACTTTAGAGTTGAGATTTGAATCCTGCCCCGTCTGTGTTCCATACTCATTTCCTCTCCACCAGAAGGTCCACCCACACTGAACAATTGAGAAGAAAACTAGCAGATGGACTTACATGTGGGTAACTGTATGTATGATAGTGTACTTATCAAAGGAACAATGCTTTAGGATATGGGCTTGTGCTGTTAATTATACCTGGTGAAAGAAACTTT